>NC_079164.1:17180221-17537721 GCF_947568905.1 Ostrea edulis | reverse complement strand
AAAGCGATTGTAACCCGACGTGAATGAAATCGTAAATATCACTTAGGCATTCGCAGTAATCCGTAAACAACTCGTAAACTATCCGTAACATATCGTACACTAACTGCAAAGATTCGTAAAAAAAAACCTTTTTACGAGTGTTTTACGGATTCTTACGAACAGTTTACGTGTTCTTGCGACCAGTTTACGATACTTACGGATTGTTACAAGTTATTTACGGGTTATTTACGGATACCAGTTTACGATACTTACGGATTGTTACAAGTTATTTACGGAAAATGAAATCCGTGGACAATCGTGAAAATTTTTTGGACATGTCAAAAAATTTGCCCTACTTTCACGGATCCTTACGAGTATGTGCGAATTGTGACGAGTTATTAACGGATACCGACGAGTAATTTACGAATGCTTGCGATTGACTAAGAGTCGGAGGTCCGTAAGGACTCGTAAGAAAAATCCGTGAGTGTGAAGGTGGTATTAAATGTGTCGTATCTTTAAAAAATGTACAATTTTACAGTAAGTGTGGGATATGTGTATGAACTGTGTAATCAGAGTTAAAATGAATATATGTGGGGTTTGTTTGTTTTGCTCACAAAACCCATCGGCTCTGATATGTATACGATTGGGCTTTTAACATCCAATAAGTGAACAGATGGACCAACTTGTCCGTGATATTAACAGGACCAGTTGATTAAAAGAAAACCAAGATTGCCGTTTCCATATTGACTTTACCTTAATATCTTCTGTATTGAGCGTTCTAAGTCTTGGTTCACCGTACGAACTAAATCTGTAGGGGAATATTTGTTCATTCAGTCCGTCGCATTTTTGTACTTCTACCGGTCGCCGATCTGCATCGCGGAGAACAATAAGTTAATTATTAAAGATCCCTTCAATGATTAAACATTTTTCGATGAGACTAAATATATTGTAATCTTGGTAATACAAGGTTTCCCCATCTGATAATGAATATCCTTGTATGCAGGTCATCTTCGTGATTATATAAGCATTGTGCCCAAAATCGTGTCATCAAATTCAAGGATACATATACTCCATATATAGAAAAAATCCGAACATTAGGATATTTATCTTTAATCGAAGCAACAGAAACAACTTGCATTATGAGGACAGTTTTCTTGTCGATAGTGTCTTTTACTTTAGGTAAGTACTATTGTTGAAGTAAATTTCTAAAAGTATTTGATCAAAATCATGTGACAGAACCATTTCACTTGCCCGTGATCTGATGGGACAGACTCTCTAAATCTTGTCTTGTTCATGTTTCGATTTAATTCAAGCGATGAACTCCATCATCTAGATTTAGTGTCGGAATTGAAAAATCAAGGATGTTGGCTACTGATTATGAAAGTCTTAAGAAACTTTTTTCAAAAGTTTGCTATAAAGTACTAGTATATTTTTACACAGAGACAGTAATAGGAGTTTATATGCTTATCATTGAGTTGGATGACATGGGTTCTAACCTTTTTGCACTTACAAATTAAACATTTCGCTTATTGATATATGCGGTTTTTATATATCGCACCATTAAATTGATGATAAATGTTTTATGATGTAAAGTTGAATAATCTGATACAACTAACATGATGATAAATAATTCTTCTTTTTAACAATATCTCATTTTGCATCAGTTGTGACGTTTTTGTCATTGTATTGTTAAAATTTTAAATATCAAATTTTTGTTTTATTAAACGATATCTTGACCAAAGGTCGTCCTTAAAATGTCAAGTCATTATAGATTTAATATAAAATCATTCTAAGTTTACACCCCCCTCTCTCTCTCTATTTCTCTTTCTTTTTTATGTTTTTATTTGTCTTAAAAATCAAATATCTATATTTTCTAGTATGCCTGGCGACTTGCCAACAAAATACTGCTTGTACAACTGATGCCGACTGTAACAAAGTTTGCGGTACCAACATGGTTGGTCATTGTGATCAAAACTCATGTCACTGTCACGCAATGAACGAATGCGTTCACGCTACTGATTGTACGTGCGGTGGTAACCAGATTGCCACCTGTGATAACCACCAGTGCCATTGCCACCACCCACGTCGTGCTGTCATTGAATGTCATCATGCCACTGATTGCACGTGCGGTGGTCACCAAATTGCCACGTGTGACAATCATCAATGTCAATGCCACCACCCACGTCGTGCTGTCATTGAATGTCATCATGCCACTGATTGCACGTGCGGTGGTCACCAAATTGCCACGTGTGACAATCATCAATGTCAATGCCACCACCCACGTCGTGCTGTCATTGAATGTCATCATGCCACTGATTGCACGTGCGGTGGTCACCAAATTGCCACGTGTGACAATCATCAATGTCAATGCCACCACCCACGCCGCGCTGTGAATGAATGTGTCCATGCAAGCGACTGCACGTGTGGTCATGGACAAATCGCTACATGTGACAATCACCAATGTGGCTGTCACCATCCACGTCGTGCTGTTGAATGTACCCATGCAAATGATTGCACGTGTGAACACCACCAAATTGCCACATGTGACAATCACCAATGTCAATGCCACCACCCACGCCGCGCTGTGAATGAATGTGTCCATGCAAGCGACTGCACGTGTGGTCATGGACAAATCGCTACATGTGACAATCACCAATGTGGCTGTCACCATCCACGTCGTGCTGTTGAATGTACCCATGCAAATGATTGCACGTGTGAACACCATCAAATTGCCACATGTGACAATCACCAATGTCAATGCCACCACCCACGTCGCGCTGTGAATGAATGTGTCCATGCAAGCGACTGCACGTGTGGTAATGGACAAATCGCTACATGTGACAATCACCAATGTGGCTGTCACCATCCACGTCGTGCTGTTGAGTGTACCCATGCAAATGATTGCACGTGTGAACACCACCAAATTGCCACATGTGACAATCACCAATGTCAATGCCACCACCCACGCCGCGCAGTCATTGAATGTCATCATGCAAGCGACTGCACGTGTGGTCATGGACAAATTGCTACATGCGACAATCATCAATGTGGCTGCCACCACCCACGACGCGCTGTGAATGAATGTGTCCATGCAAGCGACTGCACGTGTGGTCATGGACAAATCGCTACATGTGACAATCATCAATGTGGCTGCCATCATCCTTAATTAAATATTCTTTGAAATAAATCACATTGTCACGTATTTGCAGTGATTTTCTTTTGATGTTCAGGTATTGTGTCTGGTTATTTTCAACAGTCTTGATGGCACATATGCGATAATAAGAGCTCCTCCCACCTTGTTATCGCATGCGCGGTACTAACATAAGAATAATTACAAAATAGAAACAAAACGTATATTATATTTCAAAATTTTAATAAGTGCATTTATTACACAACTTCAAACAAAACAGAAAATTAGCCTACAAAGAAAATATGTAATTTGTGATTTGTGATTGACACTGCAGTTTTCGTGGAGTTACGTTTGTTGTTTCACAGATAAAGCGTGCGCTGATCTAAAGCAGACAGGAAGTGTTATGTAATAGATATACACATACCAGTCCTGTGACCGTTTTTCAGTCAGTAATGTTAAATAGTAGGCCTACTCTCTCTCTCTCTCTCTCTCTCTCTCTCTCTCTCTCTTCTCTCTCTCTCATTTTAATATGTTGTACGGTTTGACCGTTGAGACGAGCGAAGCCCATTAACATCTTGCAACACGACTTTTACCCTCCTCTTCATTTAACGCGGGAAATATAACGCGCTTGGTGTAAACAGTTACAAATTGTGACGTCACATTAGCTGCAATGTTTTTTCTTCTTCTCTCAAACCAAGCAAAAACAAAATTTTTGAAGCTATGAGAAAGCTTGTCTGGAATTTAAAAACGTTTATGGTACTTTCTAAACAATCTAATTATTTTAATTACGGGTTTGTCAATGAAGTATACCGCAGTGACGGCGACATTTTTGCAGAAGCATTATGGGTAATACTCATCTTTTTTTCAGCTGAAGAAGAGCAAATCACGTGACTCATATGTGTAATCATTGGAGTGAGCTCGTCGCGTCGTTTCGCGACGCGAGCTTCGCTCGGTAATATGTATACGGTGTGACCGTTGGACCGAGCGAAGCATGACGTAACTCCGAGTCCCGAGTGGTAATCATAATTCCGTTAAGTACGGTAGATTATGATTCATTTAAAAATATATATTTTGAATGAAATTTCCTTGCGCTAAACACCCAGTAACATTTCAATATTAAAGGAGTTTATATGGGGACAACAGTTTTACATGATCCGCCTATTCATTGAACGCGGGAAATAAAACGCAAGGCGACGTAAACTGTGCATTGTGACGTCACATTTAGCCTCGACTTTTTTCTCTTTTTCAAAGCAAACAATTATAAACAACAATAATACATTCCGTATGCAATGAAAAAGGCCGTTAAAACTAAATAAAATTAACCAATAAATTCAAAATGGTAAAAAAGTAAACGTAATTTTATCGTATATTAATTCTTATTCAAAGAAACTCATGAACTCGTTCATCTATTTAGTGGTATTACGGTTTTATATGTATTTATTTGCTAAAACCTGTTACAATGATAATTATACTATTCACTTTGAACAAACTGAGTGTTTAAATTACAAATTGCACGTTAGAGTCTTCTATTATTGGCATTCAAAATAAAACACGAATAACTGTCGAAGCAGGTAATGAAAAAATAAATGGCGGCGCCCATATGGATCATGAAAATTTCAGTGAACGTATATAGAGATTATCTCTTTTTCTTTTGCTGATTTTGACTTTTTTCTTTTACATACGTGTTACCTTTAGAGCCTTGCTTCGCGGACAGGCCTTCGGCCCGTCCGAGCTTCGCTCGGTATAAAGAGCTTGCCAATGCAAGGCCTTGCCTTAATCCTTTTCCTACTTTGATATTTGTGTTATACGTGTTTTTTAAAATAAATATTTGTACAAATACATGAATAAGTCAAGTTCCTGAAATATGTGATTGATACTGACAGGGATAATCAGTTTTCGTGAATTTACTTTTGCTGTTTTGCGGGTAAAGCGTATGAATATGCACATGCATCTTGCGACGATGGTATATGGTAATCTTCCCTTATATTGAATGTATGGTTCAATAAATGTAAAATGAGAAGCTTTTGAAATATGTGACAAGTCGTTCATCTTCTAGCATCCTCGTAAATTTCACATTATCAACGAGATGGGCGGTCCTTTTCTCACTCGGGCGCTCCGCGCACTCGTGAAAGAAGGTCCGCCCATCTCTTTGATAGTGTGAATATTACTCGGATGCTAGAAGATAACCATTACATATATCATAATTTATATTTCAATTTAAAAATAACTGCTCAATTAATATCAACATCAATGCTCCTCTAAGAAAAAAATAGGGAAATTGTGGATTCAGATTCTGATTAGGTCTGTCAAAATGTTTCGCGCTGATGGACTGTCGAGTTACGTCACACATCACCCTGATTATGGATTTACAATAATGTATTCTAAGAGGAATAACTCTAATACAATTTACTTATACACTCGTCGGCCGATTTTGTTGCTAAAACGAAGGTCATAGAATTCGATTCTGGTGTTATTTTTAATGTACAGCAAAAAATTAATTAATTGGAAAATCATCAAAATGGTGTCGCTAGGCACAAGAAAAACGGAAAATGTCTAGAAATATGAGAGAAAAAGACTCTCTTATGAGTTGCTATGAAATATTAAGATGATTCCACTTTCGGGGTTGCAAAAAAGCGGTAAAACCCTCGGCAAAGCCTCGGGTTTCACAGCTTTTTCGCAACCCTCGGGAGGTATCACCTTTATATTTCATGGTTACTCATAAGATAGTCTTATAGTCCCGCAGATCTCATACCACCGCCTCCATGTCAGTAGAAACGCAGCTTTCAAACTTCAAACTTTAGATAATTTGAAATGCATTCGTGAAAAGCAATTTGAAAGAAGAAAAATAAAGATTTACTGTTTGTTTTCAGTTAATTCAATGCAACACACACACACACACACACACACACACACACACACACACACACACACACACACACACACACACATATATATATATGTATATATATATATATATATATATATATATATATATATATATATATGCAAGGTGAAGATAACGAACAGTGATCAATCTCATAACTCCTACAAGCAATACAAAATAGATAGTTGGGCAAACACGGACCCCTGGACACACCAGAGGTGGGATCAGGTGCCTAGGAGGAGTAAACATCCCCTGTTGACCGGTCACACCCGCCGTGAGCCCCATATCCTGATCAGGTAACCGGAGTTATCCTCAGTCAAAATCAGTGTGCCAAGAACGGCTTAACAATCGGTATGAAACACGTCAGACAGCATTTGACCCAATGCGAGGTTGTATTGACGAACTAGATCGTTATAACGACCATAGAATTTGCGAAATGCTGACTTCAATCGAGACTGTTGAAATCCCTGTACCATCAACTTGTTTGTCAGTAGCTTACCTCGATTTAAAAACTGACTATACCCAGAACAAGCTCTTGCATATCGAATCAGCTGAGATATATAAACACCATATGCAGGTGATAATGGAATATTGCTACATAAATGTGGGAAGTTGACGATGGAGAAGCTGAAATCATTCCGTTTGTCATACAGTTGAGTTGTTAGTTTTCCGTTAATGTCTACTTTCAATAAAATATCTAAGTATGAAGCAGAAGTGGACGACTCTGTGGTGTCCTTTATTTCGAGCTCACAGGGATATATCAAATCGACATATGAATGAAAGCTACCATTGTTAATAGACAAAACGTCATCGATATATCTAAAAGTCGAATTGAAGGTCACAGCGAGAGATTTTTTCTTCTCACGTAGAAGGTTTTGAATAAATTCTGCTTCATATGAATATAAAAACAGGTCAGCTAACAAAGGAGCACAATTCGTGCCCATGGGAATTCCAACAGACTGTTGGAAGACCTGATCACCAAAGACCACGAAGATATTGTCAATGAGGAACTCTAGCATATTTTTTTTATTTCAACTTGAGAGTACTTGTGCGTGGAATCAGAGTGGTATTTAACAAAGTAAGTTTTTGAATGACTGATCACTAGATATATATATATATATATATATATATATATATATATATATATATATATAAATCAGACTCGATTGAAGTCATCATTTCGCAAATTCTACGGTCGTTATAACGATCTAGGTCGTCAATACAACCTATCATTGGGTCTAATGCTGTCTAACGTGTTTCATACCGATTGTTAAGCCGTTCTTGGCACACTGATTTTGACTACGGATAGCTCCGTTTACCTGATCAGGATATAGGGCTCACGGCGGGTGTGACCGGTCGACAAGGGATGCTTACTCCTCCTAGGCACCTGATCCCACTTCTGGTGTGTCCAGGGGTCCTTGTTTGTCCAACTTTCTATTTTGTATTGCTTTTAGGAGTTGTGAGATTGATCACTGTTCGTTATCTTCACCTTTCATGCTAACTACATATTGTCCTTCACCTTTACTCTACTTCAGAGCCGACAGAAGCTGTAATGGGATTTTTAGCTGTAAAATCGGTATATAACTCTTTGGTAGGTCGGACTGAATCTGAAATATACCTCTTCTGAACTTTCATTTCGGCAGCTGTGGAGACAGGAATACTGGTAGACGGTTTATTGCTGTTGATGTGTGCGGATAAGTCATCATGGTCACCATCACGTGATATACACTTTCTGCCCAATGGCCATAAGCGCCGAGCATAGGCCTAAATTTTGCAGCCCTTCACCGGCAGTGGTGACGTCTCTATATGAGTGAAATATTCTCGAGAGGGGCGTTAAACAACATACAATCAATCAATATACACTTAAAGACCTTCTTTCATTAACCCTTGCCTATTGCCTCCCGAATTTCCCGCAGAAAACCTTTTTTCGGTGTACATGTATGATATCTTATTTTCCGTACGAAATTAAGAATTAGAAATGCAATATAATACAGATGATTAGATAAACATCTACAGGTAACTCTCAATAACTCGAAGTTGAACTGACTTTGATGAAACTTCGAGAGATCGAAGGTCGAGTCAAGTCCGGAAATTTAAGGTCCGATCGTTATGGTTAAGAGTTTTTAGTAACTGGAGGGCATATTTACAATATCCTGGCGGTTTTTTCTTTTTCTTTTACACGTTGTCCTTCATATTTGTAGGTAATTGACTTGATTTCAACAAAACATACCTTTATCTTGCATAGATTTAAAGATGTTTTAAAGATCATGTGTTTATTTGTTCTATAATTTCGTGTTATAAACATCTAATTAACACGACCGAGCTAGCCTCTTCTCCTACAGTTTGAACCAATATTGGCAGTGCAATCACCAAACAAGAGTTGTTATAAGACAACAAAGTTCGTCGGGAAACATGCCTCTACTTAACCTATCGTTCAAAAGGTTAAAGTGTTTTTAAAAGATAGGTCAAAGTTCAAGGTAACTAGGTCAACAGTTTTGATACCATATCAAAGCCCAAGATTAATGTTTTTAAAAAATAGGTCAAATTCCAATTTCAACAGTTCTGGTAACAAAAGAAATGTCTTCTAATAAAGTATCTATATTTGAAATAGCAAAGCCCTATTACTTAAATAAATTCAATATAGGAAATAATTTTATCAAATGAACTAAAATTCTATATACAGAACCAATCTTTGAAATGAAAAACAATGGATGGCTTTCTAAAATATGCTCGAGGACAAGGGATATTAGATAAGGGTGTTCCCTATTAGCCCTCCCTTTTCTTTTAGTAGCAGAAATCTTAGCGATTAGAATAAAAAACAATAACAGCATTAACGGTGTTGTGATAAACAATTCTAAAATAAAGAGTATACAGCACGCAGACGATTAACAGTTGCGGTAAATAATGAAATTTCTAAGAAAAATGCCCTAGGCTAGATGAAATAAATAAATTCTCTGAAAGTGCTGGCTTTAAAATTAATATCAACAAAACTGAATGTATTTTGCTTGGAAGATTGAAAAATCAGTTTGAAGAACTTTTTGGTATTAGAGCTACAAGTAAAGCGGTCAAGTGTCTAGGCATTTTTTAGGTCACGATAAAGAAGAATGTTACCAAAAAAAATTGGATGAGAATATATAATGAAATGGAAAAACTGTTTGAATCCTGGAAAAGAAGAAAATTAACACTTTTTAGCAAAGGATGCATAATAAATACAATTGCCATTTCAAAATTAACATATGTATCGTCAATTCTATGTCTTCTTGATAAAGACTTTATGAA
Source organism: Ostrea edulis (assembly GCF_947568905.1). Lineage (NCBI taxonomy): Eukaryota > Metazoa > Mollusca > Bivalvia > Ostreida > Ostreidae > Ostrea > Ostrea edulis. Next base: position 17,528,449 of record NC_079164.1, on the reverse strand, counting down.
AAAAGTGCAACGATTAATCTTTAACTTCATTTGGGATAAAAAAGAAAGAAAGAAAGAATCAAACGAAACACTTTGGTTGGAGATGTAACAAGAGGCGGTCTGTCAACAGTAGATGTAGAATGCAAATTAAAAGCATTAAAAGCAACGTGGATACCGAGATTATTAATTTCAAAGGGAGTTTTGCTTGAAATCTTAGATAATTATTGTAGTAAACTTAACTTTGATATATACTATATGTTAAAATGTTCAACTACTGATATGGAGAATTTAAACAAAACTGAATTACCACTATTTTATAAAGAAATGTGGTGTTGCTTTAATAAATGTAAAAGCGAACTTTAACTATGATAAAAGATTACCTGATATATTTTACAACAACCATTATGGTACAGCAAAAATATGAAATATAAAGGAAATCCCGTTTTCTTCGATAATTGGGCGAGATCTGGTATCTTATATGTTAGTGATTTGTTTGATGATGGAATTTTTAAACCGCTAAAACATTATTCAAATATTAATGAAAAAATCTTTCTGGCTATGTGAATACAAAATTATTATGACAATCACGAGAAAAATTCGAGGACTAAACGATTTTTCAAATTCAAGCTATGTAAATAAACAAAATGTCACTAATTTTAACTTCCTTCTTGGATTTACCAATATACTTAAAACACCAAGTAATCTTTTTTATAAAATATTAGTTGAAAAAAAGTTTTGCAAACCCAATTTTCAGGCATTACTGTCTGAAGAATTCAGAATATTCGGTGATTCAAATTGGATAAATATTTATAAATGTAAAATTAAAGATTTGAAAGACAAACAAATAGCGGAATTCAATTACAAGTTATTGAATAACATATTATGTAATAATGCATATATTAGCAAATGGACAAAAGATGTAAAGAATGAATGTACACATTGTAAGCAAGTTGAGACTGCAAAACATTTGATTTACGAGTGTGATAATGTTTTAAATATATGGAACACTGTTAGCAGTTATCTATCCTTCAAAGTTCAATGGAAACACATTGTTGTTGGATTTTTTCTAGAACAAAATGATAAAACCAAATCCTTAAATTTACTTATTACTTATATAGCCTATAGAATATACAAACGTAAAATGTTATGTAGATTAGATTCTTTAAGTGAAACGACTTTTAATATGTATAATTATGTTAAAAAATCATTTATGTTTCTATACATCAGTATTGAAGTATATAAATGCAAGAGAGCATAATACATTTTTTGAACATCTTTGTAAATTAATGCAATTTGACTGCTGTGAAGAGACTAGTATATACTATCCTTAAATCTATCATTATAACTATACGGTCAACTTAGGACTACCTTGTTTATATATTATTCCTTGAGTAATTTCTATGTTATTCTACTGTTGATATATCTACATCAACGTTGTATATGATATTTCTATGACTTAGAAAAATATTTGTTATTATATATATAGTGATTATGTATTTTCATATAAATTATATATATGCCTTATATAAAATAATAATCATAATAAAATACATTCAATCCAATGGGCCCCTGGCACCATTGGTGAGAATTATTCGGGAGTATCCGAGGATATTTTATCCCAAATAATGATATGTATACTTTCTAATAAATGATGAAATTATAAAAAAGCCTCATCACTCTTGGTTCAAAAGATATAACCAATGTTAAAGGTTTTGAACAATAAGTCAAAGTTCAAGGCAAAGGTGATTAGGTCAAATATCGTCTACCAAAACATAGGTATCTTCATGAGGCATCTATATGTAAAATATCTCTCAGGTTCAAAAGATATAACCATGGTTAAAGTTTTTAAAAAGTAGGTCAAATTTCACAGTAAAGATCCATAGGTCAAAAGTCTTGGTACCAAAAGTTCCTATCATACATTTACGGATCAAGAGCTGGTCGACGCCGGATGCAAAATTCTAGTCATCGGGGTGATTCGGCGTGTTTTGGGTTCTGTGATGTCGTAATGCCGGTATCACGATGCAGACAGCTACCCGTATGTCTTCGGGAAAAAAACAACCGGTCGGTGCCGGCATGATCACGGAGCGTACGGAAGATCACGGTTGTTTCACGGAGATACACGAATGTCCACGGATTATCACCGCCTTTTCTTCCCTGTGTTTATCGTGACAGTCCGTATAAGTACCGGGAACAAATCCATGTACAAACCGTAGACATCCATGTTCTTCAGCAGAAAAGTTTTGTACACAGATGACCCCGGATTTTACACGGTTACTTCGGTGGCTACACGGACTTCACGGTTGATTGACGGAGCTCGCGGTTGATACATAGTGGTACACGGTACATACGCGGATCAATATGGAGGATTTTCTTCCGGGACGATACGGGGAAAACATTAAAACCCTTTCACACATTCACGCATGTGACGCCGGATTACTCCGGATTGTCAATCCGTGATGGTCCGTGACAATCCGCCATCACCATGTACAAACCATGTATGCATTTGGTGTCGTCCAGGACAATCCGGCTTGGCCAAGCCAAACCATGAAAAAAATTAAACATGTTTAATCCCCCCCCTCCCTGGATCGTCCGGGAAGAAAAGCCTCCGTATTAATCCGTGTAGGTACCGTGTATCAACCGCAAGATCCGTCTATCAACCTTGAAGTCCGTAAAGTCACCGAAGTAACCGTGTAAAATCCGGATTCATCCGTGTACGAAACTTTTCTGCTGAAGAACACGGATGTCTACGGTCTCTACAGGGATTGTTCCCGGTAACTGCACGGACAGACACGGTAAACTCAAGGAAGAAAGACCGTGATAATCCGTGAAACAAACGTGGATGGACCGGCAGAAATCACGATCTTCCGTACGCTCCGTGATCATGCCTGCACCGACCGAGATTTTCCCCCGGGACATACGGGTAGCTACTGTGCTTATTAGTAGAGAAACCGGCGTTTTCCTTGTCTGCATTGTGATAAGACCGTATTGACACTGGCATTACGAAGTCACAGAACGCAAAGAATTCAAATCACTCCGGATGACTAGATTTTTGCATCCGGCGTCGATCGCCTCCTGATCCGTGAATGTGTGAAAGGGGCTTAACATGGTTTTTTTTTCACGGTATGGATTGACAAACCGGATGGTTCCGGACCACACCGGATGCATACGCGGTGAAGCCGGATTGTCACGGATCATCACGTAATGACAATCCAGGATGATTCAGCGTCTCATCCATGAATGTGTGAAAAGGGCTAAAGCTAAGGTCTCTTCATGAAGCATCTATATGCGATATATCAAAACAATATTCCCCCTGGTTCAAAAGATATAGCCCAGGTTAAAGTTTTTGAATAGTGGGTCAAAGTCCACAATAAAGGCCACTAGGTCAAAAGTCTTGGTACCAAAACAAAGGTATCTTCATGGGGCATCTATACCAAAGCAACGACACTACAACACATAGACACACATTACCAAGGGTTCCAAAAAATCTACACTGATGGAAACAAGGAACCCACCACAGGCAAAACGGATTCAGCCATCTATGACCCCAGCGGTCCCAAAGAGGAGGGGTACAGATGCAAGGATAACATTTCTGTCTACTCGACGGAGATGATTGCTCTAATTGCTGCTCTCGAACACATTCACAGTAAGTGATATCGGAGAACGATAATTCTCAGTGACTCCCTTGGTGCAGTACAAACACTACAAACATTTCAAACTAGCAGGTTAGATCTACTCAACACAATCCTCACCCTCTTGCACCATTCCATACCATCTAATAAACAAATCCACTTCGCGGTAGCTCAAAGGTAAAGCGTTTGCTTCGTAACCGGGAGGTCGTGAGTTCAAGTCCCGCTTGTCCCATGGCCGCATCAAACCTAAGACGTTAAAATATGTAGTAATTGCTCCTTCACCAAATGCTCGGCACTCAGAAATGAGAATCACGGGACTTTTGGATGTGGCCTTTAAGTAAGTAAATTTTATTTAAAGTCGGCACTGTGTACAAACATGAAACAAATAACATGAGTTCTATAGAGCTCTTAAACCGACTATCACAGACAAAATAGAATACAAAATATCACAAAGGTAAGCATGCAGAAACACATATACATGTTATTCATACTTACACGCATACTATATAAATAGACAATTTCAGCAGTTAAGAATTAAATACAAATCGGACAAAAATCTTCACTATAAAATTTAAGCACTAGATTTAAACCACAGCAGTAAGAATTTTTAAGAAGCACTATAACTTTTATAAGTAGAAATAAGGATAAATATGATAATAATAAAATAAAGAATAATGAATAGCTGTTTATATGTACAATAACTAAGTTATGAAGTATACAACAATGTTTTTTTAAGGAAGATGAAATAAAAATAAATCTTTCCAAAAAAGAAGAAAAATCAAATGCAAAAAAATTGGTAGTAATGCAGATGAAAGGCTGCAAAGTTTGCATAAAACGAAACAGCAAACTAAAACAGTAAATTGAACAAGAGTACCACAAACGGTACAATATACGCCCGTCGGAGAGTGAAATTCAACCTGGAAGCATATTGTGCACTCTGAATTGATACAACACACATTCTGAATAGAAAAGTCTTAAACTGGGTCATGATGCACCAATCCATCTGACATGTGAACTGATTATGAATTTCACTGAGAGTAAGGTTGTGACAAAATGTCGGTGCAATATCTTTCTATGATGATAAAAGCTCTAGGAAACCATTTGATCTACTTCTTTTAGCAATAAAGTAGGTCATGGTGCACGAATTAAGTTGAAATGTTGGAAATGTGAACTGATTATGTATTTCTCTGACTGGAGGTTGTGACTAAATTTCAGAGCAATACCTGTGACCATACCAAAAATAATCTCGAAAACTGTTTGACCTACTTCTACCCCTAAAGTACTATAGGTCATAGTGCGCCAATTCAGCTGAAGTGCTAACTGCACTTGTCTTCCTCCGAGAGAAAGCCTTTGACTAAATATCACGGCAATATCTGTATCTATCCGTAAAAAACCTGCCCAGAAAACCGTTTGATCTATTTTTAGTCCAAAGTAGGTCAAGGATGGACCAATCCAGCTGAAATGCAAACTGAACTTGTATTCATCTGAGAGGAAGCCTTTAACTAAATATCAGGGCGATATCTGTATCCGTAATGAAAAAAGTCCGGAAAACTGTTTGACCTATTTTTAGACAAAAAGTAGGTCATGGATGGACCAATCCAGCTGAAGTGCAAAAGGAAATCGTATTCATCCAAGAGGAAGCCTGTGACGAAATTTCAGTACAATATCTATATTTGTAATGAAAGAAAAGTCATGAAACTATTTGGCCCATTTTTTCCCCAAAAAGTAGGTCAAGGATGGACCAATACAGCTTAAATGCAAACTGAAATTGTATTCCTACAAGAAGAAGCCTGTGACAAAATATCAGAACAACATCTGTATCCATAATGGAAAAATGCCCGGAAAACTGTTTGACCTACTTTTAGTCCTAATCCAGCTGAAATGCAAACTGAAATTGTCTTCCTCTGAAAGGAAGCTTATGTTTAAATTTTAGGGCAATATCTATATCTGTAATGAAAAAGTCCGGAAAACTGTTTGACTTACTTATAACCCTAAAATAGGTCAAGGAGAGACCAATCCAGCTGAAATGCAAACTCACTCTTCCAATTTTTAAGGGAGAAATTATGACCAAATTTCAAAGTTGTACATGCATCCATTACGGAAAAATGTCTGGAAAACATGACCTCGGACGGACGGACGGACAGCCAGCCAGGCGCACGGACAGCGCCATAACATAATGGTGGGCGTATTCATTCAGTCATGCTCCTCCACACTGTGTCCTCGAGAATAGCTGCATCTGCAGTCTCCATCCAAGTGTCTATGGATGTTCTAGATTGATTGTGGTGGATAATTCCCATACGTTGTTAGGTAAGGAGTTCCACAGTGTGGCGGCTGCATAGCTGAATGACTGTTTATCATACCTAATAGTTCTTGGCTTTGGAAGTTTCAAAGTCTTTTGGTATCTGAAATTGTATTTTGAGTTTCTTAGCTGGACCAAGTCTTGTAGGGACAATGGACTTTGCTTATTTACAATTTTAAAAACTTCAAGGGCCATGGCTCTCATGCGCCTAATTTTCAGTGAGGGAAGATTGGATTTATCTATGAGTTGATTATAAGTACTAATATGGTCTTCATATATAAATCGTAGAGCTTGTTCTTGATTTCCCCCCAATTTTTTGCACAACAAAAATGTCATATCAGAGGACAGTAACTAAAGTCGGACATGATAAAAGAATGGTAGATGGTGAGTTTACCCAACTTACAAAGATGTTTCCCTATACGCTTTATTACATTTAATTGACGAGCTGCTTTCTTACAAATATTTGTTTAGACTAAAATCAATAGTAACGCCACTTCTTCCTCACAGGCAAGAATTGCACCATTGAAGTTAAAAGTTTTTTCTGGGTATGCCTGCATTTTGTTTCAGAAAACAGTCCATGCGAATGCCACTTTCCCTTTGAAGTGTATCAATAACATTGTCTAAAACAAAATCAAAATGGGATAGAGTGTTGTCATTCACATAGTTGTACAAAGCTGTCTTTAACAAAATAAAAAATACACATGTATAACTTTAACTTTCATTCATATGTCGATTCGATATATCCCTGTGAGCTTGAAATAAAAGACACCACTGAGTCGTCCACTTCTGCTTCATACTTAGATATTTTATTGAAAGCATACATTAACGGCAAACTGACAACTCAAATGTATGACAAACGGAATGATTTCAGCTTCTCCATCGTCACTTTCCCATATTTATGTAGCAATATTCCATTATCAACTGCATATGATGTTTATATCTCTCAACTGATTCAATATATGCAAGAACTTGGTCTACGTATATTCAGTTTTTAAATCGAGGCAAGCGACTGACAAACATGTTGATAGTACAGGGGTTTCAACAGTCTCGATTGATATCAGCATTTCGCAAATTCTATGGTCGTTATAACGATCTAGTTCGTCATTACAACCTATCATTGGGTCATATGCTGTCTGACGTGTTTCATGGCTATTGTTAGGCCGTTCTTGGCACACTGATTTTGACTACGGATAACTCCGTTTACCTGATCAGGATATAGGGTTCACGGCGGGTGTGACCGATCGACAGGATTTTCTTACTCCTCCTAGGCACATGATCCCACCTCTGGCGTGTGCAGGGGTCCGTGTTTGCCCAACTATCTATTTTGTATTGCTTATAGGAGTTATGAGATTGATCACTATTCGTTATCTTCACCTTTGATGTATCAATTAAACATTACTGGTCCGAGTATAGAACCCTGCGGTACCCCTTTGAAAATATCAAGAAAGGAACTTATACTTTGCCCAATTTTGACACACTGTTTTCTACAAGATAGGTAGATATGTAGTAGATCTACGGCAGGTACAAAGAGACCGTAATATTTTAGTTTAAGCAGAATGAGGTTGTTAGGTAGACAGTCACAGGCCTTGGATAAGTCCATAAGGATAGTAGTGGCATATTTATTTTCGTCAAGTGCTCTCTTTAAAAAGGAGGTCCTGTGTCGCGTCAGGCGTTGGTACTACAATTTTCGACGAGACGTAAAAAAAACACAACAAAACAAACGAACTTTCCGTGGACACCTTCACATGTCGGTATTCAAAGAAACGTGACTGTGGACAACACTGCCAAACAAGCACTAGGGTATAACGATATCACATATCCATGAGGATTAGAGAAATTTACTACAGCTCCATCCATCTAAAACTAGCAGCTAAATTACAACACTAAACTGATATCTAAAATCAAATCCAACCCATACACAAAACTGCTCAAATACATATCACTCCAACATTCACTACTATAAAATCTTTGCACGATTGAGGGTGGAGAAAACCACTCTATTGGGTGATCTAGGTCAATACACCAGACACACAAGCAACAATACACACTGCCAGGTCCCAGAAACTATCAGACTGTCAACTACATGTACACAACCAGCACAGAACAAACCTCACACAATCACTTCAAGCAGCAGGAATACTCCTTTTGACCTTCAAACACTGCTAACCATATATATAAGCAATAGTAACACTAACGTACCAGCAATATTAAACTTTATTACATCAACTGAATATTCTAACTTTATCTAAAATAGCACGATAAAGTTTTTCTACGGCTTTTGACATCAAGTCAATGTAGTAATACCTAGGCAATGGCAGGTAGGCCAGTGTCATAGGCTTCATATAATCTCTACTTGACACTATTGGCTAAATCTCGTAGTGGTTTGTGAAAGGCGAAGAGAACGAACAGTGATTAATCTCATAACTCCTATAAGCAATAAAAATAGAGAGTTGGGCAAACACGGACCTCTGGATATACCAGGGGTGGGATCAGATGCCTAGGAGGAGTAAGTATCCCCTATCGATCGGCCACACCTACCGTGAGCAATACATCTTGATCAGGTAAACGGAAATATCCGTAGTCAAAATCAGTGTGCCAAGAACGGTCTAACAATCGGTATAAAACACGCTAGACAGCATTTGACCCAATGATAGGTTGTATTGGCAAACTACATCGTTATAATATACCATCAACTCATTTGTCAGTAGCCTGCTTCAATTTAAAAACTAACCATAAACAGAACAAGCTTTTGCGTATCGAATCAGTTGAGAAATATAAACACCATATGCAGGTGATATTGGAATATTGCTACATAAATATGGGAAGTTGACGATGACGTTAACACTATATCAAGTCAGAATCTGTGTTCTGACAGTGGATAATGAAGGACTTAACTCTAGGTCGGTGTCATATGTCTTACAAATACTCTGCGTCACATCTAAATTTAAGTGCTAAACTCGTTGTGATTTGTCTGGCGTTGGCACTATGCCAGGTCAGCATTTAATCGCTAGCATGGCTCAGAGTTTAAACTGGTCCGGTGTCATATATGTCTCCTGTATCACATCTAATCTTAATACACTTTCGTCCCCACATCCCTACATCACCTACTGACACCTCAACTGTCAGACACTCTTGAAGTAACACCTCTGGTGACAGGAGTGGCTGGCAGTTAAACCGTTTAACATTTAAAGACTACTTTAGGTATTAGTCACTTCTGCTAACTGTAGTTTTCCATCTACAACACATGCCCACCGCTATTAAATTTATTCCTGTTCTTCATCTTCTTTCAATCTCAATCCAGCTGGGCATGACATTACTGGTGATGTTAATATAGTTGAAAATGAGGACCTCAAATAACTTATTCTAAAAGGCTCTAAATACAGAGAACCTCGGTCTTTTAATGGGCGATAGAACTTCATCTCTATTATGAATTCTGTCGAAGATTAAGCCAGACGATGGGCTAAATATGAAGTTGAAGAACTTGATACATTGTCAGAATGGATTAAAAGCATGAGAGGAATATTCAAATTCCGTATTAGACATATTAAAATAAAAAGTACGTACCATCTTTGCTTCTGTGTTTAGTAAACCAGAAGTGATAAAAGAATTAGATAGGTTACATGAGGAATATGTTTTGGTTCAAGCTGACAAAGCTTGTAACAACATTGTCTTTGTCTGTAAGGCCCATTTTTACAACTGTATTTTAAACGAACTTGGCATTAATTCCACTTTTGGTAATCATACTTACACTCAAACTGCCCTTGCAAAAGATGAAATTCTTCAAAATCATGCTTCAGTTTTAGACACATTTAATATCCCAGTCAATGGTTCGAATGAATATGAGTTACCATACTTATACTGGATTCCTAAACTACATAAAAACCCTTACAAAGATTCATTGCTGGATCCAGTAAGTGCTCTACCAAGCCCATATCGTTGCTCCTGACGAAAATATTAACAGCTATGAAGGAGAAACTTCAAACTTACTGTGCGACTACATATGCCAGAAGTGGTGTTAATCAAATGTGGATTCTAAAAAATTCTAAAGAACTTTTAGTAAACTTAAAATCGCCAAACTTTTCCCAAATCAATAACATCAAAACCTATGACTTTTCAACATTATATACGACCATTCCTCACGATAAATTAAAGACTAGACTTTTTAACATCATAGACAGTTGCTTCTTTAACAAAAATGGAAAAAGGAAATATTCATATCTAGTGATCAGTCATCCAAATACTTACTTTGTTAAACACCACTCTGATTCCACGCACAAGTACTGTCAAGTTGAAATAAAAAAAATATGCTAGAGTTCCTCATTGACAATATCTTCGTGGTCTTTGGTAATCAGGTTTTCCAACAGTCAGTTGGAATTCCCATGTGCACGAATTGTGCTCCTTTGTTAGCTGACCTGTTTCTATATTCATATGAAGCAGAATTTATTCAAAAACTTCTACGCGAAAAGAAATAATATCTTGCTGTGGCATTCAATTCGATATTTAGATATATTGACGACTTTTTGTCTATTAACAATAATAACTTTCATTCATATGTCGATTCGATATATCCCTGTGAACTCGAAATAAAAGACACCACAGAGTCTTCCACTTCTGTTTCATACTTAGATATTTTATTGAAAGTAGACATTAACGGCAAACTGACAACTCAACTGTATGACAAACGGGATGATTTCAGCTTCTCCATCGTTATTTCCCATATTTATGTAGCAATATTCCATTATCAACTGCATATGGTGTTTATATCTCTCAACTGATTCGATACGCAAGAGCTTGTTCTGCGTATAGTCAGTTTTTAAATCGAGGAAAGCTACTGACAAATACGTTGATGGTACAGGGGTTTCAACAGTCTCGATGGAAGTCAGCATTTCGCAAATTCTATGGTAGTTATAACGATCTAGTTCGTCAATACAGCCTACCATTGGGTCAAATGCTGTCTGGCGTGTTTCATACCTATTGTTAGGCCGTTCTTGGCACATTGATTTTTACTACGGATAACTCCGTTTACCTGATCAGGATATAGGGCTCGCGGCGGGTGTGACCGGTCGACAGGGGATGCTTACTCCTCCTAGGCACCTGATCCCACCCCTGGTGTGTGCAGGGGTCCGTGTTTGCCCAACTATCTGTTTTGTATTGCTTATAGGAGTTATGAGATTGATCACTGTTCGTTATCTTCGCCTTTCATACAGCTAAACCAACAAAAAGGTTTTTACGTCGAGCACACACACAAGCTACATGTACTTCCTATTGACCAATGAATTCATATACAAATTGTAACTGAAACCATAGGCGTAGCTTGGGTTCGAATATTACCGAGGCAGCTATCGACATTTTAACAACGTGAAAGGTTTTTGTTTTTTTACCGAGGCAGCTGCCTCGGTTGCCTCAATGGAAGCTACGCCACTGGAAACTGTAGTACTTGAGTGAGCTGCAGGAATTGGCTATTGTCTCATCAAAATGTCTCACCTTTTCAGCCCTTTCATTAGAATTTTCCAAAACCGGATAGTCTGTGTTCATTCTCACTGACAAATTCATTTGCCACGCCCCGTAGATCCAGATCCTCTGTCTCTTCTTGATATACGTACGCTAAGGATCATTAGGTTATTTAGTCTACTTGGGTCATAGTTGATCGCAGATACGGTTTGATGCGGCGCAGTGTGCTGAACATTCTGTCGCTGGTAGCATTTGTTGCTGGCATTACAAGAAGTTCAATCAAAACTGCAGTTTCGCTATACAGTAATATGCCTTCTGTTTTGATGAATTCAGTTATTCTCTGAATGGAGGGAGTGATGTATTTAGGGAGATTGCACCCGAGTGCTTGAAATTGAATTCTCAAATTTTTGGCATCAATGTCTGTGCGGTAAAAATTTGTGACCAACTCAAATTCTTTATCAATATTTTCTCCTCTGGCCCCCTTCAACAATAACAATTCTAGCTGCATATATTTGGCATATCCTGGCTGATCAAAACGATTTCTAATGCCATTCACAAGTAAATCAATTGCCTCAAAATATTTAACTCTGTACAAATCTTCGCATGTGTCGTGATGATACAGATACCCTTCGTCAATTTTTTTTCTCTCGGAGGACGTCTTAGACGAAGCACTGCAGGACCATCAATACAAAAATATGTGGCTCTTTTCTGGTATCCTTATAGAATGAGAGAAAAGTTTCATCTGTTCCTAGAGACTCCAGAGTTTTCACCGTGCTGAGAGCTATTTTCTGACCTTCTGCAGCAAAAAAGGTTTTGGTCTGATGGGTTTTGCTAGGAATATCGCTATGACGGAGCAACAGTTCACACAATAAACAACCAAAGAGGAAGTCAAATTTGTCCATGTAGGTCATAACCCCTCTTATTCTGCATCTCATGTTTGAAACTTTAACATAATCCATCGATTCCTCCCATACGCCCAATAATACTTTGTAGTTAAGTATTACACTATGAAGAGCATCTGTTCGAACTGTCCACCTTGTTGGACACAAAACTCTTATTCCAGGTGATGAAGTCTCTAAATTCTCAGATTCTTTCAAATTTCTAAAAAATGATTCTCTTCTTGGCAATTCTTTAATCAATTTTGTTATTTCACGCGTTACTTCAAGGGCATCTCGCATAATTGTAGGTGATTTAACAGCATCAGAGTATGCTAAATTTAGCTAGAGCATGGCCATAACAGTGAGAAATTTGAAAGCTCTTCTCTCTTTCTCTAAAATTTGCTTTGCAACTCCACTTTTTGACCCTGCCATTGAGGCACCCATATCATAACACTGACCCCGTAATTTGTTAAAAGGAATATTGAACCTGTTCAAAGTATCAGTGATTGGAGAAACGATTGTATCGGCTTTAATATCATCGATTTCATAAAAGCCAACAAAAATTTCATGTGGCACAAACTAGTCATCGATGTATCGGAGGCAAATAACGAGTTGTTCTCTATTAGAAATGTCAGTAGTCTCATCAGCAATTATGGTAAGAAATTTGACATTCTCTAAATCTTTTATAACATTTCTAAGAACTTAATTGGCCATTACTTTTAGTGCGTCATTTTGAACTTGTACTGAAACATATTTGTCAGTTTTTCTCTGAATCCCAACTATCCCTCTGCTTTCGACCATTAAATAAGAAAGTCTAGGCGACTATCTAAAATTACAAGACAAATTAAGCACAGAGGTGGTGGGTTTCTGCACTGAATCGAGTAGAGGGCTCCACTCCGGACCTCCTTTTTCACGTCCTAAACACAGTCGTCAAGAAGACCCGTCTCTCCAATTTTACTGAGGGAGATTCGAGGGCCGATCAATCACAGATGAAGAACTGCAATGGATATCTAAATTAGACAAATTAAGTAAATGGTTGACGGAGTTTCTAATCTGAATCCGGTGGATGGAGGGCTGCACTCCGGATATACCTCCTTTGCCACGTCCTTAACACAGTCTTCAAGAAGACCCGTCTCCCTGATTATAATGAGGGAGATCCAGGGATTGATCGATCACATATGAAGAACTGCAAAAAGTCCTTCCCCCGATTATACTGTGGGGATCCGTGGGCGATCGACTCCAGGAAGAAGAGATGGACCCATCCACTACCTTTTGGAGGACCCAACCATCCATGGATCTTCAAGAAGACCCGTCTCCGTTCCCAGGGGATCCGAGGGTCGACCGCCATCGGTACCTCGTTGCAACAAACCAAGTGTAGCAGGGCCCCTATTGGGAAGCCTACACTATGAATCTTCACCGTAGTAGTAGGACAAACGGCAAAGTCAGTATGATATGGCGGCCATATTAGATAATTATACTTTTTCTTCCATTGTTATTATATAAAAAACCATTAATTAGATCAAAGGTCTCTAATCATCCAAGATATATACATGTACAATGGTCACGTCCATAGAGTCAAGTTACACGTCGCTATGTCTCTCCACATTGCCGTGTGAAGTTCGGGTGTTTCCGAGTGTCTCCACATTGCCGTGTGAAGTTCGGGTGTTTCCGAGTGTCTCCACATTGCCGTGTGAAGTTCGGGTGTTTCCGAGTGTCTCCACGCAAGAGTAAGATACATGTGTAATTATCTACAAATTTTTGCCCAGGATAATTTTAGTGGAATAAATAACCTTAAATTACACATGTAGCATGGGCGGATTTAGGATTTCATTTCAATTGATTAAAGGGGCGTGGAAAAAAATCTGAGAGACTGTTGGTCGATTTTAGGTCCCCAGTTCGCCCTCAGTGGCGGATTTAAGGGGAGGGGGGGGGCGCAGCCGGCGTGCCCCCCCCCCCCTAAAATTTTCAAATTTAGGAAAATCTTGGTATCTTGTTTAGAAAAATGTACTAAACAATAAAAGAAGCAATAATCTCTCCCACTCCCGGAGAAATAAATGACAAAATCTTTTAATTTTTTCCAAAAACCCTTAAAATTTGCATCATTTTACTAAATTCACTTCATTAAAAATGATAGAAAATTGTACAAATGACTTAAATAGGAGACATATTCCAAGTCCTATAAAATCTGTAAAATTCAGGACCGACAGACCCCCTGCCTCAAAAAGTGGCGCCCCTAACCGCAATTCCTGGATCCGCCCCTGGCCCTGGTGGGGGTCTAATTCATCTGATCACGGAAAACATGTGTACCGTACAAGTTTTTTTCTCTCTTTCAAATAGTAGTTTTAAAATTTTGTACTTTACATATAATTATATATAAGGACTACAAATTAAAATGCTAATACGTGGGCATTTTAAAAAGCGGGCTTAGGAATATATACGACGTTGTTGATATCCATTAGAGAGATTTAAAAACTAAAAAAAATCAATCAATCAAATCAACTCATTTATGTTGTTGTTGAAGGGGGGGGGGGGGTATTGAAACATGTTTGATACTGAATACATGGCTAACAACACATGCTTACATGCACTAATTATAAATTTGATATGTGTGTATTTTGGTGCAATTCATTCTTTAAAGATCCTTTGAGTAGGTTGAACCTCGGAAAAACTATATGTGAAAAAATTTCTAGATCCACGCAATTTATATTATCACGTGGCTGGCGTAAATATCATGTGACTTTAATTTAAAAATGGCTGCCCCCATAACACAAACCTTTATGGTTTGTTTACAAATATTATGTGCATTGTCGGGTATGCTATATCCGAGGAATTCAATGTCGCGAACCGTTTTCCAAAATATGGAAGGCATGTGGAATTTTAGAATTGACACATCTGAGAACAGATTTCAAGGATTCACCGATAAATGGTACTCAAGGCCGCTGAAAAAGGTTCACAGATTTATCAATGGCTATATAAGTATATCTAAAAAATCAAGTAACTTTGGATTTTTATTTGTTACTTTTAAATTTGATCAGTACATATGTTTGAACTGTATCCAGTATTCAGAATAGTGATTTGTACATTGTATGTATTGCACAGAGTGGACCTGTCATGCTGATGCCTGTGCCTGCTAGCTACAATGACATTACCCAGAGTAAGGAAATTCGGGATTTTGTGGGATGGGCATGGTATGAAAACGAATTTTACGTCCCCCCAGAGTTCACCACCAAGAGAATTGTGTTACGAATTGACAGTGCACATTACAATACTATCGTAGTAAGTTCATATCAATAATTTTTTTGTATCCCTTCTCCAAAGTTATGTAAATTATGAACTTTATTTTGAAGTGTTTCTTGGAAACATTTCAATTGGTATGTCACATGTAGTAATTGTACATTTCCATTACTTAAACTGTCAGCACATATTGCCATCATAATTATAATTAATCATTCCATTTTGCAATTTCAAAATCATACATGTATTATACTCAGTTAGTCTGTGTACAAATATTGATTTAATTTCTAATTACGTGTAAATTGCAGTGGGTAAATGGGCGAGAGATCATGCAACACTCAGGAGGGCATCTGCCATTTGAATCCGAATTGACAAATTATGATGTACATGGTCCAAACAGAGTGACCATTGCTATAAATAACACGCTGTCACCTACAACTCTACCACCAGGGACCATCGAATACAAAAACAACCCCCTCAAGTAAGTTCTGACAAAATTTTAAAAAAGCTTACTGTTGTTTAGAGATCTCGGTTCACACTGTTATTCTACTGTAATTTCTATGGGTCACATTTCTGTCAAATTACAGATCTATGAAAATATATTGATTAAATATTGTTTAACGTCCCTCTTGAGAATCTTTTACTCATATGGAGACATCACCATTGCCGGTGAAGGGCTGCAAGAAGGCCTATGCTCGGCGCTTACGGCCTTTTTGAGCAGGGAGGGATCTTTATCGTGCCACACCTGCTGTGACACAGTGCCCTTATTCACAAAATATCTTACGACTAATATTAAAATTTACGAACACTGTAATTCTTTTATTTTTCATTTCTTATAGATTTTCTTAATTAATATGAAAAGTACATCAATTATTTATTAGACTTAAATACATATTTATGACCTTGTGGTCGGTATTTGATTATCAGACAAAATAATATTTTTCACCTTTGTCGTAAGATGTTTTGTGAATAAGGGCCCAGGGCCTCTGTTTTTACGGTCTCATCCAAAGGACCACGCCATTTAGTCACTTCTTACGACAAGCAAGGGGTACTGAGGACCTATTCTATCCCGGATCCCCACAGGACTTTGAACATATAACTTTTACAATTTGCAAACTGGATTGCAATTTTGTGTATGAGGAGAGCTGCTTGTATACTGGTCAATTTCAGATCACACCAAGTCCATCCGGATGTAGTGTTACTTTTTGTTTGAACAAAACATTAAACCTTTAATGATCACTGATCTCTACAGAGTCGACAGACAACCTGTCTGAAATTGACGTGGTGACCATGAATTGATTACTGCTAGCTAAAATGTAAACTTTATAATATATTATATGTAGTGCTGCTAATAATTAAAAACAGTGAGAATGAGCGAGAGTGACTGTAAATGTGAACCAAGAATCTGTTCAGACAAAAAAAAATATCCATTATGTTAGATTGTGGGGCATTAGTTTTCACTAAATTTTGTATAAAGGACAAACACCACTTTGTATTAATTTGTCCTCATTATGAGGCATCATAAATATATCAAAAAGTATTATTAGCAAAAACCATCTGTTTTCAAATTTGTACAATTATTAAGTGTACATAATGTACACAGACTTTGTAATTGAGGGAAATATTTATATCTTGCACTTAAGTTGAGAGAAAACCTTGTTTAAAAGTTATTCTTCATTGTTTAAATTTGTACACCGTTATACAATTCCATTTTTATGTATTTATGTATACATATTGTAACTGATGTGATAAGACATAAGACTTATATTAAGCAATAAAGAGAGTATAGTATTAATTTTATACTAAACAGTTAAATCTAACAATGTCTAATGGTTATACATTAACATAACTAAGTTTGACATGCGAGGCAAGCAAATCCACAATTACTTCAATTTACAAAAAGTTATGTGACCAACTCATATAGAATGCACTTGTATGAATTTTGAAAATGAATGTTGATAAGTATATATAGTTTATTTTTAGGTATCCCAAAGGATATTTTGTCCAAAATCTTCAGATGGATTTTTTCAACTATGCTGGAATTCATAGATCTGTGAAAGTCTATACCACACCAAAAGTTTACATTGATGACATCACCATAGTTACTGATATACAGGGAACTAATGGTAAAAGAATCAATTGCACTAATGATCATTTCCTTCTCCAACATCACCATGATTTGCTATGATAACTGACGTATAACATGTATAATGAGAGTTTCATACATTGAGGGTTATTATCACTTCTTAGTGTATGAATTATGTTGTACATTTAAATAATGAATGATATTGGCTGAGGTTGTGAAAAGCAATCCTTATTGTATCTAAAGTTTGTTTTTTTAAAGAATATTGCCTAGATAATATATGGACTACAAATTATATAGGTTTATACCTAAGCTGGATCTAGCTGGCATTGATTTTTGAATTTTATTTTATTATTTTAATCCTCTTTGGTTTTAGGCATGGTTAGCTATACAGTGAAGCCCAGTTTGGCAACCATGGTTCAGTCTATACAAGTCAAAATCTTGGACAAGAATGGGGTTCTTGTTGGGCAGAGCAGTCAACAACAGGGGCAGATAATTGTGCACAATGCCAATCTCTGGTGGCCATACTCCATGGCGAAATCCGTTAACGACACAGCTTATTTGTATACTTTTCAGGCTAGTAGACTTACTTCTATTTACCTGTTTTTCTAAGTGCTTCTATTTACTTGTTTTTCTGGGTACTTCTATTTACCTGTTTTTCTGAGTACTTCTATTTACCTGTTTTTCTGAGTACTTCTATTTACCTGTTTTTCTGAGTACTTCTATTTACCTGTTTTTCTGGTTACTTCTATTTACCTGTTTTTCTGGGTAATTCTATTTACTTGTTTTTCTGGGTAATTCTATTTACCTGTTTTTCTGAGTACTTCTATTTACCTGTTTTTCTGGTACTTCTATTTACCTGTTTTTCTGAGTACTTCTATTTACCTGTTTTTCTGGGTAATTCTATTTACTTGTTTTTCTGGGTACTTCTATTTACCTGTTTTTCTGAGTACTTCTATTTACCTGTTTTTCTGGGTACTTCTATTTACCTGTTTTTCTGGGTACTTCTATTTACTTGTTTTTCTGGGTACTTCTATTTACTTGTTTTTCTGAGTACTTCTATTTACCTGTTTTTCTGGGTACTTCTATTTACTTGTTTTTCTGAGTACTTCTATTTACTTGTTTTTCTGGGTACTTCTATTTACCTGTTTTTCTGAAGAAAAAAATCTCATGAGATAATTCTTATTAGTCTTTAGTAAATCAATTAATCATTCTTCACTGTAGAAATATTGGAGTATACTCAACTAATTTCTTCAATTCTTCAGGAGTATTTATGAATTGAAGAAACTATTCAAGTATAGTCAACCGGCTTTGTGGATTCTATTTATTATACAATGTAATATGAATTCCCATTAAGCATGAGTATTGATGAAATGTGAGGCCGGAGACTTGAATTTGCTTGGCATTACTTGATTTTTATCCTTGTACAGGTGACCTTGACCTCAACATCCTCACAGATGGATCAGTACAGCCTTCCATTTGGTATCCGCACTGTATCCAACACCAACACTCAACTTCTCATCAACAGCAGATCATTCTACTGCCATGGGGTTGCCAAACATGAGGATTCTGATGTATGAAGCAGTGCTCTTTATACAGGCAGAATGAAATATCTCCATGTACATTGTTTTATTTAAGACAAATATCAGTGGATGAATGCTGGACTCCCCTTAGTTATGATTGTGCCGTATTACATGTGACAATTGTTTTTATCATGTACCTGGTTAAAGCATATTCATATGAGAATATTGTCATTTCAGAACTTACAAATAAAACTTGAATATTCCCTTTTCACTTTGAAAAGATATGAAATGTTAATTAAAATCTATATTTTGATTTAGATTAGAGGGAAAGGATTGGACTTTCCATTGATTGCTAAGGACTTTAACCTGCTGAAGTGGCTGGGGGCTAACTGTATCAGAACCTCTCACTACCCCTACGCTGAAGAGATTATGGACCAGGCTGATCAACAGGGCATTGTCGTTATTGATGAGAGTCCTGGTGTAGGGATTGAGTAAGTTAAGTGATATCACCTGTTTAAATGATTGCAACTTATCTTTTATGTCTTGTTGCATACTACCTTAAGATATTCAGAAATCAAATATTCAGGGATATATAGTTTCTGTCCGTGGCAAAAAACTTTAGCCTTGGTCATATCCTCTATATCATAAAAGTTAAAGCTTTCATATTTGGTATGTGTATTCCTTTTGAAAAAACCTTTCATTGACATCAAATTGTTAGAATTGATGACCTTAACATTGACCTTTGACCTGCTTTTAGAAAATTGGAATGTAAGCCATATCCTTCTAATCGTAAGAAGTACTATTTTTTTTATTTAGCATGTGCATTTTTCGTGAAAATACCTTTCCAACGATACCAGATTTGTTGACCTAGTGACATTGACCTTTGACCTAGTTTAACTTTAACCTTGGTCATATCTTTTACACCACAAGAGGTAGACCTTTCATATTTAGTATTTGTATTCCTTGTGACAAGACCTTCCTATTGACACCAAAGTCTTTGACCTGGTGACCTTTGACCTACTTTTGGAAAATTCGAATATAAGCCATATCTTTTCGTTTTTATATCAAGCTTATGCATTTTTTGCGAGAAGACCTTTCCAACGATACCAGATTTGTTGACCTGGCTTGTAATCTTGACATTGATCAATCATCTAGTCCCAATTTTTCAATCAAGAAAACTAGATTGTCTTGCAGTTCCATTTTGTTGTAATCTGGTGGCCACAAACACATCCTGTTTTCACTGTGCCTCACCCCTGACTCCAACACTTACTACATACATTTGAATATGAAGTACATGCAATGTCACTGTCATGCTAGTTAGAATTTGATAGGAATCATTCCTTGACATAATGTAATAAAGGAATTTCTAGTAATTTTTCAATGGAAGAGTTATATCTCTTACAATAGGAATATTGTACAGCAGTGAAAAATATTTTCCCTATATTGAATTATCTTGTTTTGTGATTAAAGAGCAGGTAACTTTGGTAATGAATCCTTGGCCCATCATTTGAAAGTCATGGATGAAATGATACAGCGTGACAAGAACCGTCCAGCTGTGGCCATCTGGTCAATAGCCAATGAGCCAAAGTCTGGACTTCCACAGGCAGAGTTTTATTTTAAGTAAGTATTCAAGTAATCTATTATGAATAAGTACAGTGAAACTTCTCCAAACCGGCCCCTCAGAAAACCGGTTTTCCTTTAATATCGGCCGATTTTCAAAGTCCCGACAGAAATCTTAACATTTCCTTACAAAGAAAGTCTTACAAAACCGGCCACCCTTGAAAACCGGACATCGGCCACTTTTTAAAGTACGTTTGTTAACAAACATGTGTAATTTACCCTTATCATACCGGGCCACTTTTTGAAGACATGCAAATTTTGGTCAGAGGGTGATCAAGATTGTGTGGGTGTGCTAATTGACTGACCCACTGGCCAGGTGGGAAGGAAATTATCCACAGGAGGTGTGAAAAACACTAATGGCCTCTTTAATTTCTATTGTTTACCTGTGCTGTCAAGGGTGTTAATTGACACTTAGCTAATCCAAGTCACCCTTTCAAATTCTGTACAAAATGTAAAAAACAGTTAGGAACATATTGAATGAATATAGTATCAAACATCATATTGTTGCACCATTATATCGTATGGATATAAGCAGTAGTTAATAAAGAAAACAAACCCATGACTGTTAATGATAATTATTAAAAGATAAACTAATTTTCTTGGTTTCCATAGACTTAAAATTCCTAAGAAATATTCAAATAACAATTTCATATTTACTACTGTACTTTTCAAAAACGTCAAAACAAATTTGTTAATGATATAAGTGATGCATGTAAACAGAGTTTTTATAGGTAAGAGGAATTCCAATATGCCTCAGTGTTTTCTTTGTGTATCAGAATCCTGTTCTAAATTTTCAGTTTAAAATTAAATGATTTCAGTGCAACTATTTCTTATTAATTACACATGTATAATTACCTGTAGGTACAAGCGGACTAATTTGATCTCCGCCAATAATTGATCATAGGTTACCAGAAGAAAGGGAACAGTACCTACTTTGTGAATATTGAGATAAAATGTCTCTAAATGCTAAATTCTCGGTTAACCGGCCACCTCTCTAAACCGGCCAGGTTTTTTTTCGGTCCGAGAGCCGGCCGGTTTAGAGAAGTTACATTGTATACAGTAATTTATTTTAAGTAGTATTCAAGTAATTTATTTTCATTAAGTATTCAAGTAATCTATTTTCAGTAAGTATTCAAGTAATTTATTTTAAGTAAGCGTTCAAGTAATTTATTTGCAGTAAGTATTCAAGTAATTTATTGTAAGTAAGTACTGTAGATTAATTATTCTACGTGAGTACTTATTATTGCAAAATGACTCATGGAGGTCAAGTCGCGAGAAAATGAATTCATGAGTGCTCTGTTAATCAAGTGTTTTTGCATGTATTTTAGCGATATAAAAATAAAAGCGAGAAATATTTTTTCAAGAGTGATGGTTCTCGCAAAATTGATCAATGATAAATTCCTTGCATAGATTTCGAAATTTACAGTATTCTAGTAATTTAATTTAAGTAAGTGTTCAAGTAAACATCCCATTACTGTAGTTTTGCTGTTTTCTACAAAAAACCTCAAACTTAAGACTTCATGTGTGTGCATTTCCATTTTTTTTAACAGGACGATTTTGCAGCATGTAAAGAGATCAGATCCAACTAGACTTGTAACTTTTGTTGCCAATGCCGACTACGCTGATGAGAAAGCAGTAAGATTTGAAATTATTTAAGCAGATTTAGTGTAAAATGTCTGGTACCACAGCACTTTAAATGTAATGTACACATGAATCATAGTTATCTCATAGAAACAGATGAAATAAGTGCTATAGCAGACTAATAGAATCCTTCATTAGTACGAGTGTGGGATAGAAAAATTTCACCGAGGGGACAAAATTCGGCAAAGCCTCATCCTAGACAGTGAATCTTGTTTCAGAGGTGGAATTTCCCTATCCTACACGAGTAAAAAATGAAGGATTATTTTTCTCATATTTTACCCATAGTTTAGAGCATAAATTGAAGAGCATAGGGAAAATTCAAAATGATCAAAATCCTCCTGTGAACGTTAATGCAAAAACTAATTAGATAGGCAGAAAGAGCATACCCGAAAATGGTTTACACTGTAAGTGTAAACCAAAAATCTAAAGTTTAAAGCTATATCAAATTGAAATTTAGAGAAAACAATCCAAAATATTTTACTTCACTATGTAATGTAAATCATAGAAAATATTTGACATTTACAATCTCACATGGCTGTCTCACATAGGCAAAAATGATCTCACACTGGTGATAATGTGAGAATAAATAATGTCATATGTAGTATTTAAGATCATAGAAGAATGCTGTTACATGTATGATGCACAGATTTGAATTCCCTTGTACATGTACAATGTATATCATTATCTATTGGGATGATCTGGTGATTATGTGTTTTATACTATCAATCGGTGGATCCAGCCTTTTTTATTCATTTCTTTCTCTTCGAATTGCTAGAGATTTTCTTTTCACTCAAAATAATGATACACTTGACATTTCAAAGTTGATTACTACTGGTAATATATCTACATATGACATTTTCCATCAATTATAACAACATTACTTGCAGTGTTGTTTTCAAGACATGGAATCTCGTATGCTCAGTAATCCTGAAGACTGCATACATTCAGTTCATCATCTGTGTGATTTAATGTACGATCTTGTGTAAATTTTGTTTTAGGCTCAGTACAATGATATTCTGTGTATTAACCGTTACTAAGCCTGGTATTCTGTTTTAGGCTCAGTACAATATTTTGTGTATTAACCGTTACTACATCTGGTATTCTGTTTTAGGCTCAGTACAATGATATTCTGTGTATTAACCGTTACTACGCTTGGTATTCTGTTTTAGGCTCAGTACAATGATATTCTGTGTATTAACCATTACTACGCCTGGTATTCTGTTTTAGGTTCAGTACAATGATATTTTGTGTATTAACCGTTACTACGCCTGGTATTCTGTTTTAGGTTCAGTACAATGATATTCTGTGTATTAACCGTTACTACGCTTGGTATTCTGTTTTAGGTTCAGTACAATGATATTTTGTGTATTAACCGTTTCTAAGCCTGGTATTCTGTTTTAGGCTCAGTACAATATTTTGTGTATTAACCGTTACTACATCTGGTATTCTGTTTTAGGCTCAGTACAATGATATTCTGTGTATTAACCGTTACTACGCTTGGTATTCTGTTTTAGGCTCAGTACAATGATATTCTGTGTATTAACCATTACTACGCCTGGTATTCTGTTTTAGGTTCAGGACAATGATATTTTGTGTATTAACCGTTTCTAAGCCTGGTATTCTGTTTTAGGCTCAGTACAATGATATTCTGTGTATTAACCGTTACTACGCCTGGTATTTTGTTTTAGGTTCAGTACAATGATATTCTGTGTATTAACCGTTACTACGCCTGGTATTTTGTTTTAGGTTCAGTACAATGATATTTTGTGTATTAACCATTATTACCCCTGGTATTCTGTTTTAGGCTCAGTACAATGATATTCTGTGTATTAACCGTTACTACGCCTGGTATTTTGTTTTAGGCTCAGTACAATATTTTGTGTATTAACCGTTACTAAGCCTGGTATTCTGTTTTAGGCTCAGTACAATGATATTCTGTGTATTAACCGTTACTACGCTTGGTATTCTGTTTTAGGTTCAGTACAATGATATTCTGTGTATTAACCGTTACTACGCCTGGTATTCTGTTTTAGGTTCAGTACAATGATATTTTGTGTATTAACCGTTACTACATCTGGTATTCTGTTTTAGGCTCAGTACAATGATATTCTGTGTATTAACCGTTACTTCGCCTGGTATTCGGACTGCTCTCACACAGAGCTGATTAATCTACAACTGACCAATGATCTCAAAGCTTTCCACACCAAATTCAACAAACCAATCATCGTTACCGAGTATGGAGCAGACACAATACCAGGATTGCACCGGGTTAGTCGTACTTGTAATGATAATTGATGTTGCCAGTTATCATAGTAAGATACTGACTGCTTAATCAAAATACAAAATATTGCTTACATAATACCGTGTATCATGCAGAAACTTATTAGTGTTAGTTACATATATCTGGTTTATATTTTTATGTTTTAGGACCCATCATTTGTGTTTACAGAAGAATTTCAGGTGGAGTTTCTACAGGAGTATCATAAAGTTTTTGATGTTTTGAAACAGCAGTTCCTGGTAGGAGAGATGGTTTGGAACTTTGCTGATTTCATGACAATTCAACGTGAGTAGTTAATGTCTCATTGAATCCCTAATTATCCCCTCACAATTCATTGTGAGAGGAGAAATACATGGAGCTACAGGACCGTTCGTGTATGGGCGAGTACAAATGTGTGCGGTGTGTTCATAACACCGAACTTGTAGACACTCTACAGGCCACCATTTTTTGCTTGATTGATTTCATACTTCACATGTAGCTTTGTGATCAAGGGAGGAAGGAACCTATTGATGTTTGGTTCATTAATAGGTCAAGGTCCCTATGGGATTTCATAGAAAAAACATTTAGACTTACTACAGGCCACATTTTTTGCTCGATTTATTTCATAGGTCACGTGTAGCTTTTTTATCAAGAGAGGATTTTGGGTCAAAATATCAAAGGTAAATGTTACTACGAGACTTCATAGATAAAGTTTGTAGACACTCTACCAGCCATACTTTTTGCTTGATTTCATACTGTACATGAAGCTGTTATCAAAAGAGTAAGAACCCAACTGATTTTGGGCTCAAAAGGTCAAAGTCCCTACAGGACTTCACAGATAAGAGGTCCATGGGCCACATCGCTCAATTGAATCACTGTCGCCCATATCTGAAGACTTTCCATAATGCATGTAAAACCTTAGTCCCTATTGTGGCCCCAACCTACCCCTGGAGGCCATGATTTTTACAAACTTGAATCTGCACTATGTCAGAAAGCCAGGCTGCCTTCATGTAAATGTCAATTTCTTTGGCCCAATGGTTCTTGAGAAGATTTTTAAAGATTGTCCCTATACATTGTACATTATCATTATATGAAGCATAAAATACTAAAAAACAAAATTAAAAAAACAGGATTTTTTTTTAGAATAAAAAAGTTGAGGTGTATTAAATATGATACACGTAAATTCTAAGTACATGTGTATCTGGTTTTAGTAAGGACAAATCAATGTTCCCGATTTTATTTTTTATTTTTTGTTAAAAGATTTATTTAATATGCCGGTATGTAATGCCAGAAAGCTGACGATAATCAAGCCCTAATAATTTTTTGCCGACGAATAAAATAACTATTGTACAGGTAGATAGCCCTAACAGGTAAACAACGGTACTTCACACTGCGGCGGTGTAACTCTGCCCCGCGATGAAATCCCTCGGTGGGATAGCGCGGGAAGGATTAACATACCGCGGGGGGAGCGCAGTCTAATACGGGATCCGCGCTGGCGGTACTGTACATTTGTATGTAAGACTTTGATCCCCTATTGTGGCCCCAACCTACCCCCGGAGACTATGATTTGAACAATCTTGAATATGCACTATGTCAGGAAGCTTTCATGTAAATCTCAACTCTTCTGGCTCGGTGGTTCTTGAGAAGAAGATTTTAAAAGATTTCCCCCATTATATTTCTATTTAAAGTAATTCCACCCTCCTGTGATGTCATCAGATTTTGCAAAATCAATGATTTATATAGATTTATGCATAATAGGAACATAAATTTTGTAGTCTTTTCTGATAGGTATTGTAAAAAATCTTGTTAGGATAAACTATTTCAAAAGTCTTAAGTTATAGATGAATAATGAATGATACGTTTTAAAATATTGAATCCAAGGGCAATAACTCTGTTTTTAATGATTTCTTTATCAAGTCTATTATGCGATAGATTTCCTTTATTTTCTACAGACATTCTGTATGTTTTTGTGAAGATTCAGTTTCATGAAATTGTTATGAATGCTATTATATCATCATAACCAGTTGGTATGAAATTTTGATAGCGCTGTTTAAGGAAAATTGCTATTTTCTGACGGTGATATATGATTCTGTTGATGTACGTCTCAAATCTTAAAAAGTGTGATGACCTATGTATTTTATTTGATAATTTGTTAGTTTTAACTCTAATGAATGAAAATAAATACACTTTTCAAACTTGTATCAGTTAAAACCGCGAGTATGGAGTTACCTTAAAACTTTGATCCCCTATTGTGACCCCAACCTACCCCCAGCCATGATTTGAACAAACTTGAATCTGCACTATGTTAGGAAGCTTTCTTGTAAATCTCAGCTCTTCTGGCTCAGTGGTTCTTGAGAAGAAGATTTTTAATTTACCCTAATTTTGCATTTTTGTGATTATCTCCCCTTTGAAGGGGACATGACCCTTCAATTGAACAAACTTGAAATCTCTTCACCCAAGGATACTTTGCTTGAAATTGACCCAGTGGTTCTGGAGAAAAAGATGAAAATGTGAAAAGTTTACAACAATGACGTCGCCGACCAGACAACGGAAAAACTTTGATCAGAAAGGCTCACTTGAGACTAAAAAGCTTGTAAGCACTCATTGCTTGGAGATATGCCCTGCTTTGTGGAGCTCCTGTTCGGTTTAGTAAGGAGTCAAATGTTTATAAATATGTCCTCCCCCAATGTTGATATTATGTGTAGTTGATCATTATCCCCCAAAATTACAGCTAATATTTGAATATTGATAGCTCTGCATCTGTTACCTTCATTCTAAATTTCAGAGATAATTCGTGTGGTGGGAAACAAGAAAGGTTTATTCACCCGTCAGAGACAACCAAAGATGTCTGCACACATGATTCGGTCTCGATATAATAACCTGATGCACAAAAACACCACTCAGCATGGCGGATCCCACCCCTCATACAGCACTGCTCATCCAATACCAGTTGTCTTCCCTTTAGGGTGAACAGAATTATTCTAAGTGAGGATTAGACATAGATATCTATATTGTGACAATACATTAAGCATCACCTACATTGTATGAAACACTCTAAAAGTGACAAATGTATACGTGAAACATAGTTTCAAAGAAGCCGGGGCACTTAAGGTGGCTCCTTACACCAAAGTTATATATAATAATGGTAAGTTAAAACACTTTGTATGATTTCACCATCGAAAGAGTGTTGCAAGCTCTCAATAAATTTAAGGTGCTTTGTTAGCAAATAAGAGATTTGATGCATGATATGAATATCTAATATAACATGCCTAAAAGACTCAGATAGATGTTTTAATTTCTTAGATAAAAACGAAAATATATATTGGACAAATGTATTTTAAAAAGAAATTGAAATAAATTGACAAAAATTCAGACTTTTTTTTCAAACCAAGTCCAGTTGGAATTACACATATAAAAAAGTAGTCATGGAGAACAAAGTAATCCGAAAACTACATTCCCTTGATGCAGATAGATAAATGAATTCATAAAGGAAGCTAATTTCTTCCATAAAAAGTGCATTAAATTAGCAACAACATGATTATATTTCATATGTTTATTCTATCAATTTTGATCAGGATCAGTACCTTTTTCACAGGATTGGTTCAGTCTAATAAAAAAAAAGAGATATTTATGAAATTTGGTAATTTCATTTCAATTTCTTTTAAAAGAGATATTTGTCTAATCTATTTTTTTCCCAATTGATATATTTCTTGAAGATTTAAGTTTTAGATTTAAAAATACTAACAAAAAAAACAACTTTATAAATTTCATTAAAACATTTACATGAGTCTTAGCCTCAGGTTTTGTTAGATATTTATACCCCCGCAACAAGTTGTGGGGGGGTATACTGGAATCGGGTTGTCTATCTGTCTGTCCGTCCGTCTGTAGACGCAATGGTTTCCGGGCTCTAAAGCATTATCCTTTCCATCTACCGTCACTATATCATAAATATGGACTACCCATGGAATGAAGATGTTCCCTATCGATTTTGGGGTCAAAAGGTCAAAGGTCAAGCGCACTGGACATCGAAGTAGCAATATGGTTTCCGGGCTCTAATGCATTATCCTTTCCACCTACAGTCACCATATCATACATATGGACTACCCATGGGATGAAGATGTTCCCTATCGATTTTAGGGTCAAAAGGTCAAAGGTCACGCGCACTGGACATCGAAGTAGAAATATGGTTTCCGGGCTCTAAAGTGTTATCCTTTCCACCTACAGTCACCATATCATACATATGGACTACCCATGGGATGAAGATGTTCCCTATCGATTTTGGGGTCAAAAGGTCAAAGGTCAAGCACACTGGACATCGAAGAAGCAATATGGTTTCCGGACTCTAAAGCGTTATCCTTTCCACCTACAGTCACCATATCATACATATGGACTACCCATGGGATGAAGATGTTCCCTATCGATTTTGGGGTCAAAAGGTCAAAGGTCATGCTCACTGGACACCGAAGTAGCAATATGGTTCGGTTTGTCATGCCATTTGTTTTTTACACTCAGAAAAGAGGTAGTTTATACCTATTACCAACACCCTTTGGGAGATTGGGGTAAGCGGGGGGTATTCTTAGTGAGCATTGCTCACAGTACCTCTTCTTATACCATGAATAAAATCAATGCGAAGTTTGGATTTTAAAATATATTATTTGCAAACAAAACAACTTTTTCATCATTCCAGAAGAATCATAAAAAAAAATTAACATGAAATAGTTCAGAGCTTGTATCACTCTTTTGAGGGTGAAATCATGCTTCATACGAGGTGCTTAAAGGAGCCATTTTAGTGTGATGAACTACCTTGAGCATCTGCAAATCAGGACACTTACTTAGAATATATCTGTGTGTGTGTGTGTATATATATATATATATATAACACAGAAGTAGAAAAGGCAAGAAGGAAGAAACACAACTGAACGATTGTTAAATGATAGTGTGAATGATTGATACTATGTGTACATGAATATGTTTTGAACATTCGCCATTGAATTCCAAATCATGACCTCTCGCACAACGTGTTCGCAATACATCGACGTAAATGTGCCAAATTAATAAAGTTTTTTTGCTGAATGTATTTAATGTTTTATATTAACAGCATCAGATTATAATACCTATGATACATGTACATTGTATTTATAATCATGATTATTCTGTATGCATTTATACAGCACTGTGTGATGGTATCTGGGTTTGAACCGATATCAAACGTCATGAAAGCCTATCACCTGCGTTACTCAGCTATTTTAACCCTCCAATCATTTACAAGAACACTTCGTCAGATACCGACAGTTAATTTCGTCTTTTCCTCATCAGCTGGGGATGTTAACAATGACGAACACAGCACGAATATCTGAGTATGATTTTGATTTTCATGCAACACTTTGATATTTTCACGAAAGACACGATGGCTATTTATCAATATTATAATGTGACACTAAAGTTCACTGATAAGCAACATTTGTCATTTTTCTGAGGCTACCAACAAAAAACAAAAACCAACAAAAACCGTTATAGCAGTAGAAAGTTTTCATCACAAGTGTTCTCGAAAATATATAGTCCTTTTCCGCAATGTTTATTAATATATAGTCCTTTTCCGCAATGTTTATTAATATATAGTCCTTTTCCGCAATGTTTATTAAATATATAGTCCTTTTCCGCAATGTTTATTAATATATATAGTCCTTTTCCGCAATGTTTATTAATATGTAGTCCTTTTCTGCAATGTTTATTAATATATAGTCCTTTTCCGCAATGTTTATTAATATATAGTCCTTTTCCGCAATGTTTATTAAATATATAGTCCTTTTCCGCAATGTTTATTAATATATAGTCCTTTTCCGCAATGTTTATTAATATATAGTCCTTTTCCGCAATGTTTATTAAATATATAGTCCTTTTCCGCAATGTTTATTAATATATATAGTCCTTTTCCGCAATGTTTATTAATATATAGTCCTTTTCCGCAATGTTTATTAATATATAGTCCTTTTCTGCAATGTTTATTAATATATAGTCCTTTTCCGCAATGTTTATTAAATATATAGTCCTTTTCCGCAATGTTTATTAATATATAGTCCTTTTCCGCAATGTTTATTAATATATAGTCCTTTTCCGCAATGTTTATTAAATATATAGTCCTTTTCCGCAATGTTTATTAATAACAGTAATGGTTACAGCATTATGTTATGTGCAAACATCATTATGTTATGATAAACTTTCAAGTGATTGAGATTGATACAGATGCAAAATGGCGCACTCAAATCCAAACCGTGTGTTTTCAGAATTATTAAATGAAATTGGACTGAATTGTGCCATTTTAAAATTTGTTGTCGTTTCGTTATTTCGAGGCAAAATACGACATAATGACAATTAGCAATTGTATCAAGTAAATAACATGAAATAAACGCAGAGAAATCATTTGCCAATTGCATACTGATAGAATGAAATACACAAAGAGCACTGTGTATACACAACCCATTCAATTCTTGCAAAATACAGTGCATACACATAAGTAATGCACATAGCTTGCTCGCATAGAAAACAGGTGCCTGTGACTGGACTCGTGCCAAGCAGGATGTCTTGAATTGGGAAATATCGAAGTCTGATATTTTCCCTTATTGAATGTTTGACTGCCTAAGGTTTTTTGCAGTTTCTGATTATGCATGTACATGCACACAGCATATCTATTTGGATAAATTGCATGCACAATTAAAAAGTTTATAGATAATTATATACAAACAAGAATAATAATTGATAGCATACATTTTGGGGGTGAAAATACGGGTATGACATGCACAATCCAAATTAGACATTTGATTACACAAAAATATATATAAAAGGGAATATAGTGCAGCTTTCAAAATTTGGTCTCTTCAGGATTCACTATTATTTACCGTCACTTTGCATGTATATGAATGTGTGAGAGAGACATAGAGTCCTATTTCGATGTATAAAGGAAAGAAAATTGATCAATAAGTGTCAGCTTACAAGCATACATGAATTTCAACTATTTTGTATTTACAATATAGTGGAAACTTGCAAGAGTGACATCGGTGCTCATATTAAAAATTAAAGAAAAATATTAGTTTAGGTTTGGACATGTTCAATTGTAAAGTACTAAAAGTCTATCAAATTACAGGAAACTCATATCTTGATATTTCAAGAGATATACAGGCACGTAGCATTGTTTTTGTTCCCCGCCGCAACGCGGAAGGGGACATAGAAATACCGGTGTCTGTGCGTCCGTCCGTCCCACTTGACTTTGTGAACGCAACTCCTTTGAAACCGCTCAACGGATTTCGTTCAAATTTTGTAGGATTGTTAGTCACCATATATCCCTGTGAGATCGAAATAAAGGACACCACAGAGTCGTCCACTTCTGCTTCATACTTAGATATTTTATTGAAAGTAGTCATTAACGGCAAACTGACAACTCAACTGTATGACAAACGGGATGATTTCAGCTTCTCCATCGTCAACTTCCCATATTTGTGTAGCAATATTCCATTATCACCTGCATATGGTGTTTATATATCTCAACTGATTCGATATGAAAGAGCTTGTTCTGGATATAGTCAGTTTTTAAATGGAGGTAAGCTACTGACAAACAAGTTGATGGTACAGGGATTTCAACAGTCTCGATTGAAATCAGCATTTCGCAAATTCTATGATCGTTATAACAATCTAGTTCGTCAATACAACCTCGCATTGGGTCAAATGCTGTCTGACGTGTTTCATACCGATTGTTAAGCCGTTCTTGGCACACTGATTTTGACTGCGGATAACTCCGTTTACCTGATCAGGATATGGGGCTCACGGCGGGTGTGACCGGTCAACAGGGGATGCTTACTCCTCCTAGGCACCTGATCCCACCTCTGGTGTGTCCAGGGGTCCGTGTTTGCCCAACTATCTATTTTGTATTGCTTATAGGAGTTATGAGATTGATCGCTGTTCGTTATCTTCACCTTGCATGTAGTTGATCGTAGTGCACCGCCATTTTGATTCGACAAATTTTAAAGAGTAGGGGTTATGGGACTTTGTTGAATTTGTACATTTTACACTATAGGAATACTATTGGCATTGTGGCAGCGAAACGTCATCCCTTTCTCCGAAGATCGAACTATTCTCC
Organism: Ostrea edulis; assembly: GCF_947568905.1. Taxonomy (NCBI): domain Eukaryota; kingdom Metazoa; phylum Mollusca; class Bivalvia; order Ostreida; family Ostreidae; genus Ostrea; species Ostrea edulis. Next base: position 17,495,724 of record NC_079164.1, on the reverse strand, counting down.
AAATTCAAGCGATTGAGTAAAACACTTGTCAAAGCGAAAGTGCATATAAACAACACAGTTTATCAGGAACTGCGCAAGTCGAAAGCCTGTTTGAACCAAAGTAATCATCTGTAACTTTGATCAATGTTAAACAGTCGTAATGACTACAACACGTGCCCCGAAACAGTGGCCATTAACGAAAAGTGAAACTATTACTTCGTTTGAGACATGGCGTCAAAATCTTCAATATACCCTCTCCTTCGACACAAACGTTGCACCGTTCCTTGTCGAGGGTTCCACCTGGTTAAAGAAGACGCTCACCACTCCCTTAATAGGATTTCAGAATGATTGCCAGGATGTAGCTGAGAATACCAGGCGCACGGCAGCGCAGAAGGTAACACATCTCGAGTTGATGCTAGGCCAGATAGCCAAAAACTCTACCTCAGTTTATTCCATATGGCAGTCAATATGACAACATTATGGGTTCCAGTCCACAGGAAGTCACTTCCTTGACTTTGACAATATTTGGAGGCAGGCGAGAGGCCAGAGGACCTATATCAACGCCTTAAGAGTTTCATAAAAGACAATCTTCTTACACCAACTGGAAACATCAGCGACCATGGTGAAAGCCCTGATGCAGAGGAGGAACTTACCCCAACACTTGAGAATCTTAGGATACTCGCCTGGCTCAGAATCGTCATTAAGGATCTTCTGCTATGGGACAGAGTTACGTTAAAAAACATTGGCCTCCATTAAACCAGAAATCTCACAAGCTCTTGACAGCTTACCTGATGAAATACATGCATCTCATGAGTCCAAAGTCCTGCGAACTGCCTTATTTAAACAAATTAAAACTCCAAATATGAAATCTCATACTGTAACGCTAAAACGCGAGTGCCCATTATGTAAACAAGCAGGACGGGTCAGAGTCAACGACTTCCTAGGTACTGTAAATATCTACCAGAGGGAGACAAACGTTTTATGAACAAGTCCAGGCGACTAGTTCAAGTGGAGGACTCGGATACTGAAGAGTCCTCAGTTGACATTTGTGATCCTTCCTCTGTAGAAGATGAGGACCCACCATCATTTATCCCATCAACCCGCCGTGTTAGCACTACCAAGTCTGCTCAAAATAAAGTGTTTTATGAGCACCACCCTGTGTATTTGCCTATTGATTCTTGAGCAAACATTAGCATGAGTAGGACCAGATTTGCAGAACTGATTGGAGCGCCTATCAAAAGGACATCGCAAAATACCCTTCAAGCCGATGGAATGACACCTCTTGACTGTGTTGGGCCTGGTGACCTACATGTATATTGTAGAGGGCAAACAGTGGAGGAACTATTCAACAATTGGGAATGCGTGCTTGAGTCACTTGCACGGAGCGGACTTCATCTGTCTCTCACCAAAACCATGATATGCTCCCGTTCAACCACAATATTTGGATGGACTTGGACAGAAGGGAAGATATCTGCCAGCATACACAATGTGTCCACTTTATCTTCATACAGTGAAAGGCCTTAGATCATTTCTTGGTGCATATACAATTCTTGGACGGGTGATTCCAAGCTGTTCTGATATACTTACTCCATCGGAAAACTCAATTGGAGAAATGCAGTCCAACGACAAAGTACACTGGACTGATGAGCTGCGTCAACATTTCAAGAACAGTCAAGAAAAGCTGTCATTAAACAAAACGATTATCTTACCCATTCCATCTGATGAACTGTGAATTGTTACGGATGGTTCCGTTTGCAAACGAGGCGTAGGAGCTACTATGTATGCCATGCGTGAAGGACAACTTAATCTTGCAGTTGTTTTTAGTGCTAAATGAAGAAAACATCAAGTAACATGGCTTCCGCGTGAAATTGAAGCATTATGTATCGCAGCAGCAATTAATCACTTTAGTCCTTATATAATTCAGTCAGGAAAACAGACTCGCGTACTTACTGATAGTAAACCATGCGTGGAAGCTTTTGAAAAACTTCGTCGAGGGGAGTTATCAAGTCCAAGAGTCACACTCGTTTTGTCCGTAGCTAGTCGGTACCGAACTTCTATTCAACACCTTACTGGTTTAGATAATGTACCCTCTGATTTCGCAAGTCAGAATGTTCCAAACTACGATGACAGATATGCAGTTTCAATGCTCAAACAGAAGACTCTGTTGTAAGGTCAGTGTGCTTACTAGATGTGCTAGATAGCAAAGTCAGTCTACCTTTTACAATGCGCTCTGCTTGTGTGTCCATCCAGTCAGAGTGTCCTGACTTGCGAAGAATTCATGCACACCTCAAACAAGGAACTCGTCCATCCCTGAAGCTAACTGTGAAGCGTTACCTTAGTGTGTGAAACATGTCATGTATGTGCTTCCATGAAAATAATTCCCAGATCAGCTTGCAGACCAACTGAAACATTTGGTATAATGTTTGCTGCAGATGTACTTAAGCGAAACTGCCAACTCATCCTTCTGCTAAGATAATGTGTGACATCATATACCGTTGCCTGTCTCATATCTTATGAGAAACGAGATACCTTACGGGAAGCTATTCTCCGTCTGGCTCTTGAGTTACGACCTCTTGATGGGCCCCAGCTGTTATTCGTGTAGATCTTGCACCTGGATTTACAAGGCTTCGTGAGGTTGACACCCTTATAAAGTACCGAATCACCATAGAAATCGGTCCGGTAAAAAATAAGAACAAAAACCCAGAAGCTGAAAAGGCCAAAGGAGAGTTGGAGGAAGAAATACTTCGACAGAAACCAAGTGGAGGTCCTGTGACTGATCTGAAACTGACCATAGCAGTTGCAAGACTTAACTCTCGGATCCAGTTCACTGGACTCTCAGCTCGTGAACTGTGGATTTAGCGAAGTCAGTACACCAACGAACAAATTTCAGTGTCAGACTTCTATACGATGAATTCCAAGCAGACCCTTCGGGAAGCCTACCATTCTTCAGTGCTTTATTAAAGTGGAAAAGTGACAAGACCCAGCATCAACAGTCACTCCAAGTAGTGGACCTAGTATATCTTTATTGTAATTGTGACAAATCTAATGCATGGAACCGCTACACAATCACATCAATTAACGGATAATGGTGCTACATTAAAACATTCTCTTGGCGACAAATACGCGCTAATTCCTGCAAAGTGAAACTAGTAGAGTGCTATCATATTCCTTGTGAATCTAAATACCAATATGATGACAATGAAGAACATGAGGAACATCCGGACAGTGTCGAAGAAAGCCATGATACATATGGGGCGGAATCACAAGAACCAATACGAGATCCCATTGCAATACCACCACTTCTCTCTGTGCCACCCAGCAACGAGTACGAACCAACCGAATACACTGTCGTAACCCCTGTTCCTGAGGATCAAATTGAGGAAGTCACACCACAGCATTCAAAATTCCAATCACGACCAATTCGTGACCGTCGTCCGCCTAAATATCTACAAGACTTTGTACTTTCATGAATAAGCTACACTTTACATGACTGAATACGTTTGTTACGCTTATCATATATTTGTTATATTACCAATATCAGTGTCATTTATGAGCATTTTATTATTTCAAAGAAAGCTGCGCTATTGTATTATATGTGTAATACCGAAGTGACTGTGAACGAGTTAACTAACTGTATCAAACAAAAGTACGTACCATCTATCCTTCTATGTTTAGTAAACCAGAAGTGATAAAAGAATTAAGATAGGTTACATGAGGAATATGTTTTGGTTCCAGCTGACAAAGCTTGTAACAACATTGTCTCTGTTTGTAAGGCTCATTAATACAACTGTATTTTAAATGAACTTTGTATTAATTCCACTTTTGATAATCTTACTTATACTTCAACTGCCCTTTCAAAAGATGAAATTCTTCAAAACCATGCTTCTGTTTTAGACACATTTAATATCCCAGTCAATAGGTCGAATGAATATGAGTTACCGTACCTATACTGGATTCCTAAACTACATAAAAACCCTTACAAACAAGGATACATTGCTGGATCCAGGAATTGCTCTACCAAGCTCCTATCTTTGCTCCTCACGAAAGTATTCACAGCTGTGAAGGAGAAACTTCAAACTTACATGTACAGTGCGACTACATATCTATGCCAAAAGTGATGTAAATCAAATTTGATTCTAAAGAACTTTTAGTAAACTTGAAATCGTAAAGCTTTTCTCAAATCAACAACATCAAAACGTTTGACTTTTCAACACTTTAGACAACCATTTCTCACGATAAATTAAAGACTAGACTTTTTGACATCACAGACAGTTGCTTCTTCAACAAAAATGGAAATATTCATATCTTGTGATCAGTCATCCAAAAATTACTTTGTTAAACACCACTTCTGTTTCACACTTAGATATTTTATTGAAAGTAGATATTAACGGAAAACTAACAACTCAACTTTATGACAAACGGGATGATTTCAGTTTCATCATCGTTAACTTCCCATATTTATGTAGCAATATTCCATTATCACCTGCATGTGGTTTTTATATCTCTCAACTGATTCGATACGCAAGGCTTGTTCTGCTTATGGTCAGTTTTTAAAATCGAAACATGCTACTAACAAACAAGTTGATGGTGCAGGGGTTTCAACAGTTTCGTTTACACGTTTCAAGTAAGCATTCCGCAAGTTATATGGTCGTTTTAATGATATAGTTTGCCAATACAACCTATCATTGAGTCAAATGCTGTCTTACATGTTTCATACCGATTTTTAGACATTTCGTGGCACAATTTTTGGGTTTTGACTACGAATAACTCCGTTTACCTGATCATTATATAGGGCTCACGGCGGATGTAACCGGTCAGCAGGGGATTCTTACTCCTCCTAAGAACCTGGTGTGTACAGAGGTCCGTGTTTGCCCAACTATCTATTTTGTATTGCTTATGGGAGTTATGAGATTGATCACTGTTCATTATCTTCACCTTTCATTAATCGACACCCAAATTGTCTATTATTGTACAGATCGTGTTTTTGCGCGTTGTTATTCCCATTGAATTGCTTTCATACATAAAGATTTTGAAATTGTTTGTAAAGGCGTTAGTGTTACATATTGGGGGTAGGATACTAGACCAAACCGTTAGGGCTAGGGCATCAAACTTGGTAAACATGCACCTTATGCCAAGGGAAAGATACCTACTTTTTCTCAAGGTCAAGGTCGTAGTATCACTTAGTAGAAAAACCTTATTTTTACGTTATGGATACAGGTATTGTCCTGAAATTTCATCACAGAGTTCCTCTCGGAGGAATATAAGTTCAGTTTGTATTTCACCTGGATTGGTGATCATGACCTACTTTTGGGGTAAAGGTATGCCAAACAGTTTTATAGATTTTATTCAAAATTCATAATGTGCTTACACGTTCAACAAGCGTATGTTGTATCGTTTGCGGTACTCTTGATTATTCGAGGCAGGCTACTAACACGTTGATGTTACAGGGGTTTCAACAGTCTCGTTTAACGTCAGCATTTAACAAAGTCTATAGAAGTTATAACGATCTTGTTTGCCAATACAACCTATCGTTTGGTCAAATGCTGTGTGACGTGTTTCATACCGATTGTTAGGTCGTTCTTGCCACACTGATTCTGACTGTGCATTACTCCGTTAACCTGGCCAATGAATAGGGCTCATGGCGGGTGTGACTGGTCAACAGTTGATGATTGCTCCTCCTAGGCACCTGATCCCGTCTGTGGTATATCAAGGAGTCCGTGTTTGTCCAACTCTTGATTTTGAATTCCTTATAGGAGTTAGGAGATTGATCACTGCGATCAATGAACAGGAACGATGTAATGAACAGGAAGTAAACATAACGTTGCATTATGGGGTTGATACTAAACATTAATGTTAGTTTAATAAGTGTTTCGATATCTAATGTCACATTAACTAATGTGAGCTTGAGAAAGGTTTTATACAACGGTATTTAATGAACCCATTCACAAATGCAACATTAAGGATTTAATTAGCTCATTAGGGTTAATGTCACATTATATTTATTGACTCGTTGATAAACTGCAACATCCTGATGATGAGTTGAGGGTTAACAGATAACGACAAGGAAGAAACTTTTATATATATATATATATATATATATATATATATATATATATATATATAAGCACGAAAACCCAACAACACTCTACTTTTAAATAACCAACAGTGTCCTGGCCTTTACAGTGCTTATATATATATATATATATATATTAAAAGAAATAGAATAAACAGTACACAAAGTTAAAAATTTAACGCAAGCGCTTTCATTTTATAATCCTCAGGCGTTACATTTTAAAATAGTTTTGAAATTTTAAATTAATTTTAAAATTTTAAATTAATTTTAAAATGTAACGCCTGAGGATTATAAAATGAAAGCGCTTGCGTTAAATTTTTAACTTTGTGTACTGTTTATTCTATTTCTTTTAATATTTTATACCGGACACTGTGATTTTTTTAAAAAACACAATTTGGATATATATATATATATATATATATAGGGCCTATATATAAATATATATATATATATATATATATATATATATATGATTTTGAAAAATAATTCTATATTCATCCCGACCCCCTACCATGGTACAAACTCTCTATACACTTACAAGGAAACCATTTTCCTACATTCAGTACAACAGTGTATCATTCTTGTTAACAATGTTGATTATTAATATTTGTCTTTTTTCGTGGTTTGTTATGTTTGTTTATGTAATATATGTCTCTTGATAAAGACGCGGGTTGCGTCGAAAATTTGAGTTTTAGATAATCAACAATGTCGTGGCCTTTACAGTGTTTATATATATATATATGTGTGTGTGTGTATGTGTGTGTGTGTGTGTAGGTGTGTGTGTGTGTGTGAACAATACTCAACATTCAAAGATAGGGATTGGGATATACATGTATATACTATTAATTTTATATAGTAATTAAAAGCACTTTAAATGACCAACGACACCACACATAATATGGATTTGTCAAATTTTCCATACCTTCTTCAGGACGATAAAAACATTTACATAAAAACGTGAGCCAAATCAATGTAGTAAAACAAACTAGCGCTAACAAATAAATTAGAAAGGCTAGGAAAAAGTATGACGTCTACATATTGATATCGTAAGGTTCTCACGGAGCTACAAGTATAAAATACGTCTGTTCTCCAACTTGTTTGACCTAATTCCGCGTAACACCTAATTATTTCAGTTCAATATTGCAGATTGATATTACCTGGATGTGGACTATAACTTCATTTTTCTTTATTCAGAATTCTGACAATATCTTAAATAGAGAATTCCATTTATGGTTAAATAAAACGTTTGTTCTATTCGTCATGTAGTATCCCCTAAAATATATTCTTTCCTGAACACTTTAAACAAGGCTTTTTACAAGCACACTTGAAATGAATTGTGTATTTATTTATAATCGTCAAATACCGATTGTTTACAGCCATTTAAAAAGTATTTACAAAACGTACGTCACAGACATGAGGATTGTTTTTTTTATATGATACTTTTCAGAGAAACTCAAATACCTAACAATATTCAAAAGAGTAGCAATGAATTATAACCTGATAAAAATAAATCTATTCAAAATTTGTACTGTATCTATCTATCATCTATCTATCTATACAATTCTTACAATCTCATTCTTTCAAATGATGTATACTTTAAAATCAATCAAAGGTTAATAAAACTGAAGGACAATGAAAGACAGATCTCAACTACACTGCATATTATTTCGTTAGGGAATAATTGATGCTAGATTGTTTAGTAAATGCTTTACGTAAAAATCGTATTTTGGTTGAATGGAAACCATTATAAAATGAAATTGTCAGATCTCATAACGAATGAGGTCATTTTTTATTAATACTCAGAAGAAATGTTTACTTGCACACCGTTCAACTTCCTCGTCTATCCATGTATTCGCAACACTTGGATTCCATCTATTACAAAATGACGTCAGCATCCCAAGAGTTAACATTTTACACATGTGAACGTGACGTGATCAATGTGATTCTGATAAATTCTATGTCTCGTGTTTGTTCATCTGATTAACTTTCAAATAGTAAAGAAACAACACATATTCTATTGATTGTCGTGCAATGTTAAAAAAGAATAGAGAAGAATATCGTGTAATGAACACCTGTTAATGATAAACAATGATGAACACAGCGTTGTAATGAGCACAGTCTACTTCTCCGGTCAATATTTGTGATTGAAGGTCAATCACAACCTCTAGACTTTCACAACTTATTTTCCTATTCCCTCATCTTATATCATATTACTTATTCTTTTGGAACTATCAGCCAACCTCAGCGAACACCCTGGCTTGTTTTGTAATGAATCTATTATCTTTCGAGGGTCTCCTTTTACGTGGAAATCGAAAACACCGTTTCCTAATTTGCTCCGGCGTCCCGTAACCATTAGAAAATCATTAGTTGATTTGTTGTACCCAAATCTCTGAATGTGTCCGTATTTCCAACTGTGGACTTTCTTCATTGTATCACATTCCACAAGATCCAGGGAGAGAGGATGGACCTCCATGAAGTACCTCCCAGACAAACCTAGCTGGTCTGATGCTACCGTACAGTTGATTAGAATTTCATATTGATTCGTGCTAGAGCCTAAAATACAGAAACAGACTTAGTAATTGCAAACACTTGGAAGTGGTATCTAATATATAATGCCATTGTTCAGTCATAATATGATACAAAGCTAAGAACAGTGAAACTATTCAAATCATTCTAAAGAGGACTAACACGTTGATATAGCGTCTGACTTACTTTCGAAATTCAAATTCTGTCATATAAACTTGTATGTTATTTTAGATGCCACATGCCTAGTTACATGTAGCACCGTGGTGTAACACGCAAATTTGCCAAAACATAAAATGAAAATGCAAACATGCCGATCTGTAAATTTTTAGTTCCAGTCCCACAAGAGTTTTAGTTTTTACCTCTGCGACTCTACATTAAAATTACAATATTTCACTAAATAAGGGACATTTTAAAGTTTTCTATTTCGAGCCTTTATTTTGTGCATCGTTTTTACTTTCATTCAATATGAATTTCTCTGGTGTGTTACACCTCCTTAAAACTGTTATGGCTAAGATTCTTTCATTTGGCATACTAACTTCCGTCACACGGGGCAGGACATGGGTCGGAGGGAAAATTGTTAAATTGATCCATTTCCATTCCTACCAGTGGGTCATTGATTTCTTCCGGTTTATCAATAAGAGGGTTAGCAGAAGACTCCTCGATGACATCTTTTTCGGTGTATTTTCTTTTTCCGGTTCCTGTTGAGGAGACACTGTCATCGTCCGACAGCTCGGACTCAGCCGTGTCAGACTCAGGCTTGCTCTCCTCTGACTTCTGGGTATCCTTTTCTGCCTCTTTGCTACAGTTTGATGTTGACGATCTCGCCGAGAGTCTTTCTTCTGCCAGCAACAACTCTTCCGTTTCTTCGGCTGTGAATTCATAGTCAAATAATGAGCAACTTAAAATTTTTTATACATGTATATGTTCATTAAAGACCTTGAAGATTGCATACTGCAGTTGATTTGGAAATTTAGTAACGCAGTATTTTATGAAATGATAAAACTTTAATGCATTACCCAATGAATTGCAGCTTACTTCACACTTCTAATTTCAGGCCAAAAATTATTGTCACGTGTCAACATGTAATGTAACAGAAGAGTACCAGTGCACACATGTATCAACGGACATGTGAGGCGTCGTGTTTTAGTTAACGTCTACATCCCGAAATGTAAACGATCGATTATATTCCGCCTGAAACTCGCACCTAAATTTATTCTATCAACAAACTGAGAAAATATGATAATCTAGAAAACTACTTACGAGAAAAGAATTGTAGAAGGTCTTTTTTTTCCCCACAATATGTCATTATAAGAAACTGACCGTCATTTTTTTTAATGTATAGTTAGATATTTCCTTCTTTCCCTCATTCCAGTTTGAGTCACAAATGCATTAATGAATCTTAAACATGGTCACTTACAACGTGAGAAAATCTCCCACTTTAAGCAACAAATGATCCACAGACATTACATACTTACATATCTCGGACATGTTACTGAAGAAATTGATCGTAACACTTTTCTTCCGCCGTCGCATCTGTATGTAAAAACCACAACACTGAGAGTAAATCAAAACTTCCGGGATAGGTCAACCATATTTCCAACATCCTTCCTCAAAGGGCCAACACATGTGTAATATAATATCATTTGCAGTGCACTTACACCAAGCCCATTATGATGTAAGAATGTGCGCTTGCTAATGATATTCATTATAATGAAATTATAAAACACAATTGATTATGGTTTTACGCCGTTTTGACAATATTTCAGCCATTGTACAGCGTCTTAAATAGTTAGTACACTGTAAATATTCACAATGTCGTATGAGTGAAAAATTCTCGAGAGGGAAGTTTAACTATATGTATATATATAAATATATCAATTATAATAGATATATAAACACAAAACAAACTCGAATAACATTTTACTGTTAGTGCTTTCGGCGTCAATGCCTCTTTAGACAATTATAAAATATATCTATGTGTATATACATATACGAGTATCAGCGTTTTCAATGAACCACTGTTAAAAAAAAGTGTCCTCTCATAATCTCACCAATGCAGTACTATCACATTCCAAGAGAAATTTACTCACATCGTACAACTGGTGCTTATCGAATAATCTCGTCTTCACAACTAGGACACACACATTCCTGGGAAATGTTTTTATCACCATTTCAGGAAACGAAAATCGTATTTCCGACCTCTGTGTTCGTTATCTACTTATGTACGCTAGTACGCTGTGCATCACATATACCATGGGCTAGTAAAAGTAATGGGGGACCCCCTTAGGGATTTTTGCAAACAGGTATTTTTTGAAAGTACATAGTCCCTAGATTATAAATCAGGTTGTTTGACATTTCTACGTGAGGGCGTTTACGAGTTTTGGGGCAAAAACATGAAATTTGTCAAAATGATAGCCAACAAGAGCAACGCCAACGTGGCATAATACGCCCGTAGATTTTGCTCAAGGAAAACATATTTTAGTGGGATTCATATTTTAGTGAAGTTAGCACTGTCCTCTGTGAGCTAATTCATTATTATGCTTGTAGAAATGGATATCAAGATATAAAGAGGGATAGCCTTAGAATGCGCTAATTCTTAAATATGCTAACGGCTCGGTTTGTATCTTGCCCACAAGGTTTTCCTAATAAGTGATACTACGACCTTGACCTTGAAAAACAATAGGCACCTTCCTCTCATCATGATGATCAAATATACCAAGTTATAATATCCTGGAGCTTACGGTTCGGTTTGTATCCTGCCCACAAGGTTTTCCTAAAAAGTGATACTACGGCCTTGAAACAATAGGCATCTTCCTCTCATCATGGTGATCAAATATACCAAGTTATAATATCCTGGAGCTTAAGGTTCGGTTTGTAACTTGCCCACAAGGTTTTCCTAATAAGTGATACTACGACCTTGACCTTTGACCGCTGACCTTGAAAAACAATAGGCATCTTCCTCTTATCATGGTAATCAAATGTACCAAGTTGTAAAGTCCTAGGGCTTATGGTTCAGTCTGTATCTAGCCCACAAGGTCCGGACAGACAGACGGACGACGCCATACCATAATACGTCCCGTCTTCGACGGGCGTATAAAAACTGGAAAAACTCTTCAGATCCGATATAGATGTCATTGACATTTGTAAACAAGTATTTTTTTAACGAATATAACCCTTTGTTTACATATAAAGTTGTTTGACATAAATATGTGAGGGCATTTACGAGTTTTGGGGCTAAAACATGATTTTTTCTTTAAAAGTCGACGAAAAATAGAAAACTCCTTCAGATCCTATATAGATGACATCGACATTTGAAAACAATTATTTTCTGAAAGTCTGTAACCCTTTAACTATAAATCAGATTGTTAACATTGAGACCTTTTAGATTTTGGGGGCAAAAACCAAAAATTCGTAAAAATAATAACCGAAAACTGGAAAAAAAAATCTTCACATCCGATATAGATGTCATTGACATTTACAAACAAGTATTATGTGAACTTATGTAACCCTTTGATTGACAAGATGTTTGACATAAATAATTGGGGATGTTTACGACTTCTGGGGCTAAAACATGATTTTGTTTTCTTTAAAAATCGCCGAAAAATGGAAAAGTTCTTCAGATCATTTATAAATAATATGGACCTTTGAAAACAATTATTTTTTGAAAGTATGTAACCCTTGAATTGGTATAAAGATTGTTTGACATTAATGCAAGGGGACCTTTTCAAGTTTTGGGGCAAACTCATGAAATTTGTAATTAAAGTATTGTTTAAAAATGGAAAAACTTCGAGAATCTTACAAACACGATATGGACATTTGCAAAAATGTATTTTGCATTAAAGAACTTATCCGCTTGTTTGAGATATCTGAATTACTGAGTTATTAGTGTGGCAGAGTCATTTCTTATCTAATATGCATATAATGCATTCATATATGCATGTATGCATTGTTGTTATTTCATTTTATTTTAATTTAACATCAATGTTATGTGTATTGAATTATATAATCCTTTAATGGATCTGCAATTCAATATTCGGTCAGTCAAGCATAGCACTTAGTGAGTTCTTTGGTATAGAGTGCCTGAGGTGCCTAATTATGTCTTGGCCAAGTTGTCCATAAGTCTTTTGATTTCATTGGTGTTTTAGTTTTGTGTCTTGCGTTTTTATTGGTTTTGGGATTTGTTCCCTCCAAAAGTTCTTTGTGTCATTTCATTCTTTGTCTGAAATTTGAAGTGACCAGTCCATAGATCAGTGTATAAGTTTTGACATAGACCTGATAGTACTACCTGAGACTGACTTTTCCTCTAAATCGGTAAGTTACTAATTACTAATGATAATATACTTCTAATATATATCTAAAATGGTAAATCCTATAATTTTGCATTAAGATTAATTTCCTATGCACTTCATTCTGAGTAAAAGTATATAGTGAGAGAGAATCATTTATTTTAACTATAAAGTGTAAATACATGTAGTTCAATTGTCTCACTATGATGTATCTTATTAATGGCCATATTTTAATGATAATTGCATTAGCAGCTAGTTGTAAGTTATTTGATTAACTTGCAGGTTTGAACTTTATATGGTGACATTTATTAATCACATTGGCAGTTCACCATTGTATATATTGGCCTATTCCCATAGAATGGTATGTTGGAGTATTTTGAGTTACTGACTTAAATATTTCTCACAATGGATATTTTATATCAAAGTAATAACTGTAATGTTTATATTATGATAAGCATAAGTGTACAGTAAAGATTTTATCCATAGGCAAGAGTAAATATTGGGAGATGCATTTGTGTATTTAATGTTACATGTATAGCACTTTGTGTAAGACAAAGTTATCTCCCTTGAAGTATGTAAATATTGCTATCATTAATTGTATATCAATTAGTCTGTAAAAGTAATATTGTATTTTATGATTTATACAAATGTTTGATTATTGTTATACAATTGTTACAGGGCTTTCTTTTCAAGCAACTTAATATATACTTTGCTGAATAAACGCCTTGTTCAGAACCTCAACAGGAGTTGGTCATCATTAAATATTCTCAATCAACACACTGTTACATTAGTAAGAGATATTCTTGCATGCTATATTAATCCAGAATTTGTAGTCGCATTGCAAGTAGTAGTTTCAAACTCTTGAGTCTTAAAAACGGATGTCCCGTGTCGCAGCACGCTAAAGAACCCTCACTGCTCAATTGCCATAAGCGTCGAGTAAAGGCCTAAATTTGAATCCCTTCACCGGTCTTGGTGACGTCTCCATATGAGTGAAAAATTCTCGAGAGGGACGTTAAACAAGATGCAATCAATTTACAATGACATAACATGTTTGATAGTGTAATTAACTTAGTACTTCTTGTCAGATGGTGCATAGTCATTTTAAACGTGAGGTGCTTGGGTAATATCCATTTGCCATCCATAGCTGAGACACATATGTCCTGAGAGTACGATTTGGGAAACCTTTTTGCCATTGAACATAAGATGGATTGTCTGATACGACTTGAGAGAGATATGCAATGAGATATATACACATGTATTCAGAGATGATGGAGAGGTGGCCATGGTAAGTTATTGCAATGCATGGCAATTTTGTGGCAGTCAGATTCTTTGACTTGAAAGGGCTAACGCAAATGCAGACTCAATTCAGTAGCAACACATGCAGATTATATAAGTTCGCCTTTGGAGTTTTCCGAAATTCAATTTTGCTACCAAATTTTCTATGTGTTTTTTTATTTGGGTTTCAAGTTTTGTAATCACAGTTATATGAATCGGGATAAATGACAAGTATCTCTCTCTGAGCTTTGTCACACTTTCAACCACATAATTCTACACGATATTTATCTTCATATATTCGGATAAAGTCAAATGCCTTTCTATGTTGCTCAAGAATTATGTCAATTTTAGGTTCTGACTTGTTTAGATCATCGGACTTAGTGTACGTTTTTCTACAGGTTGGATAAAACATTCCCCCCTTTAGCAACCAAATCAATATACTGAACTTTACTTATAGTTGTCCCTTGGGTATCTGGGTTAGAAGGGATAGGTCCTCAGTACCTTTTACTTTTCGTAAGAGGTGAATAATGGGGCAAGAAAACCATTGTCCCATGGGAATCCAGATTAGAATAGGTCTTCAGTACCCCTTTGCTTATTGTAATAGGTGACTAAATGGGGCAGTCCTTTGGACGAGATCGCAAAAACCGAAGTCTCGTTTCACAGCAGGTGTGGCATAATAAAGATCCCTCCCTGCTCAATGGCCGTAAGCGCCGAGCATATAGGCTTAAATTTTGCAGCCCTTCATCGGCAATGGTGACGTCTCCATATGAGTGAAAAATTCTCGAGCAGTACGTTAAACAATATACAATCAACCAACTAATTTATTGTGTTATAGTCACTTTTATTATAAGCAGAGTTTTTTAAATGGCTTCTACTGTTTTTGTCACACACTTGATAAATTTGTGTTTTTTCTTGTACTTGAGTTTCTTCATTACAGAACAGACATTTATGGACGGGGAAAGTGTCGATAGTGAACACAGGTTGAGTGAACGTGTCTTAGTCTCACAGTTTACTTGACTCAACGCAACTTCGTCAATGCTCAAGTTTTACTCCTAGTAACGAAATAATATTTGTAAATTATTATAACACCAGCGATAGAAACCATGCAAGGCACCATTTAAAGCTAGTAAACAATCTATATGCCTTTATTATTCTTGGGACTCTGTCTTATGTGACATCTTTATAAGTAAGCTGAAAATTGAAAAGGTGTTCAATATTACATATGACAATATATTTTTCTATTTTACAATTGTAGATTAATGAATTGTATTAATTATTCATAAATTAGTTTATTGTTTGTAATATGTCATTTTCTCAATAGTCGAGCCATTATTTATCAGGGTTCCCCCCATTTTTGCATTGTATATTCAAAAGTAATCCATGTGCTTTCCTTTTATTGATTACATGTATACACATTTATGGACTTCCAAACATTAGATATATCGTGTGAGACTAGCCTGGTTCAATAGTAGAAAAAACGAAGTGACACGGTTAGATTTAATTTAACACACGTGAAAAATATGCGAGTTGACGAATCACCTACTTGCTTGAAAACAAAGGGATAAGACTATATCAAACAAGAGTTTCACATGGAAAACCAAGTATTATACATTTCCTAAGGTCTGTCTCTGGCAATTAATGACAAAATCGAAAGTGACACAGCTAATTAAGCCATGATACGCTCATTTACGTACATTCCCATTACTTACCATTGAGTCCGGCATATTGGATTTGAATCCATTCGACAGTGAGTGTCTGGCCTTCGTGCTTGAACATCGGAAGGCCTCGGGAACCAGGCTAGTGTGAGACATGGAAATGTGGACAACGATTTTTATGTTGAAAGTTATATTTACTAACTTAAGATTGCATATATATCATATAAAGATAGGGTCTATGGATTATAGTACCTAGGAATGAACAGTTTTTCATACTGTTTATTTAGTATTGAACATATTAATAGGTACATGTTATTTTGGGAATGTAGTATACACTGTATAATTTCGTAAGACATGAATTTGTAGACATTCAAAAATATGTATCACTTTCCTAATACACTGTCTTCTATATTTTATACTTATTTCTCACAAATGCCTGCTCTGGGAAGTCCCTATCCCGTTGTTTGTGTTTACAATGTGTCGTCTTTAATGCGATATGGAACACCGTAACAGCCATGTTGAGTTTGACAAAATTTTGATAAATTCAAATGACTATATCTTGAAAACACCCCAACATAAATTTATCAAACAACCTTCATTTACCTTTATGTTATACACACTTTCAAAACATAATAGTGTAGAAAAATCCCTAGAGGGGGGGGGGGTGTAATGTGTTACTGGCCCATGGTCTAACACCACATGTCTGTCCTTGTGAAGATTGGGTAATAATTAACATTACCATAATTGGGTAATAATTGAAATTGGAATACATTTTATGGGTATGTAAATTATTCCAAAAGCCGGTTACGTTAGCACTCGTTTGGGGACAAGAAAGACCGAATATAAATTACCCCCTCGTTTTCACAGAAATTATAGAGGACTAACTTGGGCCAATCAAGCGCAGTGACAACTTTCTGTTTCGTGGATAAATGGTCATGTAGAATAAGAGATAAACTTTAATGTTAGATAAAATGTTTATGTGCTCAATCTGATTGTTGTCTTAGTTATTATTATGCTTGGTTTGTCTTTGGGTGATTTGTTAAGGTGGTCACGTGGTTCGGTAATATAAATAACAAGTACGTGCAGTTCGGGTCATTCTACCGCTCGCTAGGACAAAGAAAAGTTGGTTCGGGTGTACTGGTAAATTCAAAAGTGTTTTGTAATGTAAAGGTGTAGAAAAGATTTAAGACGAATAAAAATGTTCTAGCGAGCAGCATTCCTATATATGATATGTGTTGTCTTTTAAAAATTTAATCAATCTATATTCGGACGAACGAGGTGAGAGAGAATATAATTGAAATTATTATTTGAATCACTTCATGAACATCAGAGTGAGAGAAAGAATATTTACGCAATATTTCCTAATCGATGTTGTGTATATGCCTTCGTTGCGGTACATGCAGGTAGCTAACGTGTTCATATAAGCTCTCTTGTCAAGCATACATTATTCGACACAGGACCTCGGTGTTTAAGGTCTCATCCAAATACTAGCGACCTGACTTTTAAATGTCGAGTGTTTGGCGAAGGGGCGGTTACTTCCGATTTTTAGGTCTTAGTTCTGACGCAGACATGACACAAGCGGGGTTCGAACCCACCTCTTCATGGTCATGAACTTGAGCCACCAAAATCTGTCAAGTTGTAAATGCACGCTGGTTCAATGTTTTTACCATTCTGTATCTGTCAAACATTTATAAATTAATCTTAGATTTCTATCTGCTTTCCATTCAATGTTACACGCATTGTGCGTCTGGGTGCATATCTGTACGTCGACATGCACTCAATCTTACATTATCTGTACGTATTATCCATCGTGTCCATTCTTATCGGTAAATGTTTATGTTAAGGATTTATTACAACATTGTTGGCACAACGTACAATGGCCACCTTCACCTCTCCCATAGTCTGGACAATCGTGGGGACGCCACCGAAGACTTGAAGTTTGTAAAAATCATGCCCCCGGGGGTAGGTTGGGACCACACCAAGGGTCAAAGTTTTACATGTGAATATGTAGGGAAAATCTTTAAATATGGACCAAGGTGACTCAGGTGAGTGATGTGTCCCATGGGCCTTTTGTTTTGTAAAATAAGGTGGGAGTATGCTTATCTATTTGATATTTTCCTAAGTCCGAAGGATTTTCCCGAAACGTACCCCTGGACTGTTTAGTACTATCTACTGATGTCAAGAGTTCATTTTAAGTTACTGATAGTGAATATCAATCAGCTAAGCAATATGGTCAAAATATCAAAGGTAAATTGCTATTGCACTTACTATATACTTGCTTGAATAGATGATCAAGTATCAATCGAAGATTATATAATGGTACCTGTACACGTATGTTACATGTATTAATTATTCAGAGCTGAAGGAACATAACGAGAATGATTAAAGATATTCTTAATCTCAGAGAGAGTTTAAATCATTGTATTAATTTCAACAGAAAACCTGGAACAGAAAGACCATGGTCATTTAAAACAAAAGGTCTTGCGACTGAGAACAACATTTTTACTTGGGGCTGAAAATCTTTTAATTTCTGTGTAAATTATGTGAAAATATAAAGATTTCTGTGTAAATTATGTGAAACTATACTCTAATTCTTTTATCTACGTTGAGTTTTGCATTTAAAAACAGAGCAGCAATGAATATTTTAGCAACAAATATTTCAGGTCTTGAATTGTAAGAATAATATGGATCCCAGTTAATTATGATTTCAGCCTTGTGTGCCATCAGTTTTAATCTTCATACAGCTTGTATTCATATAAACTGCAAACTTAAAGTAGATCTTATTCACTGAATTAAACCCACTTTTTCTAAAGAAAGTTCGGATATTTTGTTGTCACCCTGATCCGTCCGTCTGTCTGTCTGTTACATTTTCTTCTTCCACAGACTCCTCTTCTTTTATTTTAAGCAGTAACCCATTGATCTTCATGGATATGATAGGTGGTGTCCTGTAGATGTGCAATAAGGTTTAGGAATTTTCAACTTTACCTTGGGGGCCAAATGGGGGTAAAACGACGTTTTTCTACAGAAGCCTGGTTCCCAGAACTCTTACATTTACACAGTACCCAAATAATCTTTTGCAAGATGACTGGTGGTGTTCTGTAGATGTGCAATAAGGTTTTAGAATTTTCATTTTCACCCTAGGGGCCAAATGGGGGTCGAAAACGATGTTTTTCTATTTTAAAAAAAATCCCGGTTCCCAGACCTCTTACATTTACACAGTAACCAAATCATATTTTAGACGATGATTGGTGATGTTCCGTAAATCTGCAATAAGGTTTTGGAATTTTCATTTTCACCCCTTAGAGTCGACAAACAATGTTGTTCTACACAAACCTGGTTCCACAACTCCTCTTATGTTTTACGCAATTGCCAAATAATCTTTTGATAGATAATTGATGGTTTCCCGTAAATGCGCAATAAGATTTTGAAATTTTACTTTTCATACTGGGGGCCAAAAGTTGTTAAAACGATATTTTTTCAATAAAAACCACTGGATCCCAGAACTTCTCTTATATTTTACGCAGTGCACATTGTGTCATGTGCAACAAGATTATCTTTGCCTTAAGGGTTGGAATGTCAACCATTTGAAAGATAATTATTAAAACGATCAATTGTTTAAAACGACGTTTTCTACATAAACTTGGGTCCCATAACTCCTCTTACACTTTACGCAGCAGCCAAATCATCTCTTGAAAGATAATTAGTGGTGTCCTGTAAATAAGCAATACGGTTTTGGAATTTTAATTTTCGCCTTAAGGGTTGGAGTGTCAACCATTTTAAAGAAAATTATTAAACCAAGTAAAAAGTTATGGGGGTTGGGATGACCCTGTGTCACTTGCCCATCACAATACTCAATGCATCTTGATATGTGCAACAGGAATATATATGGTTTAGGAATAGTCATATCAATTGTTTTAAATATATTTCAACAATTAAGAAATAGGGCAACAGAATACGCAATGCATCTTGACATATGCAGCCAGAATATAGATGGTATAGAGTATATTTATAGACAAACAGTTGCATGCGGTTATTACTGTCACGTGACAACATCTAGTTTAGTTTGTTGGTAACATGCTGTGTATCCGTTGCTTCCGTGTATTTAAGATAGAAATTAGAGAAAAAGCTTTCCGTACTATCGCCAGGTTGTACCACCACTTTACATCCCGCTAACTTCCTCTTTAAAACTATTTATATAACGCAGTATGCCAAATAAGGAACTACATGTATCAGCATTATCACAGTAACATGAAGTGTCATATTAAGTAGCAGTATATGATATTTTACTCACTGGAAAATAATAACCAATTTATATCTACAAAATAAATATAAAGAAGGTTTCTATAAAACAGTATGCCAAATAAGGAACTACATGTATCAGCATTATCACAGTAGGGTGTTTACTTAGTGGAACTAGACGTGACAACGGAGACCAAACAAGTTGCTGTCCTTTTAAAAAGGGTTGCAATACGCGGAAAGTGTGAAAGGGGGAAATAACGAACAGTGTTTATAACAGAAATTTAATGTTTTTAAAACAGATTTGTTTTACAATATTGAAACAGATGATGCAAACATTTCATTATAAGTTTTATTGCTAGGTCTGTGATAATATATAGGCCTAATGGATGTGAAATACACGTGTATCTTTTGACCTTTAGCCTCAGAATTAAGAGTTATCCTTGTATTTGATCTGGAACTTAAAGTTCAGAATCAGAATGGGATATAATCTGGTCTAGATAATAACTTGGGTTTTACAACTTAATCTAATGATATAAATCTGGCAACAAAATATTTAACTAATTTAGTGCTCACAATCTTAAATGTCGTTTTTCATTTCAAAACCTCAGTGCAGCTTCACAAATGATGTCTAATTTAAGATATGAACAGTTAACAATACACTACCTCAGTTGTTGAATGTAACTGAGGTGAATATGTTATCGTGTCGCTATGTATGTATTAGACTCCATAACTGTTATATCAATCTTTTTTTTAAGAACACTAAAACTGTTTTTTCACAAACCATATAGAACAATGTTTCTTTAATTCTCTTGACGATTGTTTGTTAAACAATGCCGATCCCGATAAACTTGTACTTGTGTATGAACAACCTGACCTTTTCTCATGTGTACGGTTGGGTGCTACCCTGTTAGGTTCCAGTCTAAGAATAAAGGTTGCGTCATCAAGCTTAAGTTTTCCTCATAGCACCCGATGGCCCATGCAGTAATCAATATATGATGAAAATATACACGCACGGTTTTTTATTTCCCTTTTTAAAATAAACAACATGTATGTATATCTCTTCGTTTATTCAACTTACATAAAAAGGAACTGAAATTAAATGAGCCTCATTTGATATTTAACAAAATATTGGTGTGAACCAGGAAACTGCTTCATGTAATGTTTGAGGACATTGAAATGACGTTAACTCAGTTCTATTACAACCACCAACGTAAAACAAAATGTTTACTATACACTCAATTTGGATATTTACATTAACGTTGACAGTAAAACTACAATATAGATGTTTAGTCGAACAATCCAAGCACGTTTGCAAGAGCAAGAGGAAGGTAATGTTAAAAAACAACACATCAGCCAGTGCTGGGATAATATGCTACAACTGGTGACGTCATGTACACGCTGTCATGATATGGATAATGTAAAACTTATACGGTACCAATTTTGATGCCCCAGATGCGCATTTCCGCAAATAATGTCTCTTCAGTGATGCTCAACCGAAATGTTTGAAATCCGAAATAACTATAAACTTGTTAGAGCTATTTCAGTGAAAAACAGAGTGTCAAAAAGTGGAGTCAAATTCGTTTAAGGATAAGAGCTATGCTATAATGTAACACAGCTAGTCATTGCATAAAACACGTTGTTGTAAAGTGTTGAAAGTAACAGAAGCCAGTGATGGCATGAGCACGTTGTTGTAAAGTGTTTAAAGTAACAGACAGTTAGTGATGATATGAACACGTTGTTGTAAAGTGTTTAAAGTAACAGAAGTCAGTGATGGTATGAACACGTTGTTGTAAAGTGTTTAAAGTAACAGACAGTCAGTGATGGCATGAGCACGTTGTTGTCAAGTGTTTGAAGTAACAGATAGTCAGTGATGGCATGAACACTTTAGTGAAAAGTGTTGAAAGTAACAGAGAGTCAGTGATGGCATGAACACGTTAGTTAAAAGTGTTGAAAGTAACAGAGAGTCAATGATAGCATGAACACGTTGTTGTAATGTGTTTAAAGAGAAAGGTCAGGCAAAAAGAAAAAAGAGTTGAAACAATGATTTTTCCACAACAATTATACTAATTATTCTAATTTTCTCAACATATACACAATTAAGCACTAATCAGTGTGACAAAATCATGCAGGCTGTCATTTTAATGTTCTTCACTGTTTAGAGTTAATTATGTTGTAGCTTACCATCGGATTTTATCCCAGAATTCCGATCACTTCCAAATGCTCTGCTACGTCAGCAAACCCCTTTCACTGTTCTTATCAGTTCTCTAGGGAAGTTTAATAACAGTAATGTGTTTCTAAAATTGCCAGCTTGTCAAGCCTTTAATTGCACACATAAGCAAGGACAGTGCAAGACAATTTTCTTTGCG
This sequence comes from Ostrea edulis, assembly GCF_947568905.1. NCBI lineage: Eukaryota > Metazoa > Mollusca > Bivalvia > Ostreida > Ostreidae > Ostrea > Ostrea edulis. The sequence continues at coordinate 17,473,325 of NC_079164.1, read as the reverse complement.
ATACCAAACCCTGCTAAAGATGCTGCATCCAAATGAAGATCTTTGCAAATAATGGATAACTAATTTGAAGAATGGGAAGTTGTGTTATGAAACTTTTGTGTACGATCTTACTTGTTAGATAACTGTTATGGTGCACATCCTTGCTGTCTTTTGTAAATCATTATTTTAATAAATGCAACTGCAAGAACATCTGGGTTTAGAATCAATAAATCAAATTGTTCATGGTCAGTTATACACTGGAGCTCCCCCATATTCCCTACTGTGTAATCACATTGTTTACAACACATGCATTCTTCTGCAGTAGGCATGTCCTCACACTGTCCACAGGAACATCATTCCTCTAATGTGGGGATAACTGCATTTGATGCATCATCAGTGATGTTTTCAAGTAATTCTTCCATAATTCAGGCTCAAATGCATATGGAATAATCCCAAGGTTATTTTCTTGTGCCATTCTTGTTTAGTTGTAAACATCAGCAGGTCAGTTTACAAAGGGGTTTGCTGACATCACAGAGATGTTATCATGGCAGCCTCCATGCGCTTGCAGGAGAATTAACACTGACCATATGACTGAACCACGTTTTATGGCTTTAGATGACATTATAAGATAAGATATATGGTGGGTGTATACAACATACTTTAGTATATTTATTTCACTAGACATACTAGTATGTTATACCCTTTAAAGTAACAGACAATCAGTGATAGCGTTGTTGTGAAGTATTTAAAGTAACAGATTGTCAGTGATGACATGAACACGTTATAGTAAGGTGGTTAATGAAAAAGTGAAGATAACAAACAGTGATCAATCTCATAATTCCTATAAAGAATACAAAATTAAGAGTAGGGCAAACACGGATCCTTGGATACACCAGAGGTGTGATCACGTACACCAGATAGCTAGTGATGGCATAAACATGTTGTCGTGAGTTGAGTAGTGTGGACAGCCAGTGATAGACAAACACACCGTCCTCAGGTGGGTAATAGAAAGTTTTGCGAATCGATGGCTTATTCGAAGCTTTTTTTTTTCATTTTGGGGAAAAAATTATCTTCATACTGAAATCAACATCCTCGAATGCTTTCACATTTATATATTGATTGATTTTGCACCATTTGCAATTCGTCAATATAAGACTATATGAGGTTAGTGTTGTTATTTGCATGTCTGAAATCATTACGAAGAGTATATGTGCTTTCATACAATTTTCAGGATTGCAATTTCTCTCATCATGCGGATCTTCTGTCATAAATTCACAGCATGTTCTCCTGTTGACTAGTGATTGGTTCATAATGCCATTTCAATATTATGCTTATTTGGTGCTTCGGAGGAATGATATTGTATTGATCACAACCTTGATTAATGTAGTCTAGTGTGTGTATAGTGTTGTATAGAGATTATCCGATTATCATCCACTGAACAAATCTTTAAATTCATTTTCCTCTAGCCTTAAGCAATCTTTAGATGAATAATTTTTCTTCATTTTTATGACGTATTTCTTGGCAGTGATATTGCTGTTTTGTGCATGTAAACTTTTTGATAGGGCCTGTTGAAGCGTTCCAAATGATGACATTGACCTGACCTGCATATTGGAGAAACAGAAGATAGCACTACTTAAATACTCGAGAGACTCTTATACAAAGATGGATTTATTAGAATGAATTAATTTCAGAGGTTAAGTAATTCATTATGTTTAATGGAAAAAAAATCAACAAACATTGGTATGCATATACGTGAAACCTACTTCACAACTGCAACTTCTGTGATGAATCTTCACTTTGTGTAAGTTTGAAAATATTCACACATTCCAATTTTCCCAACATGCAAGAAATCCAAAACGCTTTGCTTATATGTTTGGAATTTCATAGTAGAATTTATTACCACCCTCATGTACTCCCTTGAAATCACTGGGACATCAATGTCTTTGTTTGCAAAGCTCATTATTACAACTGTATTTTAAAACGAACTTGGCATTGATTACACTTTTGGTAATCGTACTTATACTCCAACTACCCTTTCAAAAGATAAAAGTCTTCAAAACCATGCTTCAGTTTTACACACATTTAATATCCCAGTCAATGGGTCGGATGAATATGAGTTACCGCACCTATACTGGATTCCTAAACTTCATAAAAATCCTTACAAACAAAGATGCATTGCTGGATCCCGTAAGTGTTCTACCAAGCCTCTATCTTTGCCCCTCACTAAAATATTAACAGCTGTGAAGGAGGAACTTGGTGTAAATCAAATGTGGATTCTAAAAAATTCTTAAGAACTTTTAGTAAACTTGAAATCGCAGATCTTTTCTCAAATCAACATCATCAAACTTTTCAACACTTAAATTAAAGACTAGACTTTTTGATATCATAGACAATTGCTTCTTCAACAAAAATGGAAAACGGAAATACTCTTATCTAATGATCAGGCATCCAAAAAATTACTTTGTTAAACATCACGCTGATTCCACGCACAACTATTCTGAAGGTGAAATTAAAAATATGCTGGAGTTCCTCATTGACAATATCTTTCTTGTCTTTAGTGATCAGGTTTTCCAACAGTCTGTTAGAGTTCTATTGGGCACGAATTGTTTTCCTTGATTAACTCTGACCTGTTTTTATATTCTTATGAAGCGTAGTTTATTCAAAAACTTCTACGTGAGAAAAAAAATCTCTTGCTCTGGCCTTCAATGGGACATTTAGATATATCGACGACGTTTTATCTATTTACGTGTAAAAGAATAATAATTTTCATTCAACAGGGGATGCTTACTCCTCCTAGGCACCTGATCCCACCTCTGGTGTGTCCAGGGGTCCGTGATTGCCCACCTATCTATTTTGTATTGCTTGTAGGAGTTATGAGATTGATCACTGTTCGTTATCTTCACCTTGCATTTATATGTCGATTCGATATATACATGAGAACTTGAAATAAAAGCCATCACATAGTTGTCCACTTCTGCTTCATACATGTACTTAGATATTTTTATTGAAAATAGATATTAACGGCAAACTAACAACTCAACGTTACGATAAACAGGATGATTTCAGCTTCTCCATCGTCAACTTCACATATTTATGTAGAAATATTCCATTATCGCCTGCATTATGGTGTTTACATGTATATCTCTCAACTGATTCGATACGCAAGAACTTGTTCTGCGTATGATAAGTTTTAACTCGAGGCTATTGACAAACAAGTTGATGGTGCAGGGGTTTCAACAGTCTCGTTTAAAGTCAGCATTTCGCAAATTCTATGGTCGATATTACAATCTAGTTTAATTGTCAATACAATTTATCATTGGGTCAGATGCTGCCTGACTTGTTTCATACCGATTGTTAGGCCGTTCTTGGCAAGCAAATTTTGACTACAGATAACTCCGTTTACCTGATCAAGATAAAGGGATGACGTCGGGTGTGACCAGTCGACAGGGGATGCTTACTTCTCCTAGACACCCGATTCCACCTCTGGTATATCCAGGGGTCCGTGTTTGCCCAACTCCCTATTTTGTATTGCTTATAGGGGTTATGAGATCGATCGCTGTTCGTTATTTTCACCATTCATTCAATAGAACATCATGAAAGGTCATACTATTATCATTATGTAATTGATTATCTTTAAAGAGATGAGATCCATTTTTATACAGTTGAAGTTGCATATTCACAGATTCTTTATTTTGTGTTGTTTTTAAAGGAATTTTAGCCATTTTTCACAAATCCGTATCCTATTCTTCCAATTTTTAAGTAATGTGAACTGATTCGGAATCTACATAGAGATTTTTGTTGATTTAAACGATTTCACGAAAGAGTATTTTCCCATAGTAAAGTATATGTAACAAGTTTCTCTCCCTCATCACGTCTTTCGACCAGTATAGTAAAATGTTTAAGTGTTTACGATATCTCACAGCCATATCATCAGAAAGATGTAACGATGTTTAATGAGAGGATCTGTGGATTCAATGTCTTTGTACGGTTTGAAAGACGCCTTAAGCGCTTTCTTGTATAAATCAGATTTTGCTTCCTTGATTGAACCACTGACGGATAGTATTACATACCGATATTTATATTTGTTTGTATTTGTGCATCTAATACCTGCATCACCAATTGTGAAGTTTCATTTAATCAGGTGACCATTATTTTATTGGTTATTACATGTATTTCTCAACACCAAGGATAGTTTTAAGATACTGGAATTTATATAAATTCGAGCTGCTTTTATCATTTCTAAACCATGAATCTTACCATACATTAAATCCAATTTGCTGAAATAGTTGCAAGCCAGATTATTTTTATAATCTTACAACCTTTTCTAGGACGTAAAATAGTCAACCGATGTATTCCCGTTGCAGAATGTAATAAGCTTTCCTAAATTATTTTCCCGGCAGTTTCTTGTAGAAATTTAACTAGCTTACAATATTCTTTAGGATTGCTTTTCTTAAATTTATCCAGTTGATATAGAAAATGTTGGGTTTTTTTTTTTTTTTTGAATCTTTGTTTTGTTTTTTTACGTGCGTCCTTATCATATTCTTTGTTTAGATTGAAGGAGCTTCATGAGTAAATAGTAAGGTCGGATCCATTTTGTTGGATATGTTTCTATATTGTATAGGAAATATAATTGTTAACTAGAAATAAACATTTCCACAGTCTTCCACATTGCTACATATTTGGATATTTTACTGAACAAAAACCATCATCGACACCCTAACAACTAAAAACTATGATAAACGGGATGGATTCAGCTTTTCCATCGTCAACTTCTCATATTTATGTAACAATTTTCCTTTATTACCTGCATACTCTGTTTATGTCCCTCAATGTAATCGATATGCGAGAGCATGATCTGCGTTTGGTGTACTTTCAAGTCGAAACTAGCTGCAGAACTGTAGCTCTCTGAAAAAATATTTTGACATAACAGAGAGCTACAGAGCCACCCTTTATAAAAACCTTCGATTTACGGCGCACAAAAAGCTGCGCATGGTTGAGGCCTTATATCGTTGTATTCTTGAGTTGCTGTCTCATAAATTTAATATCAAAAAATTCTTAACATATTTTCCTACTATACATACCTTCAAATATTCATTAAAGCCCCATACGACCTGAAAACTCCCAGCTTCAAATGATTTCGTTTGTTGACGTAGCCATGTTAGGTAGCCATGGCTCTGTAGCTCTCTGTTATGTCAAAATATTTTTTCAGAGAGCTACAGTTCTGCAGCTAGTCGAAACAGGTTACTGAAAAATAAGTTGATATTACAAGGGTTTCAACAATCTCATTTAAAGTCAGCATTTCGCAAATTATATGGTCGTTTATATGATGATGTTACCTGCCATGCGGTTGAATGCAGTCTGGCATATATGTACTGATTTTAATTACGGATTACTACGTTTACCTGATCAAGACAAGGGCTCATGGTGAGTGCGATCGATAATATATATATTATAAATTTCTTTACTGGCCTTGTATCTTCTCAGATCCGACACTTTAAGTAAGTAGGGTGTTGTTGGGTTTTCGTGCTTATATATATATATATATATATATATATATATATATATATATATCTCCAAAATAGAGTATCAGTAATCGGATAATTTTCTTTTTCCCGTCTCTGAATAGCACTGGCACATCTGAGTTTATAAAATGGGAAATTGTTAAATCGTTTTTTACCACACATTTCCAGGTGTGCACTAAACTGGATTTGTCTGTATTCAGGTATGGTATATATATATATATATATATATATATATATATATATATATATATATGGGACCGTTTTAGTCCTACTCTTAATTTTGCATTCTTTATACGATTTATGAAATCTGTCACTGTTGGTTATCTTCAGCCTTTTTTCTTTATAAATTTTTTTCTCAATTAGATTTATCATTTTGAACTGTGGGGGTTATGAAAAAAAATTGTGAATATTTCCTAGCTGCTGCTAATTTTTTCCATTTAGGCCATATACATGTGTGCATTTAAATTCAAGAGTCCCAATCCACAGCAGCACACCACAGAATACATGTACATACATTAAATAAAATTGACTGTCAGTGCATTCAGTCAACGTTATGGACTCAAAGCAACGATCATTCTGAAATGTGTCCGAAGAGTCGCTTATGGCTGATAACACTGGCAGTAAATCTTAATAATAGATATTCCTTAAAGTGCCATCTGGACGGAATTTCAGTTTTATCTAACGATCTTTGGGCATATTATGCGATATGCTTAATTTAAACGAGATTGTTAAAACCTTTCTAATATCATTTTATGTTATATCGCATTCCTTATTAAGCAGTGTGGGGGGAAAAACAACAACATGGAGTTAAAAAGTCAAAAGAAAGTAAACAATGTGTACCAACTCGTAAAACAAAGGAATAGCAGCCTAGAAAGTCAAATAATCGCCAGGCATACCCGCATTGATCATGCGTGAGGAAGTAGGATATGACATTATATGTATAAGAAGCGACAAATCAACATAAACTCAAATGAATGAAGATATCTTTAATCATTTGAAGATATCATAAATTCATTTGATGAGTGCAACAATTCAATTAAAAATATCTTGAAATAATTAATGATATCTTCAATTCTGAATTATTGTGTGTAATGTTTCTGTAGTTTGGAAATAACCTTATAACTGTTGTTCTTAACTTCCTACTTCACAAGATTTAACTTCATCAGTGTGAACTAATAAGCCTAATTGAATTATTGCGCGCGTTGATTGAATCGGTGATAGCAATAATTATTCTGCTGAATTGATGAGCGTTATAATTGAATTACCACTATATAAAGTGAAACAGGAAAGAGTTGTCCAAGTTGTGAATTACAAACACGTGTATAAATGCGCTCCCTCGAGATTAAACATGAGGTAAAACAATTAAACAATTAATTTTCAATTATAGATTTGTAAATACTTAATCGAAAAAGTAAAGAAAATTCACAATTATAAAATAATTACATTTGAAGAAAATTTTTAATGAAAATTAAAACTCTCTCTACGCATATTTTTAGAATATAACTCATAAAAATTTCAAAATGAAAAAAATAAGTTTCCAATTATGCAGTGTAACGAATTTTTTTTACAGTTACCATGGCAACTAAATGAGTCCATGAATCACAAAAATATATTTTGTTTTTTTTCCCGATACATTTTCTTTGTTGATTTTTCATCCCTTCCTAACAGAATATAACACAATTTTTGTCATTTTGGCTTAATTTTCCTACTTTCCGGTAACGATGTGCGATTTTAAATGCATGTTTTCGACTAGTTCCCAACATCGCACAGAAAAACTTTGAGTAAAAAAATTGTTTAGTTTTTACTCTACTTTTAGAAAATATGATTTGTTTCATTATATTCCAATTATTAACATAACGCCCCAAATTTAATCCCGTCGGCACATAAAAGGCGTCACTGGGCGTTAAAGTGTTAATTCAATTGATATGCGCAATAATAATGAGAGGTACATGTATCTTCAATTAAACATATTTACAATCGAATTAATGATATCTTTAAAGGGAAAGGCAACCCTAACCACATTGTTGCTTGTATGAATAAAGTATTACTTACTGACATCGTAAATGACAATCTTTAACAACCTTGCATTGCTTAACGATTAAATTAATATCAATTCATCATAATTATATCTTTAATTACCCGCCGCTAAGAGAGCGGTCATTGAAGTTTAATTTATGACGTCACACCGTCAGTTCCGTTTATTTCATCAGCAGCACTGTAAACATGACAAGTCACGAACAGGTCAGTTTGGAGCCGTGTAGATTTGAGCTTCGCAAGAAGAAATTAAGAAAAGACGTTCAGTCGAGTCGCAGACCAGGCAGATGGTATACGTTTCTTCATACAAATGTCTTGAACCTCAACGTGTCATTACACAAATATTTTACATAGTCTTTTCTTTCAGATGACTTGGTTGGGTCAGGAATTTCGGGGGGGGGGGGGGCTGTTTTCACATCTCCCCTTCGCATTAGTGTAATTAACTGCTTGACAGGAGGTCATCAACCTATTTATTCGTAAAATTTACTGCATACACATTTTTGATGATGTTTGATGTTAGAATTTCATCAAAACCGGAACAGACGGTGTGACATCAAAATTATTGATTTTTGTGGTCTTAAATACAAAAGAGTTCCACATCATGGTAGCCTCTATAGATAGCGGGAATTTCAATTTTTAACGTTTCCAAATTAGTACTGAAGCTTATCGGGGTTTTTTAGTGGTGGGTGTGTGGCTTCCCTTTTAATTGAATTGTTCCTCTCTTTAAAGAAGTTGATGCGCGCATTAATTCCTTATACAAAAGCGTTGTAAATAATTAAAGTTATATTCAATTGAAATAAATAAACGAATGAATAAAGAAATGTGTGTGTATGTGCGAGCGCGCGCGCGCGTGTGTGTGTTGGTAAAATTGAAGAACAGAAATACATATTTTAAAGGAAACATACAATGTGTCTGACATAATACTATATTTCATGCTTAAGTAGAGAGATGTTATTGTATCTTCGCCCTGTGTTTCACTATTGCTACATACGTATAGAGCGGTAAGTGATCACAAGGCCGATACGTACTTAGTCCTTGTTATATATCATCGGAAGTAATGCGGACATCCTCAGAATGACCACGTCATGTGAAAGGTGACGAACGTTCACACCAATTTCATCCGAACTGAAACTTAGAAATTGACATTTCGATTTCCGGAGTTTTAAAATGTGGACAAAGTATGGATTAAAAAAAAAAACAATAGATGAACACTGTAACAGTCGATGTAAGTATTTAATATTTTACTAGACAGCAGTATATAATACACTGTAACAGTTGATGTAAGTATTTGATATTTTACTAGACAGCAGTATATGTAACAGTAGATGTAAGTATTTAATATTTTACTAGACAGCAGTATATAATACACTGTAACAGTTGATGTAAGTATTTAATATTTTACTAGACAGCAGTATATGTAACAGTTGATGTAAGTATTTAATATTTTACTAGACAGCAGTATATAATACACTGTAACAGTTGATGTAAGTATTTAATATTTTACTAGACAGCAGTATATAATACACTGTAACAGTTGATGTAAGTATTTAATATTTTACTAGACAGCAGTATATAATACACTGTAACAGTCGATGTAAGTATTTAATATTTTACTAGACAGCAGTATATAATACACTGTAACAGTCGATGTAAGTATTTAATATTTTACTAGACAGCAGTATATAATACACTGTAACAGTTGATGTAAGTATTTAATATTTTACTAGAGAGCAGTATATGTAACAGTAGATGTAAGTATTTAATATTTTACTAGACAGCAGTATATAATACACTGTAACAGTCGATGTAAGTATTTAATATTTTACTAGAGAGCAGTATATAATACACTGTAACAGTTGATGTAAGTATTTAATATTTTACTAGACAGCAGTATATGTAACAGTAGATGTAAGTATTTAATATTTTACTAGAGAGCAGTATATAATACACTGTAACAGTTGATGTAAGTATTTAATATTTTACTAGAGAGCAGTATATAATACACTGTAACAGTTGATGTAAGTATTTAATATTTTACTAGACAGCAGTATATAATACACTGTAACAGTTGATGTAAGTATTTAATATTTTACTAGAGAGCAGTATATAATACACTGTAACAGTTGATGTAAGTATTTAATATTTTACTAGACAGCAGTATATAATAGGTGGTTTTTACCATGATCTGAAATATGCATGCAGTACTTTTGAAAAAAAAAAAAATATGAATAAGGGCTAACAAATGTATGGTGTAGGTATATTATTGGAAATATTTTAAATAGGCTTAATGAAGCAAATGCTACATTGATTACAAGTTGTCAATTTCCACTACGCTTTACACAGCGTAGTTCGTAAAAGGTGTGTTTCCATACTATAAACCCCCTCTCTAGAAGTGAACATATTGCGGTTCATTAAAAGCCCTTTTCAGTTTATAATTCTGCTATTATGAATACAATTTTATTCTCCAACCTGTTCAGTGTAACTTTTGCATCAAGCAAAATATAGGCAATCGATACTGCATGACAAGATTTTCGTGTTGTACAGGATTTTTATCACGAATCCACTTCAGATTTTATGTTACCATTAGTTCTGTTGTATGTTAGTTCCGGTTCGATATATCGATGATATTCTCATAAGTGATTTTGTGTAGAATGTAAAATTAATGTTATTTGAGAACGAAAATTTAAAATAAAAATGTATCTGAAATACTTCAAATGAATTTGAATTGAAATAAAATACTCGTGTTTGGGTGATATCTGCTAGAATTTACATGGGAACACCTGTCATATTCCTGTTAATCATAAACTGAACAATTATGGCACTTAAAACCGGCGACGGTCGAGGGTAATACACTAGTTTTAAAGTATCCGGTTTTGAATTATCATCGAAATGCGCCAAACTAAATTTTAGAGTTGAATATCGCGCTGGTGGAGTTGCTGTCATATAGACAAACCCACATTTAGGTATATTACCTTCTGAATAAAATAATCAAACAGGTTCACATTTTCTTCTATTAAATCTGTAATTCGTTTTTGTCCTTCGCTAAATGACTGACTTCCCTATGAAAAACTTTGCACCAGTCACCTTCCAAAAATAACCTGAATAGAATATATGACTCTATACTAAAATGACAGTAGCCGTGGACAGCTAGTTATTCTGTCCACTTTCCCGTGTATATAAATTTCCACATGACAGGGGTAAACCTTGCCCCTGGTGATGGGTTTTTTGTTTTGTTATCGTACTCTTATTTCCTTTGTATCAGACGCTTAGTCGACTGGATCGTTTTCAACATACAGAAAAGTCCAACTCTCAGTGAATTAATTTTACACAGAATCAACCCACAGTGAACGTAACTAGCGGTGAGTACGGATGTTTCTTATCGGACAATTGATTTTGGTATATCAATGTTTTCTGTGTCTCATGCTAATTTGTAGTATTGTTATGATATTTTACATGTAGTAGTATCAAATGTATCACTATTCAATAGGTAGGGGTCTTTATCCAAAGAAATAAGACATTTTAATTCTAAAAATATTAAACAGGATATATGACACTTTAATTCTATTTCATCCCACCTGCATTTTTACTATTTTCGGACAGCATAACTGAAAGTGCAAAAATAGACAATTTATAAAAAGTTCATTTACAATGACTTTTTAAAATATCCGTTTTTTGTTATACACTTAATATTTCCTCAGTTTTGTGTGTGTGGTTTTATAAGGGTAATTTTGTGTCAAAAGAGCTGTACCAAATTTATTGCAATACGATTCTTCCGCATATCAAACGACATCATAATGCATGCAAGAAAGCTAGCAGTTCACATGGTATTCAACAGCGTTCTTATTGCCGTGCTTTGATGAACGAAGCGTGATAGCTGGAACCAATACAGTGCAATGGCTCTGTCTATATAGAACCACATATCGCTGTAGTTCATCCTTGGAGAAGCGGAAAATACAACAGTTAGTGATGTATCTGTAGGGAACAAACCTTTAAAGCATACCTCTTTATTTTTTCAGTTTAAGCACGATGACACAATAGCAGATCATGTCTACTATAGGTACAAGTGACCTCACCAATATAACCCCAGAACAGGAACCTACATCACCGGAACAAGAACCCACTACACCAGAACAAGAACCTGGCCGAATTGTTCCGGAAGCGGAACCTGGATGGCCGGAGCCCGAACCCGAGTGGTCAGTAGCGATTGAGGAATGGGGAGCTGCATGGCCGATCCACACATATTTCTTTGGATGCGCGTTTGTTATTGCAGACATTTTAGCCATTTGGATTTTAGTTCGTGTGTTGAAGGACTCGAACAGACAGTACAAGGGCAGTCTATCAGGGTCTCTACTGACAATGCTGATTCTCTTTTGTTCCCTGCGGTTTATTTCTTTAATAGTAGACCCTTACCACACGGAGAAAGTTTTCCATGCAGTGTCTGCAAGATTATTATGGTCACTAGGAAGTCCGTTTTTACTCTCAGCTTTCAGTTTAGTTCTTTTGGCGCTGATTGATACCACCAAAATGAGCGTTGGGCCTCCTCGGTTTCAAAAATTACCAGCTATTTTGGGATTTACAGCCGCTCACGTGACACTGGTCATCTCAACGGACCTGTCCGTGTATTTCTTCCCTGAAACCGACCCCCTTCTGGTTATCTGTCAGGGCTTATTCATTCTCTTTGGGTTCCTGATGTGTGTGGGATACCTCTGTGTAGGAAAAAAGATTCGCAGTAACTTGTCCTCCAGCTTCAACCAACTACCTCAAGGTCGGTAATTTTGTTCTAATTTGTTTTAACTGTTTTGTTCTTGTACTGTCATATTGTACATTTTTAATTTACCGGGTTTCATTAAATACAAATCTACTGTAAGACTTACAAGTTGTCATATTGTAAATTTTGTATTTATATGTTCATTGCTCTGTCACCCGGTGAATTTAAAATTGACAATAGGACTGTACTTATATTTGTAGCATAATCGTGATTCCCAATAACACAATTTTATGTAATACGACATGTATACCTCATCTATATAAGAATTTATGAAAGATTGATTGATTGAGGTTTTACACCATTTTGGCAATATTTCAGCCATTCTACGGCGGTTAACTAATTGAATTATGTATGGTTGTGAGTGTTTGAGTTTCCCTGACGGCCCCCAGTGAGCCTACTCTTTTTCGAACATCAGGAAAACGATCTTTTGCGTGCCAAGGGGGTTGTGATCCTTGACACGGGACACCTTTAATGTCCCATCCGACAGGTTAAAAACCAAAAAACAATTCGTGTATATAAATAGTTGTATTATAAAACTTTTCAAACTTTTCTGTAAAAGTCGCATTCTTAAAAATATTGTATAGTATAATGATTGTCGATATTTGTAAAAAGTTCTTTCATTGATTGAACACTATTAAAAGTATATTTCGTATGGGCGTAAAGTCACTACATTCTAAAAGAATGTGATGTATAGTTAATGGACGGTCACAAGATATGCATTCAGGTTGAGGTTCTCTCTTTAGAAGGTAAGAATGGGTCAATTATTTTGAATGTCCAATGCGTATTTTTGAAATAATCACTTTTCATTACGATGTTACACAAATGTGTTAGATAGACTAGGGTAAATGACCGAGGAGTACAGAATATCATCATATTAAACCTCTTCGAAACTCATCTAGCATATCATTCTTCACTGTTGAACAAAACCAGCCTGAGGTACATACAATATTGTATTAATCAAGCGACTGCATGACCATGAAAAAAGTAACGAAGTCCAGACATTTTTTTTTGCAAATTTTGAGAATAAGTCCAGATGATAAACATTTTACTTCCGGGCATTTTTGTCGTATGATAAAGTATTGATTCGTGATAAAATGACAATCGGATCACGCGCTCGTCCTTTTTCGTAACCGGTAAGAAGACTCGAACGTGGATCGGCGCAAGAATTGCATCAAATCGATGCATTTTTTTCGCCGGAAGCGCGCCTGTGGATGAGGATAAAAGGCCAGAACCGAATCCCTATATAATGTGTTCTTTATATTTTCACCACAGATTCAGTTTCAGTATCATTAACGTCCTATTCACTCTAAAACATAAATATGTAAGTGGAAATTGATTGTGGTAGAATGCCTTTAAGTTAGAGTGTATGATATCTTAGTTGCATTTGCGGTTACGGAAATGGCCGAGTAGCTACGATTGGATAAAATGATAATGCCTTCGGGTGTGATTATTAGATAACATGTTTTATTTTCTCTCATACCGTTAATATTAGGCATAAATGTATAATGTCAGAAATGGAATTTTGTGTAGACTTCATTTCGTTAACTATTCTTAGTTTAAGCAGAATGTCGTTTGACGCAATTGGCCATCATGAGTGAATGTCAATTTCAATTATTGTGTCGATTTTTTAGAGCGGGGAGGGGGGTATATACATGTGTATACTACTAGGTCATAAAATTTACCGAAATAATTGTCATTTTATTCGTTTTTATAAGATACAATTGCAACTTCTTGGGCCTTTCCGGCAAGTGGAAAAACAACCTTCAAATTGAATGTTTTATTAGAACCTCCATTTTTATATCAAATCAAATACGAGTAAAACGATTTATTCTCCTTTTTACAATAATCACTTACTGGAAACAGTGAGATTTCAACATTTTGATACATGAAACTACCAATCAGTGACTTACGCAATGGTTGGATGTATCCATTATGTACAAATTTCGTACATCTGGTTCCTGTGATCCCGTGAACATGATACATTCGAAGCGGTTTTCCCGAACGTGTCGGAAATTCCCGAGAAATTACGATTAGTGGGAAATACGCCCTTCATAAATACAGAGGTTCATCATTCATAAAGACAAGATATTTCATAAGTATTGATTTTTACAATGCATTGCGTTACATGCACTTATTTTCCAAACTAAAGAAAAATTGCACTGCGATATCAATTAATTCTAATCATTTTAATTGCAGCTAATATTGATATCATCAATGACATTACCCTATCGCAAACCTAAAATGAATTCACGCAAATAAGGCTTTTGACAACCGTGTTAGAGGCATATTCTAATACCTGGTGCGCTTCACGAGGAAGTCTACCTCCATATGGATTGACATTTATTTTCTCTCTCCAATTTTATCAAGGACAAGCAACTCATTGATAAAATGTATGTGTAAAAAGTTCACTATATTTCATTTACCACAGTTAAACTTCAATACTGTAGTAAACTAGTGATACTTATATTTACAACGGGACACTTTTAATACACTTAACCTTTTGGGGTTGAATAGGTTTCTTGTTAAATTGTGATACCGATAGAGTAAATATTTCAACAAGAGGCCCGCGAGTCTTATCAGTCAGTTGAGTATTAATTAAACGTATCGATCACTAGCCCCAAGGGCTATGGAATCTAGAAAGAATTCCTGTTCTGCATATCTAAGCTAAATTCTAATATTCAGCAACAGTATAAAACAAATTGTGTTCTTATAACTTATAGGTAACCGAATGTGACTATACCGATAAAAGACTTTACATGTATATAATATACATGTATGTAGCATTAATACGATATGAATAATTTGGACCCACCCTAAAGTTTAAACCCTTGGGTTGTGAAATTATCAATTTATTATTTAATATTGGTCAATGTTTGGCAGGTGTTACCCTGCCACTAGTGTCCGGGGGTGCAGAAGCCCCGAAGCTTACAATTTATGTTTCCGGTGCCCCAAAGATGCTTCATACCAAATTTACACCAAATAAAATTGAAATAGCAGTAATCACTTGCCATTTAGGCCCCACCTTGATACCAACACCCCTACTCCTACCCCTGGGGTCATTAAATTTACAATTTTGGTAAGGGACTACATGTTCTCTCTAAATTTTCATTTAGTTTCACTTTAGTATCAATAGCAGTAAAGAAAAATTTTTGCACATAAACACTGTATTGATTTATTGTATCTTGTCTAACGTCTCTCTCGAGAATTTTTCACTCATATGGAGACGTCACCAAGACCGGTGAAGGGCATCAAATTTAGGCCTTTGCTCGGCACCTACGGCCTTTGAGCAGTGAGGGTTCTTTAGCGTGCCACACCTACTGCGATACGGGGCATCCATTTAAAGGTCATTTCCGAGGACCCGTGATATTCACACCTGATGCCGAGCTTTTGGCGATGGAACTGTCACTACCTGTTTTAACGACTCAGGTCTGTCGCGGCCGGGATTCGAACCTCGGCCTTAATTCCGCATGCGGGGCGAACACTCTAACCTCTAGGCCACCGCAGCGGTACTATATACCAAGTTTGGCCCCGCCCTGGAGTCAGAACCTCTATGCCGGGGATCATTAAATTTACAATTATGATAGAGGCCTTCCAGCTCTACATCACTAAACATTCAGTTTTACTTACAGATGTACGGTTGTAGAGAAAAAGAGTTTGGAAAAGTTGTCAATTTTGGCAGATTTTGCCTTACCCATAAGGCCCCGGGTGTGCAGTATTCCTGAAATTTATCATTTATGTCACCCTTCTCCTAAAGATGCTGCATACCAAATTTGAAAATAATTGGATTGGTAGTTATAAAGAAGTTTAAAAATGTTCAATTGCTACCACATTTAATAACTGACCATTTTGGTCCCACTGATACCAAAGCGCCTACCCATGGAATCATCAAATTTACAATTTTTATTTAAAACAAAATTCTTCCTCTTCCTAACTATCTATTTAGTTTCAATTTAATATCAATAATAGCACAAAGAAATTTAAATGTTCTACACACAAACACTTTACACCAAGTTTGGCCCCGCCCTGGAGTCAGAACCTAGTCCCCGGTGATTATGAAATTTAAAATTGCAATAGAGGCCTTCCAGCTCTACATCACTATAAATTTAGCTTTTCTTAAAGATGTGTGGTTATAGAGAAGATTTTTGAAAATTGGGAAATGTTTGGCAGTTTTTACTCTACCCCTAACGCCCCAGGAGAACAGGAGTCTTTAAAATTACAATTTAAATCACCCTGGTCCCAAAGATGAAAAAATAAATGGAATGGTAGTTATCAAGAAGTTAAAGCTGTATGGTCCGAATTACAATATTTTTTTCCATCTCGTAAAAACACAGGCAATTGCATCGCTTGGGGGTCGAATTTACTATATAAAGAGTAAAGGTATAGAACTCTAAATATAGGGTACCCAAGTTAGCCGATGTAAAAACAATAACTTAATTGATATAAAATTCTACTTTGTATTTTAATTTATTCATACATAATCAATCTACATTACTACCAAAGTTCATTCCGAAATTCCGTATACTTCCCAAGATATGCAGAAATGAACTCCGAAAAATGCCTGTTATTTTTTGGTTGACTTTTAGCTGGGCCCTGACACTATACGACTACACAGAGTGTTTGAGCATTGCAACAAGATATCAAATAAAATGTGCAGCATAAATATCATTTTTAAAATGAATTTCTAACCCCAATTCATAAAATGAAGTCCGTAATAGCTCCAAGTGACTGAAATTTTTTAAACCGTCTGTACTTTCAAAATCCCAACCATCAACGGTAGTTATGACTAATTACCCAAAAGAGATGGAAGGACCCATAACGATTTAGAGACTCAAATATACTAATAATGATCAATATTGATTCATTATAGTACATGATTTATGCTAATAACAAGCCTTTATAAATATACAAATGTCTTATTATGTCTATTTTTATCTAAATCACAGTATCACAGGTGTTTGACGATTGATAATAATGATGTCAAAGTGGGTAGTTAGTGGCACCGATGAAAATGACTGTGATAAAATGAAAGTACACACGATTTTAAGTTTTCAGTCACTTGGAGCTATTACGGACTTCATTTTATGAATTGGGGTAAGAAATTCATTTTAGAAATGATATTTTATGATGCACATTCTATTTGATAGCTTGTTGCAATGCTCAAACACTCTGTGTAGTCGTATAGTGTCAGGGCCCAGCTAAAAGTCAACCAAAAAATAGTAGGCATTTTTCGGAGTTCATTTCTGCATATCTTGGGAAGTATACGGAATTTTGGGATGAACTTTGGTAGTAATGTAGATTGATTATGTATGAATAAATTAAAATACCGAGTAGAATTTTATATTAATTAATTTATTGTTTTTACATCGGCTAGCTTGGGTACCCTATATTTAGAGTTCTATACCTTTACTCTTTATATAGTAAATTCGACCCCCAAGCGATGCAATTGCCTGTGCGTAAAAAGGCTATTAAATCATCGCACGTATGTAGTTATGGGGCTGTATGACTTATCATGCATTATTTCACCTGTTTCAACCCAAATTATTTGATTTTAAATCGATGTTTACAAATAACCGCGTCACTCTGCCATTTCAAGTGATAGTCACGTGACCAGTTCAAACTTTCAGATCAGCGGTGGTCTTATCTGTGTAAAGTTGTGTATTTTGTTACAACAGTACCGTGCCATAAGTTTAATAGAAATGAAAATATCAAATACCTTTTAGTAATTCGTTGTTTTACGCTCTTTCAGCCTTAATTTAAACAATATTTTATTATGTATGAAACATACATTATAAGGCTCTTTCAGCCTTAAAACTAGACCAGTTAACACATCATGCTGGGATTCCCCTGAGACACGTGGGTCTATTTATAGACGTCTATTATGGGATGATTTATATATGTGCCACACTTATTTACCTTCTAAATAATATTCTCACTGTTTTCTTTTACATGCAGATGTTTTCAAGCAGTGTAATTGAGGGAAAGTTAATAACTTTATAAAGTAATTGATCTGCTTTAAAGTAATAATGCACAAAAATAATACATGAACATCGGGTCATACAGCTTTAAAAATGTCAAAATTGTTAACGTACGACTGGCGATGGACGACGACTAATTACATAAAAACATGGATATACGACATCTGGGGACTTTAATTTACATTAGTAAAAGACTGATATTACTGTTACATGTAACTTTAATACATTGTATATACAGTGTAGTTAATCACAATATTTTTACCTTGGGAGACCTTCAAGACAATGACGTTTCGAAGCCCTAAGCTGCATAAAGTATCAATCTTAGGAACATATCCTTAATCCACATGGATATTAAGATTTACCTCAGTATCGAATTCTTTACTGCTCATCCCATAATGGATTTTCCTAGTGAGCGCTATTTGTCTCTGGTGACAATTTCTTTAAGATATTTGTGGACAGACAAATGGACCGGCTGAAAAATAAAAAGTGTTCAAAACTAATTAACAGCTTTGATCATTCACAATCGGATAAAACACAATGAATTTGGTTTGCGAATTTGCATATAATCATTCTGGATTACCAATTCTCTTGAATAATTAACTTTGATCTATTTTAAAATTTTGCATCAAATAACTATGTAGCATGTGATAGCGTAGCGAGAATTACATCGTCATCACGTGATAGCGTAGCGAGAATTACATCGTCATCAACAGAAAGATGATCCAGAGTAGCGAGAATTACATCGTCATCAACAGAAAGATGATCCAGAGTAGCGAGAATTACATCGTCATCAACAGAAAGATGATCCAGAGTAGCGAGAATTACATCGTCATCAACAGAAAGATGATCCAGAGTAGCGAGAATTACATCGTCATCAACAGAAAGATGATCCAGAGGTCTATATATCACCAACTGTTTATATGACTCTGGGATGGTTTGTACATCCAGCAGTCAACCCAGTCACAAAAACTGCCACAACACAGTCTGTGAATCGACCAACACCAATATAAACGAGTGAAGCTAACGAATAGTGATCCATGAAAGGTGAAGATAACGAACAGTGATCAATCTTATAACTCCTATAAGCAATACAAAATAGATAGTTGGGCAAACACGGGCCCCTGGACACACCAGAGGTGGGATCAGGTGCCTAGGAGGAGTAAGCATCCCCTGTCGACCAGTCACACCCGCCGTGAGCCCTATATCCTGATCAGGTAAACGGAGTTATCCGTAGTCAAAATCAGTGTGCTAAGAACGGCCTAATAATCGGTATGAAACACGTCAGACAGCATTTGACTCAATGATAGGTTGTATTGACCTATTGATTCTCATAAATCTTTTAAAAGATACAAAAGTAAGAGAATGGCAAATACGGACCCCTAGACATAACAGAGATGGGATCAGACAAACACGGACCCCTAGACATAACAGAGGTGGGATCAGGTGCCTAGAAGGAGTAAACCCCTGTTGACTGGTCATACTCGCCGTGAGCCCTCTATCGGGTCAACGAAGTAATCCGTAGTAAAAATAGTACATAAAGAACAGCCTAGCAATACGGAATTTTCGAGTTTCTCAAAAGTTGTTTCCCTTTGTTGAACTCTTACGTACGGTGAGACAAAAATTATATATTTGAACACATGCGGAGGGTACAAATGCTTAAATCGTTGCGTTCATATATTACTAGCTGCGATGCAGCCATCCGATCTACAACGAAACTAAACTTTGGTAAGATTATTAATAAGTATTTGAGATTAGAATAATCGAAATTCGCCATCTTTCTCTGTTAAGAGTATCGGTCGTGTCAAAGAGGAATTAAAGGAATGATAATAACATACACATGATAATAACATACCGGTACAGTGTATTTAATTTAATGACCTACTTTAAACTAATTCCTCTTGCTACAGTTGTATGGTCAGTTTAAAGCACATAGTATGTATATCACCGGTTGTTATAAACAAAGTTCAATCTTTCATAAATTGTATCGTCATCTATACATGTACTGTATGTATATACATTTTGCTCATCCAAGTACTGAACGTGCCTCCATCACAGAAGAGCTGACATTTTGGAAATTGTGTATTGGTGTGAAACACATTAGACAGCATTCGATCTAATAACAGGTTTAATTAGCAAATTAGATCATCATAACAACCATTAAGGTAGTACTCTACATCGTCATAATGGCTGACTTCCTTTAAAAACATGGATGACAAAATCGATATCAGCAATATTTGACTTTTCCTTTTCCATTTAAATACCTAGCCGAGTAGCTCAGTAGGTTAGAATACCGACTGCTGAACTGTAGATCGCAGGTTCGAGTCCAGCAGGGGTTTTAAGTTTTTTTCAAATTACCTTCTACTAAAACTGTATTTTTTGACAAAATAAAGTAAATTTGAAAATTTTCAAATTCAAAATATTTTTGTACATATCCTACACTTTTCATCTACATCAAATTTCTCTGGTGTAGCATACCTCCTTAATTTGTGAAATACTGACTTTAAACGAGACACCTCTGTAATACCAACTATCAAATAGGAGCTTTAGAACGTGTTTCATTGCATACCATATCAGAGCATGTCAGCTCTACAATATGGGTTCCTCCTGTAGTCTGACAGCACCAGCAACATGTAGCTTCTTCGGAGTCCAGCCATGGATATATTCTTTAACTGATTTTTAGCAAACCATAATTGCCTGCATTTTTGCATACGCAGAATATACCAACACCGTCTTCATTTACGCGCCGTAATTTCATTGATTGATTATTGCTTAACGTCTCTCTCGAGAATATTTCACTCAGATGGAGACGTTACCAATGCCGGTGAAGGGCTGTAAATTTTAAGCATATGCTCGGCGTTTAGGGCCTTTAAGCAGGGAGAGATCTTTATCGTGCCACACCTGCTGTGACACGGGGCCTCGGTTTTTGCGGTCTCATCCGAAGGACCGCCCCATTTAGTCACCTCTTACGACAAGCAATGGGTAATGAGGACCTATTCTAACCCGGATCCCCATGGGAACCATAATTTGAATTGGCGTAGAATAGTACCAATAATTGATAATCACTGACTGGTCTTTGGCGAATTTTCTCCCCAGATCATCTAGTCAAAACGAAAACAGGTGATGCACTTATTTTTGCTCATTTGTATGACTAAATTTTCAAACTTTTAGATTTGATTTGTGAAAGAAAATATTTGTTCTTCATTTTCTGTCTTAATTCTAATGATTTTAAAGAAAAGTGCACGTTTCTTTAAAATCTTCACAAGACGTAAACAAAAACACTGTTGATAGTTTTAGAAAATTGGAAGCCCCCCAAAAATTAATGATAACTTGTATGTAACAGTCTGAAAGACCAGGTTTTAGAGTATTCCATTTTACAATTTCTATCGTCTTTCACCTGACTTTCAATTGTTTCATCTTTGTCAGAACCCATCGTTTTGGCTCCACTGTCTATGTTTCCCCAGGCACTCGCTTTCAGCTTTCCTTTGACAATGTGAGGATGCACTGGTACATAGCGATCGTTTCTTTGATTCCTACAATACCTATGAACTATCGCTGATAATCACGCGTTTTTGCGATGTAAATGACGAATTGATGTTATCGGTTACAAAACTGTACAGCAATTTCATAAGTAGGTAAAATATTAGATAAAATCTTTATCATTCAACATCACGAACGAAAACACGTGACTTAAATATGGTTGACTGATTTTCAACATAAACAACCTGAGCCACGACAATCAAACTAAAGGTTTGATGTACTTTTCACTCTCTGTTATTGGTTTTAAGACAGAAACACAGTGACGACTGACGACCAGTCCGAAATTAATCTTAGGAACAGTTTGAAGCACATTTGAGGAGTATTCGTTTCATAATGGTGGTAAAAATGACCGAAATTCTTCAAATATTTTCAACGAATTGTAATCATTACATGTTGGGTCTCAAACACTAAATCAAATTTGAATATGATGCGTAATATTTACAGCAACAGTTTAGGTCTGTTCGCCATATGGACTGCCCATGTAATGAAAAGTCACACGATACACGATTCGCGACCGACCTTGAATATAGTACATGAACATGTAGTATTCACAAGCAAATAAAAAAAATAGCCTAAGGCTTACTGAGTTTCACGTGCAAGTACTGAATTTATGGTATTTTTCAAACTGAATCAATATACTAGTATCAAACTGCCGGTTAGTGGCAACCATTCTTCTACGCAACATCAAGGGAAATCATTCTTCCGAAATTCTCTATGGACGACTTCGGCTTATACCTGAGTTACATGTAGTGGGGTAAATAGTTTAATGTACTTTCTTACTCCAACCAATCAAATCCATCGTGAAAACTGAAACATGCGCAGTATCCTTGCAAGGCCGACATGTTGCTGCCACGCTAACCCTCGTTAAAGGCGGGTTACTTGTACTTGGGTAGAGTTCCAATGTCACAATACATGTACGCCCTTTAAGAGTATATACTTTTATCAGGGTTACGTACATAAACGTTTTATTTCTATGTTTCTTGCAGAAAATTCTGGAATATTACGACTGATCATGACGTGTTACATTTCCTCAGCCATCGGTTTTATGATAATCGCCACACATATATACGCCGCCTCTAGTGTTTTTGGTGTGTACAGCGACGTAAGATTCGTGGATTCTTGGTCATGGTGGGCGCTACAAACACTGATGCGTTCGGAAGAGCTAGCTGAAGTTATAGTTGTATTGTGTGTTGCAAAGAAGTCACTGCTCCCGAGAGACATTTTCAAAAGATTGACTTCCTGTTTGATATGCTGCAAAAGAAATAATGTCAAGAAAATACAGATTTTTCCATTGGACGATACGATTGAGCAAAATAACACTGTAATTACTGATTACAATGACGTCCAACAAGTGAATCATTATTGATCATGATATTGTTATTAACTGTAATATAGCAGTTATTTAGTTATACTGTACATGAAATAAATAATGAGGAAGATTATACAAGTCATTTTATATTCATTACATTCACGCATGCTTGCTTGATATGTATGGCATGTCAAACGTTGCAATATTTGATCTTTTCCATTTTTATTGTATAATTTTCCATTTGTATTCTATATTTTCCATTTGCATTGTATAATTTTTCATTTGCATTGTATAATTTCCATTTGTATTGTATAATTTTCCATTTGTATTCTATATTTTCCATTTGTATTGTATAATTTTCCATTTGTATTCTATATTTTCCATTTGTATTATATATTTTTTTCGTTTGCATTGTATAATTTCCATTTGCATTGCAAAATCTTTCATTTATATTGCATCCGAGGGATTGTTTATTTTGATTTGTTACGAAGGATTTCATTAGTTTAGGTCCCACTTATATTTAGCCGTCACCAGGTGACGTACCACAAATAGACTTACTTATGCTACATGTATGGGCACTGTGTCGTAGCATTGGGGGTACTTTAACGTGTCAACGCCTGTCGATATTTACGTCTAAGGTTTGATGCAGCCATGACACGAGAAGAACTCGAACATGCAACTTCACGGTTACGAACCAAAGGGCATATCACTGAACTACCGCGATCGGTTCCATATAGGACTAGTTGAACATACATGTAGCCAGCAATGAGGAATCTTGCGCCGGGAGACACCCCCCCCCCCCCCCCCCCCTCTCCCTTCACAAATGATATTTTATATACAGATGTCGAAAAAAGCATGCATGTACGTTTTATTTTGTCAGAACACACTTGTCCAGGGGACTTCCAGGGGCGGATCCAGGAATTGCGGTTACGGGGGCGCCACTTAATTATGAGGCACGGGGTCTGGGGACTGCCTCAAGTGGGTAGGGGTCCAGGGGGCGAAGTCCCCGGAAGCTCCTGGATTTTACAGATTTCATAGGGCTTGAAATATGTCATTTTTAATCAAGTGAAATTAGTAAAATGACGCAAATTTTAAGGGTTTCTGGAAAAATTAAGTTCTCTCAATAAAGTACTTCAAGAAATCAAAAGACTGTCATTTATTTCTCCGGGAATGGAAGAAATTATTGCTTCTTTTATTGTTTGATACATTTTTCTAAACAAGATACCAAGATTTACCTTAAATTTGGAAATTTTGAGGGGGGAGGGGGCGCCGGCTGCGCCTAGCTGCAATAATGTAGCCCTCTCTGATTTTTTTTTTTTTTTTTTTTTATTTTTTTTTTTTTTTAGGGAGAGGGCTACAACTCCTTAGGATCTCCGTAATGGTGCAAATGCGGGAGTGATTCACTCCCGCAACATTTGCGCTCATTCTAAACATTTCCTGACTTTCTTTACGTAAATAAAATGATATTCTATGTTTCTTAGTCAATATATAAATTTACAACCTACAACTTTAGATTTGTGAGGCTCTATTCTACCGTTTTCAACAATTTCGATAAATCCCAGTTTCTCGATTCATATTTGTGCGCCATGTTTGATGTACTGAAGTTTCAACTTCCGGTTGTCAAGTCATTTGCATATGCCATATAAGGTGGTATTTACATCAATGGACAAGTATGGAGGCGAAAGCTATTTCGTCGGTATTGAGAAGGTTTGAATTTAATATCAAGTTAAAAACCGAACAGCAGAGTGTAAATTCTTTCTGCAACAATATGATTTTCCTTCCTTTGTCGAAGTGGCTCGAATAACTACATTTTCGCGCTGATTGTCAATGTTTAGGCTTTTCATTAGATCCACCTACGAGATCTCGCGATAACAAGCATGGCGGAGCAGACGAAGAATTTTGCATGCTGTACATTATATTTAATGAAAAACACTTTTATTAGACATGCCCGAGCACAAAGTTGGTACTCCTTTTGGTATAAACAACATTTGGGACTAATACACAGAGTTTATTATCGGTTATTCATAAAATTATTTTGCACCATTACGGAGATCCTATGGAATTGTAGCCCTATCCCGAAAACGTCAGAATAAAAAAAAATTGGATTGGGCTACATTATTGCAGCTAGCTGCGCCCCCCCTAAATCCGCCACTGACTTCGCCCTCCAACTGCAACCCCCTCCCCCAAGGCTTTGCACTGGATTCACTAGGGATCTTAAGATAGTCCCCAGACATCCAGCAGTTTACTGCATCCTTTCGTTCAGAATTATCTAGATCAGCCAGTGGTTAAATAGGAGAGTAGTTTGAATATGCTGATCACATTAGACGCATAAAAGCGATCAATTAATGGGGTGGGGGTGGGGGGGTTACGCCATTACACTTAGCAAATACGGTACATTCCTGCGAAACGTGGCTCCTGAACTTTACCTCTTCAACATCTCGCGCATTACCAAATTCGATAAAGGATAACTTAAGATTAATCCATTGAATAGTTGTAACAAACCAAACTCAAGGTTAACAATTGGTGGGGACCCAAGGGCCGAATTAAGTCCCCCGAATCTACTGAATTCTGACTTAATAAAAATGTGCATGCTTTTCTGGACAGTTCTATTTTTAAAAAAAAATGATCGGGGGGGGGGGGGTCGCCATTACTAGAGCTAGCCAAGTATTTTTAAAAATAACTAGTCCAGGACCTGGTCGCGGTAGCTCAGTAATATATCGCTTGGTTTGTGGGCGAGAGGTCGTGAGTTCGAGAACCGTTACTGTTATTGCCGCATCAAAGCTTTAGAGACATAAAGACAGTGATTGCTCCTTTGCCAAACACTCGGCATTTAAAAGACCTTAAAAACAGATATTCCGTATCGCTGCACAGGCGTTGGCACGATAAAGAACCGTCATTGCTACGGCCTGTCATCGTCGGTTACCCACGGATGCTTCTATTCGAGCGTGAGTGGACTCAAAACCGTGGTTTGCGACGATGTGGCCCTGTGTGCTAAGCACGTCTACAGTACAGATGTGGTACATCAGTGACGTTAACTAATGAAATCCTTCGTAACAAATCAAAATAAACATTCGCTGGATACAATACAAATGAAAAATTATACAATGCAAATGGAAAATATAGAATACAAATGGAAAATTATACAATACAAATGGAAAATATAGAATACAAATGGAAAATTATACAATACAAATGGAAATTATACAATGCAAATGTAAAATTATACAATGCAAATGGAAAATATAGAATACAAATGGAAAATTATACAATAGAAATGGAAAAGATCAAATATTGCAACGTTTGACATGCCATAGATATGCGTGTGACAAATGTTTTATACATTACAGAGCGCTTTAATTTGACTCATCACTCTGGTCATATGAAATCAAAGTGGGCAACGGAAGTAAAGATTTAGAGTCGTGAGTTTGTCTTTAGGTATCACACCGGTAATTATTTTCACTATATATTACTATAGAGGTAAAACAAATAATTAAAAATCAGTATATGCACCCAGGGGTGCATGAGCCGAGTTGCATGGGATACATTGTAAAGCCAGGAATGACGTGGTATATTTATGATTGTGAAGAACTAATTTCAGTTTTAAACTTTTCGAGTTACTGTCCAGAAACCATATTTGTCTGAAGTTTTCAATCTATATTCGGTCACTGTGACCTTGACCTTTGTTCTCCAAAATCAATAGGGGTCTTGCTTTGCTGGTATCCAACAATATATCCAAGTTTCATTTGATTCAAATTAAAAAATTTCGAGTTATCATCCGGAAACCAAAATCCTTTTGGAATTTTAAATCTATTTTCAGCCACTGTGACCTTGACCTTTGACCTATTTTCTCCAAAATCAATAGGGGTCTTCCTTACCTGTTACCCAACAATATATCAAAGTTTCATTTGATTTGGATTTAAACTTTCGGAGTTATCATCCGGAAACCAAATTTTCCTGACATTTTCATTCTATTTTCGGTCACTGTGACCTTGTCCTTTGATCATTTTTCTCCAAAATCAATAGGGATCTTTCTTACCTGGTATCCAACAATATATCAAAGTTTCATTTGATTAGATTGTAAACTTTTCGAGTTATCATCCGGAAACCAATTGTTGACGCCCAACCGCCCGCACGCCTCACCAAACCAATAGCCGAGTTCAACTTCGCAACTCGGCTAAAAACTCAGTCTGCAAAATTGATGCCGAATAACGCAGTCGGAAATGTTCTGTTACTTGCTGACATCGGAAAAACAATACCCTACGCGGTATTTTCGAGAGAAAAAATATCCGCA
Source organism: Ostrea edulis (assembly GCF_947568905.1). NCBI lineage: Eukaryota > Metazoa > Mollusca > Bivalvia > Ostreida > Ostreidae > Ostrea > Ostrea edulis. Next base: position 17,445,910 of record NC_079164.1, on the reverse strand, counting down.
AGCAATCCACGTGTTTTTCACATGTGTGTAAACAGCCGGAGTGCACCTCAGGAAGTAGCCTCATCTATCAACGTCAACTAGTTTCTTTTTATACACTTGGTTATTTCTACAAATTACACAAAATTTCCTATCAGGGGTACAAAAATGAAGAGAAAAGAAAAAGAGGAAATGAGAAAAATTGCACATGAAAAAAATATTCTTTTAATTATATGGAAATACAATTGACTAAGTTCATGTTGATTGGACAATTGCCGGTGTAATACCTTTACTAATTAATAACAAGTTCGAGATATCATCCTATAGCGGTCTTGCATGAATATTGAAATTCTACAAGGCGTTATATACCTTTCATACGCCCATGTTTTGACAGGCTGTATTATGATATGGTCTTTCCTATACTATTCGCCTCTGTACTTGTCCGTCTGTCAGCTTAATCGCTTACGGATCATATCTTTCACATTGTAAAGCCTAGGATTATCAAACCTTGTCAGCTGATGCATCTTGGGGGAAATGCTTGTCGTACTACAAAATTGGATCAACGTGATCTCATATTGGAGGCGGAAAGGATAAAAAAGACGTTAATGCAAAACGAACAATTAATTTTCAAATGTATACTGAAATACAAAACAAACCAGCTTAAAATAAAATCAACAGACTGTTACAAAACCAGCGATCATTGATGAAAAACCAACGATCACCAATTCAAAACCAGTCATTAACTGAATTGACGCTAGATGGCGTGGAAAAAAGGCAGACATTATCTGTTATTAACGCTAAATGGCACACGAGTCTATTTACGTAATCATTAAATGTGTAGATACATGTATTTTGAAACGTAATTCCCGCGAAATTGCCAAATCATGTCGGACTCTCAGAACGCCAACATTTAAGAAGCTGCAAAACTTTTCTACCTTTAAAGGGACTGATTCACGTTTTTCGAAAGAAATGTTTTTCATTTTTGATGTTAAAATTAAAAATATAGCTCATTTAATGTTAACAACCAAAATGTGGACCGTCTGAATGCAAGGAAAGGAGCAATATTTTAGCTTTGCTTCTGTGTTATGTAAACAAAGACTCGAGTCTTTTTATGTAAACAAACAAACCAGTGAAACGTTAATTTTGTAATTTAAAGCATCTTCATATTGTACAATCACAAATCTAAACTTTTGAATGACACATTTTACCTAAAGAATACTTGAAATGTGATATATAAAATAAACTTGGATCAGTATCCATTTATTTTGAAAAACCCCGTAAACAATAACACACCTCATTTGTTTTCAAAACAAATAATAAACTTTCTATAATGAGCTTCTGTCATAATGAATAATCTCTTTTTTTAAACTTTCTAAACATATTAGACTATATGTTTTGATCATTTAAAGTGAAAAACAAAATTTGGAGGAAAATCGTGAATCAGTCCCTTTAATTGAATAACATTACGGATATGTGTTTAGTTGTTGTTTTTCAACCTCCTTGTTTCATTCCAATTTAAATTCTAAAATCAAATCTAAGGTCTGCTTTTTACTAGTCAAACGAGCGAAAGCCTTGACGAAAAAAACTCCACAAAGAAATAAAAAAAATGATCTAAATCTAAACATTCGACAAACAATGTTAGTGTGTGTTAAGTGGAGTGGGGTGGGGGGGGGGGGGGGGGGGGTGGGCAAGTCCGAGGACAATATATCATTTAAACGATGAAATACTCTATCTAAATATGAAAGAGCTCAATTCCCTATGCCTAATAATGATAAATGTTAATTACACGTCTTAATATAATATATGGTCTTGGCCTGGCGTGCATTCTGTGGCTGCTGAACAACTGCCGATGTTTGTCTGTTGGTTTCCTGTTTGCCTAATCATGCTGCCGTTACTGGTTAGGCTTAATCCGAGATTCCTCTGACTCTTACCTCCGACATCGGCGGCGGGGGTGGGGGGGGGGGTTCAGAGCGGGCTCCATATTGAAAAATGGGAATTCAGCGACACCAGGCTGGTGTCGCTGCGCTGCTTTACCTACCTCTTACAACTTTATTTCGCGCATCTATCTTCCAAGACGCGAGGATTCAGTTATCGGATAATTATTCTACAAATAGATCATGATTAATACGATGCTATCGCCGTTTAAACGGCCCTAACACCGACAAATTAAGCATCACTTGAATTAGGTCGCCGCTTCGCCATTCGATTTCTTGGGGCATGATTGATTGATTGATATTGTCCGCCACACTCAACAATTTTTCAGTTATATATGGTGGAATAGAGAACCCAGATACAATGTACCTGGGAAGAGACTACCGACCTTCCGAAAGTAAACTGGGAAACTTTCTCACTTACCGACGCGAGCGGGATTCGAACCCGCGCCGACAGAGGTGAGAGGCCGTGTGATTTTGAGCGCGATGCTCTAACCACTCGGCCACGGAGGCACTCTTTGCGCATGACGTCAGTACATAAACTTACAAAATTCCATTCGGGATCAAACTAGCATGTGACCAAATAATGGTGGAGACCTGGTGACACTGTTACACTTGTGCACTTGAATAGTTTTTGTTCTGAAGGTGCAGTCTTCATGCATACAGAAAATTTATTGTTAATGAAATATTGAAATACTTGTTCAAAACAAATAAGTACCGGGCATTGCAAAAAATTGAAAGACACGTTATCTCAAAAAACATAAAAGTGGTCAGATACTTTTGCTGCACATTTGAAGAATTCCAGATTTTTTACAACAGAAATTCTTATTAACGCTGATGTGATATCATCATCCGAAGAACGAAAATAAAAGATTAACGGAAAAAATGTTCTGTGAGATGTAAAAACAGCAATATACAATTTCAAGATGAAAATATCTTTTATCAATGAATTCTAGCACTGGTGCCCCTGTAAATAGGGAAATAATGACCAAAAGCAGATATACAAAAAAAATGTAGCTAAATCAGTTGGATTGTCAGTTCGACGAATTAGTAAAGGAGACACAATTCGAACCACTGTATAGGAACTAGAAAAATCCTGTTTGACATTTACGTCTAGACATACGGTCTGACGCAATTTCAAGTGAAACAAACAACTTGACTACGACATTTGGCTGAATCCAGACATATCCGACGCACGGGAAATAAGGCAGACATCAACCGGGAACGATAAGGGCCGAAACATACACAAACCACGCAGGATATATCCTAGAAACATACACAAACCACGCAGTATATATCCTAGAAACATACACATACCACGCAGTATATATCCTAGAAACATACACAAACCACGCAGTATATATCCTAGAAACATACACATACCACGCAGTATATATCCTAGAAACATACACAAACCACGCAGTATATATCCTAGAAACATACACATACCACGCAGTATATATCCTAGAAACATACACATACCACGCAGTATATATCCTAGAAACATACACATACCACGCAGTATATATCCTAGAAACATACACATACCACGCAGTATATATCCTAGAAACATACACATACCACGCAGTATATATCCTAGAAAAAAAGACATACTGAAGTGTTCATTAATTATATTTGCGATACATTGAAATTTCTCAGAGATCATTTGAGAACTGTGAAGTCTTATTTCGTACGACAGGTCCGCTGATTTTGACAACGGATTGATCATTGCTTGTTATCTTCACCTTTCATCCGGTCAAGGGCAGACATACCTGCTGTCGTAAGGACCACGTTGAATTAACGAGTGCCATCAAATCGTATATGGGCTTTGGGAAAAAGATTCGCTACTTGTTAAATGTAGTATTTTGTACATGAATTGTGAGAGATTAGTGTAGAATTCTTCTATAATCTCATGATTTTTCATACAGACCACAAAGTATTTTGCATCAGTCTCGAGTAAGTAAGTAAGTAAATTTTATTTAAAGTCGGCACTGTGTACAAGTAGCAACAAATAACATGAGCTCTACAGAGTTTTTAAACCGACTATCACAGACAAAATAAAATACAAATATGCAAAAAACACATATGTACATATTTACACGCATACTATATAGATAGACAGTTTCAGAAGTTAAGAATTAAATACAAATCAAACAAAAGTCTTTCACTATAAAATTGAATAGTAGTAAATTATCGAGAAAATAGAACGACTATAAAGTGCTGATGTCCGCAAATTAACCAGGTCAGGAGTTCTGTCGCGTCACTAATATCTTTTGACAACTGTTGAAGACGTTTACATGATTGTGGATTATCCCAATTACCAAGATTACTTAACAAACGTGATCTTTCGGATTCACTGCACACAATTTTAAATATGACGTCACAACATGAAGTTGTGTATTGTTACGGAGGAAAACAGCCCTCGGCGCTAGGGCATACACTAACTCGATTGAGACAATATTAGTATATTGGTAAGCAGAATTATGTATCCATTAATGTCATTTGTTCATAGCGTAAGTAATGATATACAGATTCTGAGCAAAATACACAAACCGGTATCATTGATTAATCAAAATACTGAATTCACTCTTGTGGGTTGAACATTTTTGATGTATACATCAAAGTAATTCCGCTATTTTGTTTTTTTAAAATCAATATTGATTTATGTTCACTAAATTGACGTTGTTAACATTGATTCAATGAATATTTACTATACATGCAGAAACTCGGGCGTGTTATGGAGTATAACTTCCAATCCCTCTAATCAACAATGAACTCATCTGAATATATCTTTTCGTATTATTTTGTAAAATGATCATATTTGTTTACATGGTGCTCAAAATTTGAAATAAGCTATCAGTGTTATAAATTCTAGCGTTTGAATATTAAAGGTGAAAATAACGAACAGTGGTCAATCTCATAACTCCTATAAGCAATACAAAATAGATAATTAAGCAAAATTTGAAATAAGCTATCAGTGTTATAAATTCTAGCGTTTGAATATTCAAGGTGAAAATAACGAACAGTGGTCAATCTCATAACTCCTATAAGCAATACAAAATAGATAGTTGTGCAAACACGGACCCCTGGACACACCAGAGGTGGGATAAGGTGCCTAGGAGGAGTAAGCATCCCCTGTAGGAATATATTGTTTGGAGAACGTTTACTGGGATATGTGTTATTTCAAATAAAACGAGGGTGTGAAGGGGCCCATACTGAGGTTCTATACAACACCCTGGCGTTTCTATGCGCGCAGTGCGTGATGTCCTAGGAAAGTTGAACAAAGTTCTGTTGGAAAAAATATATCAACCAAATTAATGAATTACACCATCTGCATGAATTAGTTCCAAGTCTCAACTAGTCTATCATAAAGTACTTGAAATACAAGCACAGGGGTATATATTGGATAAACAAAAACTGTAAAACTATGCAGATTTAGAATTTGTTTGATTAAACAATCCTTCCGCCACAAAATGTAGTCCCTGCCACACCCTTTCGGAATTTGAATTGACTCAATTTTTCCCAACTTCATAGGGTGACGTAAAAGATGTGTAATATGTTTGGACCAATGGGATCAGCGTTGAACCAGTTCGTAGAAAGTTATAGCATCTTGCGCAAGTGCTCAAAAAACTGAGGCGCTAACTTCCTTAAACATCTAAGATTGTTATCATATTTTCTTTTTGAATATTCAAATTTTGAGAGGAAAGGTTTCACGCATGGGATATTTCAGGTATTACTAGTATATCATCGTAAGATATAAACAAAAAAGTGAATGACAGAAAATGGAGAAATAAATATCGTATTTTCTTTTTAAATGAATAAAATTCAAAAGATCTTAATTATACGTAAAACCTACGGGCTTTGAAATTAAAAGTAGTCTAACATTGTCAAGCCCTTTACAATCCAAAGCAGTCTGATTAAAATCAGATCCTTCGATCCATGTTAGCGGATCAAAGGATATGATTTTATGCAGATAGCATTTCACAAACTACAGTTTTTGCGACATTTGATCGTTGTCGTGAATTGATATTAGTTTAGAACACCCCACAAATAGATCTCATGCTCTGCCAACTTCCTGCATGTGATGGCTGTTTTCCGATTTTATACCATTGGGAGTTTCAAAGCTGTAACTGCATATTTTCACCAATAAATGCTTTTTCATTAGCTTTGGTTGCATTGATTCCCGTCCTCCACGGATAGGAAGAATATCAATACGTATATGCCCTGCATGTCATTTTCCAAATGTGATAGGAGTACCAAATGAGACGCACATTCTCCGCCTTTTTCTCCAAGCCTCATCTGAAAACAGAACAAATCACTTTATAAATACCATGACAGTGTGCTATTCAAATATGACATTCATCGATTTGGTTTGTAAATGGCCTCAGCCGCCTGGGTCGTCACATGATATATCTTTGTGGTCCACTTATTTACCTGATGCATTGCGTTCACTGTAAAGAAGCATTTATTGACACCTGTGTTAAACCCATACAACTCCCATGAAGCGGCATGCAATGACGCACACAGGTGATGCGCTCCGGCCCGGTGCGTCGGTAGTTCCGGAAGGACCCTTCGTTTCCGCCCTCGGAGGACATACAGGACTGTAACTGCCTGTGTCGTGCTACATAATACAATGTTCCCATACCTGTAGCACAAAACCAAATCTAGCATCATATCATCCAACAGTTCATCAGATGACAGGGTGCAGAAGTTAGACAAAACTGATTCAAGCTTAACCCTAACGTGATAATCAATGATTGACATGCCAACTGAATCTATTTACATTAACGTATGAAATTTGTAAAAGTAATTCTTTTAATGCAAGGTGAAGATAACGAACAGTGATCAATCTCATAACTCTTATAAGCAATACAAAATAGATAGTTGGGCAAACACGGACCCCTGGACACACCAGAGGTGGGATCAGTGAGGAGTAAGCATCCCCTGTTGACCGGTCACACCCGCCGTGAGCCCTATATCCTGATCAGGTAAACGGAGTTATCCGCAGTCAAAATCAGTGTGCCAAGAACGGCTTAACAATCGGTATGAAACACGTCAGACAGCATTTGACCCAATGCGAGGTTGTATTGACGAACTAGATCGTTATAACGACCATAGAATTTGCGAAATGCTGACTTTAGTCGAGACTGTTGAAACCCCTGTACCATCAACTTGTTTGTCAGTAGCTTACCTCGATTTAAAAACTGACTATACGCAGAACAAGCTCTTGCATATCGAATCAGTTGAGATATATAAACACCATAATTATGCAGGTGATAATGGAATATTGCTACATAAATATGGGAAGTTGACGATGGAGAAACTGAACTCATCCCGTTTGTCATACAGTTGAGTTGTCAGTTTGCCGTTAATGTCTACTTTCAATAAAATATCTAAGTATGAAGCAGAAGTGGACGACTCTGTGGTGTCCTTTATTTCGAGCTCACAGGGATTATATATCAAATCGACATATGAATGAAAGCTATTATTGTTAATAGACAAAACGCCATCGATATATTTAAATGTCAAATTGAAGGCCACTGCGAGAGATTTTTTCTTCTCGCGTAGAAGTTTTTGAATAAATTCTGTTTCATATGAAAATAGAAACAGGTCAGCTAACAAAGGAGCACAATTCGTGCCCATGGAAATTCCAACAGACTCTTGGAAGATGATATGAGTGAAAAATTCTCGACGGGTCGTCAAACAAACAAATACAACTAATTCCTACTCATGAAAGGTGAAGATTAAACGAACAGTGATCAATCTCATAACTCCTATAAAGGTGAAGATAACGAACAGTGATCAATCTCATAACTCCTATATAAGCAATACAAACTGGAGAGTTGGGCAAACACGGACTGGATATACCAGAGGTGAGATCATATTATACTATACAAACTACATATGTAAGTTGGGCCAGAAGAAGCATTATGAACCACGCAGATTGGTTGCTTGGTTGTATATTGTTTAACACCCCTCTCGAGAATTTTTCGCTCATATGGAGACATCACCATTGCCGCACCAGGACTACAAAATTTAGGCATATGCTCGGCGCTTACAGCCTTTGAGCAGGGAAGGATTTTTATCGTGCCACACCTGCTGTGATACGGGGCCTCGGTTTTTGCGGTCTCATCCGAAGAACCGCCACATTTAGGCGCCTCTTATGACGAGCAAGGGGTACTGAGAACCTATTTTAACCCGTGTTCCCACGTGATTAAATCTTAAAGAGGAAACTGTATTAATAATACAGAAAACACAATCGAACATCCGTTTGAAATGTTTTCATGGGAAGCCATATTTTTCAAATAGACGATTCTTATACTCAAACGACGGTTGCATCAATGAAATTTAGGATATTTCTAAATCTTGTGAATCGAAAAAAATCATATCATTCCTCTATGTACTTTTTTCCTGTGAAAAATAATTCTAATGACAACGTCACAAGTATTAACTATTCAAATGAACGTTCCCAATATCGTCAATCTATTTTAAAATGTAATCGTTTTATATGGAACTGGAACACTCAATTACATATAGATAATAAACAGCCCTAAAATCCATATCTAAAATGCAATGATGATAGTTAAGACTGAACTATCAAATTTAAGTTGGTAATATAAGTATAACAATATATGTTAACATTGCATTTGACATTTCGTGGTATATGATAAGGGGTATATGTAGGAAAAGTTGAAGTTGTGTAAGTTTTGTGAAATAGCAATGACGTATCTAATGATTGTTGAAAGTCAGATCTTAAGACACATCTTTGGATAGATCCCCCAACAGTTTTGTGAAACTCCATCCAGCGTGTATTACCAATAATATGACATGGAGCTCGAGTTTACAAATTAAGTGATCGGTACATGTAACCACTGCATGTATACGTACAGTGTAGTTTAATGATATGGTAACATTTTCCTGACATCACTTGTTAGATAATTATGTCGACATTTTAAGACGGAGAGTAAAAGTAAGCTAATGACATTACATGTAGCATATGTAATAGAGTGATCTTTGGGTTAATGAATAAATTTTGCTATAGATATATGCTTCAATGTATTTTACTTTAGAAAACCCTAGATCCACTCCTTTATTTCTCTAGCCCTTACATGTACATATATAGGTGAACACATTTAATAGTCATTACCTTAAGGCATATGTCAAAGGTCTTGTAGTGTTCTTGAACTTCATTGGTTGTGTTTTGTGAAGTTGCTTTTGGTTGGTTTTTATTGTTTTGGTCATTGGGTTTTACCGCCAAAATTGAGCATTCTTTGTCTAGTTTTGAGAGAGGACAGACTTCATATCGACAACATTGACTAAGACCTTCTATAAAGACTTTTCCTTCTTTTCTGGTAAGTAATTCATTACTAATTATCCTTATTGGTAAATGTCCATTAATATTTCCAGTCTATATATTTTTGCAGATTTAATGAGATTCCTTTTGCACTAAATATTAACTGAGAGAAAGGCTAGATCTACAAAGAATGATAGTTTTGTTTAAAGCTCTTTGATTTCATGAATCAATTGCTTATATTTAGAGTAAATTGGTGAATCTATCAAGTTACACTTTATTTTATAATCAGAATATTTGATTAACTTGTTCGGAGTGAGCAATTGAGTCTAACTTTAATAAATAGTATTTTTAGACTATTGTATGTAAATTACAGTCCATGTACATATCCACATATATATATATATACCCTGTACTTGTATGTGGAAGCCTCTTCCCATAGAATGGTAAATATATGATTTAAGTTTTAATGATAATGTATTCTTATGACTATGGGAGAAATCTGTTCATACCAGTATATGTAACTTTAAGAGTTGTCTCCCTTTATTGTGATTTTGATACAAGTAATACATTTATCTTGATGGAAATTACATTCATTAATCATATAAGTAATATTGTCAATTATTAATTAATGCACTCTGTGATATCATATTATTGTTATTTTACCTGTATTGCAGGGCTGTAAAAATATGTGCATATGAGATATCCTTCACTGTGATATTAAATTCCCTGAACCCATACAGGAGTTGCTTATTATGAAACTACAAACCTGTTACAATTTGGCGCCCACGTTGGGACAGTGACGGATAGTCAGAGACTGGAGCAAACTGGTGAAAAACAGCTACCAAGGGGATCTGTGAGACCAGTGACAACTGAAGGTGGATTTACCTATTGACTCAGTGAACTGATATAGTGAACATGTGAACCACGTGTGATGTGTCTGTGATTCGTGAGTTTACATAAAGCGTTGATTCTGGATCAGCTGATTAACTGACACTTTGGTGAGTTATATGTTTATGAGCATAGCCTAGCTGGTGCCTCAACCAAAGACTTTTGAAAACATTCAAAGACTTGGATATTGCCCTAATTATATATATGTCAATAATTTTCTTAATTTACTGCATGCTAATGTTCTTGTTTAGAACTGCTTGACTATATGAGTACTCATTTATAACTTTTCTGTAGTACATATCAAATCACTTGTCCGTCTGTCTGTAGTATCTGGTGTACCACATTTAGAACTTATTCTTTGTGGTTTATGGTACCTATGTTTCATTTGAAGTGCACTTCGATATTCATTATTTTGAATTATAAGAGTGAGAGCGATTAGAAGTGTGCCAGAATGGGTAAGTGGTGTTACTAACTGTGCACTTTATTCCTACTGTAGTGTATATATCAGTAAATCCTACCCAGGTTATACTAAATACTCTATAAATTACCTGCTTTGACATTTGACAGTATACAGACAAGACTATTTGATCAAGGTGGTTTATTCAAGTGGTTTCATCAAGTGTTATTGAGGGAGCATAGTTTGGTTTCTCAGTGAATTTAACAGGTTTTTTTACTAGTCATTGCTGTGTATAATTGTCTTAAGTGGTGATTACATTGTTTGGTATAGCACATACAATCTATATATTATACACATTCAGTCCCTTCAACCTTGCATTCCCATAGCCCTATTCATTTTTTTTTTTATTTCAGACGCATTTAGATCGTGTTCGATTTTTCTAATTTACATCGGGTTCGGTTTCTTTGAATTACGTATTTCCGATCGAGCTCGAGCTTCGCGATATTTGTGTAACTGAAAGTGTTTCCGGTCAAAACAAACCTCACAATTTCGTGTTTAATTTCATTTATTCCATAAGTATTTGTTGTTTATTTCACCTCAGCATTTGAGATACAGGTAAATTGACGGTATATTTACTCGTCCATTCTTTTTCAGGTTTTTTTTATCGCGGAATATTCATTAAAGTTTAATATATTTAGACTTTGAGTTTTCGATCAGCTGACTTGCATTTCTGTTGTTACTTTGCAACTTGTTTTATAAAATTATTCCATCTGGTTTACCATAAGTGTGTTGCACTTACCGAAAGTGAACATTTGTTATTGTTTGGTACACTAATTAAACTTCATTCCAGTTTTCTAATTACCCTCTTAATTCAAACTAGGAATAGAATAGCAAAATTTCCCTTGTATTTCACTTGTTCATTCAGAACAACCCTCCTGTATTTATTATAAATCAGTTCAGCTTATTCTACTTTGCTTGTAATTCTGAATTAAGCATTCTGGAAGACTTTGTAGCCATTGGTAATGCATTGATTATACAAATATTTTAGTGTGAATATATGTACTTATTTTGTTGTGTTATTTTATTGTGTGCTACTTCACATCAATTCATCATGTCGGAAAGTGAGGACACAGCATTGACTCCTGCGGAAATCGAGAACATTGTTAAAGCAATCGGATCAATGAAAGTGAAACCAAAAGCTGACACACCTCAGGATTTCATACAGTGGATGTCTGCACTAGTTAAGAATCCAGAAGTGAAAACGGAAACAACAAGTGCTGATGCCGTAAAGGTGGACTCGCACACAACTCCTAATGTACAGTATCCAAGGATATCCATCTTCTCCGGAGACTCCAAAACAGATGCATCTTACGATGTCTGGCGATATGAGGTTGAGTGTTTACTTAGCGAGTCATATAAACCAGAGACAATACACCATGCCATACGACGTTCATTGAAGGGTGAGGCTAGTCGTGTTGTTATGCATCTTGGTCCAGGAGCTTCTGTCACCTCCATCTTGAAGAAACTTGACAGCATTTATGGGATTGTGGTAGAAAGAGAGGATATCTTAGCCGAGTTTTATAGTGCTCGTCAAAGGGATGATGAGAATTGTGCGAAATGGAGCTGTCGTTTGGAAGATATCATCAGTAAGGCACAACAGAAAGGACTCATAGGCCATCATGAATCTGAGGAAATGTTGCGCACCATGCTGTTCAAAGGATTAAGACCATCTATCAAGGATATTTGTGGTCACCTGTATGATAAGTGTCATACATTTGATGAATTAAGAGCAGCAGTGAGAAAAGTTGAACTTGAGCATCAACCAGATACCAAGGATAAGAAACTTGCCACTGTAAAATCAGCAACACTGACAGATTTATCGGCAAAGAGGTTTGAGTCACTCGAAGCGCAAATCCAGCAAATGACTACTGAGATTAGAGGTTTAAAGACCCAGCAATATAGTTATAATCCACAGATGCCTCCTCAAAACAAACAATTTAAGCCGCATTACAAGGGTAAAAATCAGAGGCGAGGATTCAAAGGAGCCAGAGGTTCTTACCAAATGCCACAAACTGAAGTTGATGATTCAGGAGCTCCAGATTCAAGATACCAAAGTAGAAAAGAGCCTGAATGCTATACTTGTGGACAGAAGGGTCACATAGCAATAGGATGCAGAGTAAGGATGGATCATAGCAAGGCTCATTTAAACTACAGAAAGCCAGCTTCTGGGGGCGAGGGGTTGGCAGGAAGGCAGAAGGCCCCAAGTCAAAATTAATTGGAGCAACCAATGAATTAACAGTTGCAATCAATGGTATACAATGCCAAGCACTTCTTGACACCGGAGCCACAGTCTCCACTATAAGTGAAGCATTTTACTATCAATATCTTAGTTCTGATGTTGAACTCCATTCTATTGATGAGGTGATCAAGATTGAATGTGCAGATGGGCAATTGATGCCTTACATTGGTTATATTAGTGTTGACTTGACACCATTTGGTATCCCTGCATTGGATAAGCTCCATGATTGTTTGTTCCTTATTGTACCAAATAGTACTTATAATACCCATGTACCTGTGCTGATTGGAACAAACATTTTACAGAATCTGATAGATGTGACAAAAGAGGAATATGGCTCTAGGTTCTTACAAAACACTGCCATTCTTACCCCATGGTACTTAGCTTTTCGATGCATTGTCCTTAGGGAAAGAGACTTGCAGAGGAATAGGTATGCATTAGGATTGGTGAAGAGTGCCGAAACCAAGAGGTTTGTGATTCCTCCTAATAGTAAAGTCACCATCAGTGGTTATGTGAATAAGAAGGTTCCATACCACAGAGTCACCATGATGTTAGCCCAGACTCCTAGGTCCTGCATTCCAACTGATGTAGATATTGAGGCAACACTCCATCCATACCTCTATGAGGATTACCAGGTAGTGCCTGTGACCATTAACAATGTAACTACTAGGACTATTTCCATATCTCCAAAAGCAGTGGTGTGTGAGGTCCAGCCTGTAGTCATTGAAGATACTGGTCATGATTGTCCATCATCTGCATCACCTAAACTAGATGAAATTTGGTCCAAGATCCATTTACCAGATAACATTACTAATGAGGATCTACAAGCATGCAGAGACTTAGTCAGTTCTTACCAAGACATCTTTTCTACTGGTGACACTGACATAGGAACCACAGATAAAGTAAAACATCGGATTGAACTGACTGATGAGACACCTTTCAAACAGAAGTATAGACGAATACCCCCAGCATTGATAGATGAAGTCCGATCTCACATTAAGGAGCTGTTAGCGTCTGGGATTATCAGACCATCCCGCTCTCCTTTTTCCTCCAATGTTGTCCTTGTTAGGAAGGCAGATGGATCATTGCGGCTGTGCATTGATTACAGGCAGTTGAACGCCAGAACCATTAAGGACAACTACGCTCTGCCAAGGATTGAGGAAATTCTAGACTCTCTATCGGGAAACACCTACTTCAGTGTCCTGGATATGAAATCAGGGTATCATCAGATTGAGATTGCCGAAGACCATAAGGAGAGAGCCGCTTTTACTACCGGACCTCTAGGATTTTATGAATTCAACAAAATGAGTTTCGGATTAGCAAATGCCCCTGCTACCTATCAACGTCTTCAGGAACAGTGTTTAGGTGATCTCCATTTGAAGATTTGTTTTATATATTTAGATGACCTAATTATATTTTCTTCATCTTTCAGAGAACACCTTGATAGGCTACAGCAAGTGTTCCAGCGAATTAGAGACTATGGGCTTAAACTTTCTCCCAAGAAATGTTCCTTTTTCATGAGGAAGGTTAAGTATGTAGGACATATTGTCTCCAAGGATGGGGTTGAGCCAGACCCAGATAAGATTGCCAAAGTGAAGAACTGGCCAATACCATCTAATCCAGAAGAGGTAAGACAGTTTCTCGGATTTGCTGGATATTACAGGAAATTCATAAAAGATTTCGCTAAGGTAGCCAGGCCACTGATAGATGTCATGGCAGTAGGGAAGAAGCCCAGAAGTAACATCAAGGAGAAGATTAACCCTAAATGGAGATGGGATCAGGAGCAGGAAGATGCATTTAACTTTCTGAAAGACAAGCTGACTTCACCACCTGTCTTAGCCTATCCCGACTTCAATAAGCCATTCATGCTACATACTGATGCATGCCAGACTGGATTAGGAGCTGTCCTTTATCAGGAACAGGATGGGATGGAGCGTGTCATTGCTTATGCCAGTAGAGGGTTACGCCGTTCTGAAAAGCACTATCCCACGCACAAACTGGAATTCTTAGCGCTAAAATGGGCTATTACGGAGAAATTTTCAGACTATCTCCAAGGGAAAGAGTTTACAGTTTACACTGACAACAATCCTCTGACTTATGTGTTGAGTACTGCTAAATTGGATTCTACAGGACATCGTTGGATTTCGCATTTGGCCAATTATAACTTTAAGATCATTTACAGATCTGGGAAACTCAACATAGATGCAGATGGATTATCTAGATTGAAAAATGATTCTGAAACCATCTCATCTGATTCTATCAAAGCCATTTGTCAGATATGTCAGCCCTACGCAGAGACATTAGCTGTAAATGAAGAAATCTGCCAGATTATGCAGCCAGTTACTGGTGAACAGGAGCAATTTGATATTGCCTCATTGCAACGTGCAGACCCTTACATCACATACTGGACCCAGCAAGTGTTGTCAAGTGAAAAGCCATGCAAGAAGTCTTTGCAGACAGAAAATGATATTGTCTTCCATCGAAACTTCTCAAAGTTGCTGGTTAAGGATGGAATTCTTATGAGGGAAGTGAAGACTGAGGATAAGACAATTCAACAGCATGTCATCCCAGCATCAGCAGTTCCAAGCATAATGACTTACGTACACAATCAGATGGGACATTTAGGCCGAGAGAAAACATTATCACTACTTAGACGGAGGTTCTATTGGCCTAAGATGTTCAAAGATGTGGCGGACTGGATAGACAATTGTGAACGATGCATTAAGAGCAAACAGACAGTTGAGAAGACGGAGTTAGTAAGCATCAGATCATCACAACCTTTAGAGTTAGTTTGCATGGATTACCTTACTCTAGAACCATCAAAAGGAGGAATTCAGAATATATTGGTGATTACTGACCACTTTACGAAATTCGCCATCGCAGTACCAACCAGAAATCAAACAGCAAGAACCACGGCTGAAGCCATTTTCAACAACTTCATCTTACACTACGGAATACCAGAACAACTTCATTCCGACCAAGGCACAAATTTTTGTAGTAATATCATCAAAGAATTGTGTTTACTTTTAGGCATCTCTAAATCAAGGACTACTCCATATCACCCAATCATAGGCACTCGACGTTTTAAATATCTATAATAAAAAAAATTGTTTTCCTGTAAACATAATATTGACAAGGTATACCACGCCGCCATCTTGGTTTTCGTTTTTACCAGCTGTATCGCTTGAAAATTTCAGCGAAAAGTTCGATATAATACAATAATTAGAACCCTACCGTTTAGAAGCAACTATGTCAAGGTCTTACCTCTCGCATCGTCATGGTGAACTGGAAATAAAGTCCATTTATCGGCTATAATCAACCGTCAAACATCGTCTACTGCTTCTCAAATGCGAGAAATCGCTGAAAGGTGGACGTACGTTGATATAATTTTGGGATAGCCCTTTTTTCATTTGTCGATAAAATTAAAAATAGTAAATATTATAATTAGCCGTAAATATGTTCTAGTGAGCGAGGTAATAGATCTTGAACATTATTCTATTAATATATACTTTATTTATTTTTTTAAACGTTAAACATGATAACTTCACTTATTCATGCATTCGTTTCTATTGAAAGTAAATTTCATAACGTAATAAGAAAACTTCAAAATATTTAAATTGAATTTACACACAAACACGCACGCGCGCTTACACGTGGGTATACTCTCAAACGTACACAGTAACATTTATACATTCATGCAAATGTCCTGTCCTGCTTATCTGTGCGCTGTTGTCACAATGGGTGACAAAACGTGGGTTGGAATCGAAGCGGGGCGGGGGGGGGGGGGGGGGTCATGAACATTTCCAATGTTATTTGGTAATGTGATAGATTTACTAAATTTCCCGTGCCAGCCTGTCCCGAAACCACACAATTGTGCAGAGTTTTATTGTTTGCAGGACTGCAACTACCCTGCATTCAGTGCCCCCCCCCCCTCCCCCGGCACAAGCGTCAGTGGGTACATTAGCAAGGGAATTCTCATTTGCATAATGATGTCAACTTCCGTCCCTAGATCAGGATTTATCGCATTTTGAGGAGCAGTAGACGATAGTTGATGCTTGATTATATCTGATCAATGGACATTATTTCGAGTTTTCCATAACGATGCGACAGATAGGATATTGACAGAGTTGTTGCTAGACGGTAGGGTTCTAATTATTGTATTATATCGAACTTTTCGCCGAAATTTTCAAGCGATGCAGCTGATAAAAACGAAAACCAAAATGGCGGCGTGGTATACCTTGTCAATATTATGTTTACAGGAAGATTTTTTTTATTATAGATATTTAAAACGTCGAGTGCCTGTGCACCCAATGGGAAATGGAATCACCGAACGATTCAACCGCACTCTTCTCTCCATGCTAAAAACTTTGGAAAACTGTCAGAAAGCAGATTGGAAGAGTCATATTAACAGCTTAGTTCATACCTACAACTCTACAGTACACGACACAACCAGGTTTTCACCATTTTTCTTGATGTTCGGAAGAGAGCCTAAATTACCTGTAGATGTTGTGTTTGGATTGTCCAGGCCACAGGATGATGACAGGTGTACAACGAAATACATATCCCGGATGAGACAGAGGTTACAAGAAGCATTCCAACAGGCTCAGACTGCAATGAAACACTCTCAACAACGACAGAAAACCAATTATGACTTGAGAGCGAGAGCAGCTACTTTGAGTGTTGGAGACAGGGTGTTGGTTAAAGTCGTAGCTTATGATGGTAAACATAAGATCGCCGACAAGTGGGAAGATCATCCATACCTTGTAATCTCGCAACCTAACAATAACATCCCAGTCTTTAAAGTTAGAAGAGAGGATGGTGAATGACGATGTAGGACATTACATCGCAACTTACTGTTACCAATAGGTTCCAAGTTTACTTCAACCAAACCTCTTCAACCTACACCAAGACCAAGACAGAAGGCAGAAAAGAGAGCTTCTACTGTACTCGAATGTACTAATGGCGAGGCTTCTCTTATAGATTCAGATAGTGAATTTTCATTTATAGATTTCCCTATAATTGCTAGAAATTCACCGAAAGAGACCTCTAGTCAAGAGGGTGACGACCTTTCCTTGTCTAGAGAAGCTTCAGAACCTGGCTTGGAAGAGGACGCTCTTCATCAGGATAGATCTGAGAACCAGTCTGAAGGTGATGGAGATGATAGCCTAAGGGATGATCAGGATACAGAGCCTTCCACTGATACTGAACCAGACATAGATACAACACCAGTTCCGACTCCTAGAAGGTCATCGAGACAAAGAAAACCTCCAGAATGGACAAATGATTATGTGATGATGACACAGACGCAACCAGACTGGTTACAGCGAGCCACCTTTGTGAAAGAGATGATGGAAAATGGACACTTGAAAAGTGTGGACTCTAGCGTGTGCCAGATGATGTTATTAAATATTGTGTCATCATCTCGTTAATATGTTTTAATATTGCTTTTTGTACATAATCAGTGTTATATGCCGCGTTGTACATAATCGATGTTTTATGTCGTGTTCTTTGAATGATGCGGACATCATTCCGTAAGGGGGGGGAGATTGTAATAGAGTGATCTTTGGGTTAATGAATAAATTTTGCTATAGATATATGCTTCAATGTATTTTACTTTAGAAAACCCTAGATCCACTCCTTTATTTCTCTAGCCCTTACATGTACATATATAGGTGAACACATTTAATAGTCATTACCTTAAGGCATATGTCAAAGGTCTTGTAGTGTTCTTGAACTTCATTGGTTGTGTTTTGTGAAGTTGCTTTTGGTTGGTTTTTATTGTTTTGGTCATTGGGTTTTACCGCCAAAATTGAGCATTCTTTGTCTAGTTTTGAGAGAGGACAGACTTCATATCGACAACATTGACTAAGACCTTCTATAAAGACTTTTCCTTCTTTTCTGGTAAGTAATTCATTACTAATTATCCTTATTGGTAAATGTCCATTAATATTTCCAGTCTATATATTTTTGCAGATTTAATGAGATTCCTTTTGCACTAAATATTAACTGAGAGAAAGGCTAGATCTACAAAGAATGATAGTTTTGTTTAAAGCTCTTTGATTTCATGAATCAATTGCTTATATTTAGAGTAAATTGGTGAATCTATCAAGTTACACTTTATTTTATAATCAGAATATTTGATTAACTTGTTCGGAGTGAGCAATTGAGTCTAACTTTAATAAATAGTATTTTTAGACTATTGTATGTAAATTACAGTCCATGTACATATCCACATATATATATATATATATATACCCTGTACTTGTATGTGGAAGCCTCTTCCCATAGAATGGTAAATATATGATTTAAGTTTTAATGATAATGTATTCTTATGACTATGGGAGAAATCTGTTCATACCAGTATATGTAACTTTAAGAGTTGTCTCCCTTTATTGTGATTTTGATACAAGTAATACATTTATCTTGATGGAAATTACATTCATTAATCATATAAGTAATATTGTCAATTATTAATTAATGCACTCTGTGATATCATATTATTGTTATTTTACCTGTATTGCAGGGCTGTAAAAATATGTGCATATGAGATATCCTTCACTGTGATATTAAATTCCCTGAACCCATACAGGAGTTGCTTATTATGAAACTACAAACCTGTTACACATATTAGAGTTGAAAGATAATAAAATATGAATTTATTTCCCGGCAAGTCGATATAATCATCTGACAAGTCGATAAGATTAACTGACAAGTCGACATAATTACATGTATCTGACAAAATCAGCTATATGTCAGAAATATGTCACCATACATCACGAAATTACTGCAAAATCTAAATGTTAAAACCGTTCAAAAGATCAAACAAGTCGACATGCCTAACTGACAAATCGACATAATTATCTACACGACAAGTCGACATGACTAACTGACAAATCGACATAATTATCTGCACGACAAGTCGACATGACTACCGTATATACTCGCCTATAAGTCGGTCCGCCTATAAGTCGGTTGTAGTTTTTAAGGTAATTTTGTAGGAATTTGCCATTGACCCGCTTATAAGTCGGTACAAGTTTTTGTCAGAATCGGTTGACAATTTCAAGTCAATGCTCTAGTGTTTTTACCTATGTTTCAAAAATTATTTCGAGAAATTAATAATTATGAGGTGCTCAATATCCAAGTCATATCTGTTTGGGGTTTAAACGCAACCCTTGATCTATTATGGGCAATGATCCCTAGTTTACCTAAGCAATTATGGTCTCCTAATTACCAGTACCTGACACCTGTTTACTTAGTGGCACGCGCCTCGCAAAAACTGTTATGGTGGGATTCAGGTATAATTCATTGTTTCAACAATAGAGGTTTTAAGAGTCAAGAATAATGATCTAAATTATCTGTTAACAATATTCAATCTTTTATGAAATATATTTCAGCCGGTATACATATGAATATTTCAATATTAAATTGGGTTCGTAATTCAATTTTACCGATAAACGATAGATTAGTTGAATTGAAAGTATTAGTTACCGGTATGTAAATAATTTTTAACTAGATAAAAATATGTAAATACTTGTACTTTATACATAATTTTAAAATACATAAACAATACGATATGTCTAGAATTTGTGAACAATAATCATTTGTGTGGTAGTCCACGATAATCGTCGAAGTTGTTTAAAAACCACTACGCCGCCAAGAAAAATACCAATCTTCTTAGGACGCGCCTATAAGTCGGACATGGAGTTTTGAACCAAAACTTGACTCCCAAAAATCCGACTTATAGGCGAGTATATACGGTAACTGACAAATCGACATAATTATCTTCACGACAAGTCGACATAATATCTGACAAGTGATGGCAGAAATATTGCATCATAAAATGAAGATAAAAAATATTAAAGAGACACTACAGCTCATTTTGCGCAAAAATCATGAAATGACAATTTTCCCAACGCTTTCTCAATTTTTGTTGCATTGTTGAAAGTATGAACTTTGCGAAAATAACACTTATCTAAAGTTAAAAATTATCGTTTTAACGTAAACATTAATACTTTTTGATGGCCTATACACAAAATATCGAGTCTCCTCCTTTCAGTCTTCAGACGCATGCGCATAGACAGTAAACAGTGCAGCATGTCGTCCAGAGAGAGAAAGTGTAGTTGATAGATCTAGAATGTTGACAGATTTTGTGAGAAAAGAGGTAAAATTAGAATGAGATAAAACTCATACGTGAAATAAAATTTACCATGGTATCAGTTTGACCGTTGGAAAACAAAGAGCTCGGAGAAACACATGTAACTCAGTGACGGATCTAGGATTTCCGAAGAGGGGTGTGAAAGTCAAAGATTAGCCAAAGTAATCGGCCATTCTGGTGCAAAATTTGGATTTTCATTCACAATCTGTGGGGTAAAAAGGGAGGGGGATCCTGGCCTCCTAAATCTGCCATTGAGACTAGCTGCGAAGACACCACGTTTAAAAGTAAGTGCTATTTTTATCTGAACACGACACGTGTTAGTTGTAAAAACATCGGTCAGTGGAAACATGGAAGGTTTCTGTTGAAATAATGATTTATAATTACTTATCATAAGGAGCAGGGAATAATCTTATACTTGAAAGGTGAGTGTGGACCCCCTTTAAGGGGAATTTAAATAATTTCCTACAGAACACCTTTGCTGTCATTCAAAACCACGTGATGTAAATAAGCATTCAAAAGTCCGAGTCAGCATGAAGAAACCTTTGAATTCCGAACGATCTTCAAAGCGCAGTTGAGAGTAAATTGATGCATCCCAATTGTTCAAAATTGTCAGTATCGATATGAAATTTATCATTTTATCAATACATGGTTTTAAAAACACTTTATTAAAATGTGGAAAATGAGCTGTAGTGTCTCTTTAAGAATAAAATGTGCAATGAACAAATTAGAATGCTTAGTATGAATCAATCACAAAATTTTATTAATAAGATCATGAACAACGCATATCAAACTAAACCGTAAATGATTCAAATTTATATTTAATTTGTTTTGATTGATTGATTGATTTTATATTGAGTGGGACACTCGAGAATATTTCACTCATATGGAGGCGTCACCACTGCCGGTGAAGGGCTGTAAATTTTAGGCCTATGCTCGGCACTTACTTACGGTCTTTCAGCAGGGAGGGATCTTTATCGTGCCACACCTGCTGTGACACGAGGCCTCGATTTTCGTGGTCTCATCCGAAGGGTCACCCCATTTAGTCGCCTCGTATGACAATCAAGGGGTACTGAGGACCTATTCTAACCCGGATCCACACGAGAATAATTTGTTTTGATTTAGACAAAGGCAAATAAATGCATAATCGTGTGACTTTTAAGGGTTCACTTCGACATTTTGTGATATTTTTCTTTGCTTTTCTGATTATGGTATTTTATTCACATCAAAACCACGTTTATCTGTTCACATCATGGTTATAACCAAATGTTAAATAGCCATGTTAATAATATATCTGCAGTTAGGGACCAATAAAGCATGCGTCTTAAATGTTGAAAGTACATGTACAATAAGCCAATTCGAGTTTCTTATATCACCCCTGTCTTTCTCAGCACTCACAGTGCACGTGTACTTTTTTCTGAGTGGCCTTTTATCAAAATTGCCTGCAATGTTTTTCCCCTCCAGATAAAATCTAAACCTTACAAGTTCAAAATACCATTGTTTATATCTGATACAATTTTCTATGGTGTGAATTGCATCCTTTATATCTATATTATATAACGGAGGTTTTATCGAAGACGAAATATCAAAGACACATCAAAACAAAAGTACGTACCGTCTATCCTTTTGTGTTTAGTAAACCAGAAGTGATAAAAGAATTAGATAGGTTACATGACGACCTTCGTTTTGGTTCCAGCTGACAAAGCTTCTAACAACATTGTCTTTGTAAGGTTCACTAATACAACTGTATTTTAAACGAACTTGTCAATAATTCCACTTCTGGTAATCGTACTAGTACTTACAAATGTATACTCCAACTGCCCTTTCAAAAGATGAAATTCTTCATAACCAATCTTCAGTTTTATAAACATTTAATATCCAAGTCAATGGGTTGGATGAATATGAGTTACCGTACCTATACTGGATTCCTAAACTTCATAAAAACCCTTACAAAGATACATTGCTGGATACAGGAATTGCTCTACCAAGACTCTTATCTTTGCTCCTCACGACAATATTAACAGCTATGAAGGAGAAACTTCAAACGTACTGTTGAACTACATATACCATAACTCGTGTAAATTAAATGTGGATTCTAAAAAAATTTAAAGAGCTTTTAGTAAATTTGAAATCGCAAAACTTTTCTCAAATCAACAACATCAAAAATATGACTCTTCAACTCTTTACACGATCATTCCTCACGATAAATTAAAGACTAGACTTTTTGACACCATAGACAGTTACTTCTTCAACAAAAATGGAAAACAGAAATATTTATATCTAGTGATCAGTCATCCAAAAAATTACGTTGTTAAAAACCACTCTGATTCCACACCCAAGTACTCTGAAGTTGAAATAAAAAATATGCTAGAGTTCCTCAATGATAATATTTTCGTGGTCTTTGGTGATAAGGTCTTCCAACAGTCTGTTGGAATTCCCATGGGCATGAATTGTGCTCCTTTGTTAGCTGACCTGTGTTTATATTCATATGAAGCAGAATTTATTCAAAAACTTCTACGTGAGAAGAAAAAATCTCTTGCTGGGGCCTTCAATTTGACATTTAGATATATCGACGACGCCTTATCTATTAACAATGCTAAATTTCATTCATATGTCGATTCGATATATCACTGTGAACTCGAAATAAAAGACACCACAGAGTCGTCCGCTTCTGCTTCATACTTAGATATTTTATTGAAAATAGATAATAACGGCAAATTAACAACTCAACTTTATAATAAACGGGATTATTTCAGCTTCTCCATCGTCAACGTCCCATGTTGATGTAGCAATATTCCATTATCACCTGCATATTATGGTGTTTATATCTCTAAACTGATTCGATACGCAAGAGCTTGTTCTGTGTATGACCAGTTTTTAAATCGATGCAGGCTACTGAAAAACAAGTTCATAGTGCAGGGGTTTCAACAATCTCTTTTTAAATCAGCATTTCGCAAATTCGATGGTCGTTATAACGATCTAGTTTGCCAATACAACCTATCATTAGGTGAAATGCTGTCCGACTTGTTTAATACCGATTGTTAGACCGTTCTTGGCACACTGGTTTTGACTGTGGATAACTCCGTTTGCCTGATCAAGATATAGGACTCATGAAGGGTGTGACCGGTCGACAGGGAATGCTTACTCCTCCTAGGCACCTGATCACACCTCTTGTGTATTCAGGGGTCCCGGTTTGCCCAACTCTTTATTTTGTATTGCTTTAACTATTGGAGTTATGAGATTGATCACCGTTCGTTATCTTCACCTTTAATGGTATACGCAAAGGCAAGTGAACTTGTACAAACAAAATAAAATAGACAGACTCGTAGCTTAATAAATTTATTGGTGCTCATGATCAGGACTGCTCATAACTAGTGCAAGGAGGAAAACCATAAACCGTCGAGAACCCTGGGACCAGATGTTCACCCGGGAAAATATTAAATAATGTTCATTTATACTTAGATATCAATTAAATGAACGAAAAATGCAGGTGAGCTCTACAGGCAAGTTGAATATCCGCCCACTCGGAAACGGAAGCGGTGACGGAAAAATGGCTATCCATAATTGAATATATATCTTGCCCGAAAAAATACAACAACAAATCTAAAAAAAAATTACAATATGTACAATTTCAGTTGATGGGGAGGGCCAAATTCCACCAGAGTTAGTATGCAGTTTGAATTTCCATGTGACAACTGCTGGGGAATTTTGCACGGTGCTCGTGACGTAATGTGTGACCTCACTAATACCCAAAAAGAGAATAACTGGCAGCCGAAAATTACTCCGATGATACCGATTAGTAACATACCGGTACATTGATATTTAGCTTTGATGCAACGATTTAACTTCGACGAGTTAAATCCTAAAAACGACGAAAAGAGGTATTACTAATGAAAATTACAAGATACATGTAAGAGATATTGTTTGTAATACATGTATTACGATGACGTAAAGAGAATCATTTGTAAGCGGTTTTTTTTAGAACACAGTCAGTGATTCTACCAAAAAATGAAATGCAAAATTCTAAATACCAACAGGGGCGGAAAACATACTATCCCCTTCGCATTGACGTAGATGATATCATTAAAATATATCGATCTAGGCTCTCACAATCAAACGATGACAACAGAATTGATTCTCTTTGAACAAGAGCTACAGTATAGAGACAGATAGATGATCCGCTAGCTACGTCATCTTATTTTCAAAAGCGTTAATACCTTCTACAATAGAGTGAATACTGAACAAACGAGATTATTATATTGATGACGATGAAGATGGTGACTACTAAATAAAAGGGCCCAATTAAAGAAATAGTTTAATTATCGTTAAAAACCCAATGGAATTGTGGTTATAGGTTTGTTAGAAGCGAAGCGAGGTACCAGATCGAATGGGCAAATACTACTAGGTTTAACAAGCTACTTAGTACATGATTCATACAAGACGAGATAGTTTTTATATATCCATAAGTTTCACAGGCATCATTATATACTGGTTTGTTTATTTTTAATCACTTTAAAACTCCATTTGCTTTAAAACTTGTTCAAAATTAAAAGGAGAAAATTAATTTATCATATGATGCAGGTGATTATCCTCGCTTTTATTGCATGCATTATCATTAGTAGTATGGTTTTTTTTTTATTTTGGTCGGGATAATTTAGTTTATGATTTATGATTTTAAAAATTGTCATTGAATATTTGTTTACTATGTCCTGCTCTGCCCAAAGTATATGTCACTCTGAAAGTGATTATACTTTATTTTATACAAATTATCTTATGCACATACGTCAAACCTATGGACTGTATAGTTCCTGGTAATAAACAGTACAATTACCTTTTATATTCCTTATTATTTGTAAATCATCAGAATAAGAAAATCCTAGCCAGAAGCAATTCCCTCCAACTGTAAATCCCCAAAATTCTTTAATTATGATGAAAAACTTGTATATTTACCCATGCCCTAAGAACAAGCTATACCTGTGCTAAGTTGTTTTTGGCGCTGCGTACTTTTGCAATCTTGAAACCCCTCAATAGCTGCATGTAATTATTGCCTGTATGAATGATGAAGGATCTCTGAGAATGATTTATTTTCTCACCCTATAGGCATTGATGAACGTTTTTCAAGAAATAATGACACAAATAAAAGGATTTAGACATTCAAAGAATGAGCAGAATTCCAAAACGTTTTAGGTAAACAGAATTTGTTTTCCATAAATGTGTGGCGTTCGTGAGACAGTTCAAAAACTTTTTGTGATTTCCTGCGCTTGCGTGGGGGTTCAAAATCTTTGGACGAAATGGCTAGTAGAAGTTGCTTCCCTTGACCCAGAGTATGGCCAAAAACAACTTTTAAGAAATTTTATAAACAGAAGTTCTTCGGTGATAACAGGTACAATAAGATGGCCCGAATTCTTAGATATATGTAACAGAGAATAAAAAAAATACCTACACACTACCTTTCAAAATAACTAATACTTTCACACTTTAACAGAATTTAGCAACAGATTCGTTTCTATTCAATTTTTTTTAAAGGTAAACTGTACGATGTCACGGAAAGGGGGAAATAATAGAACATAATCACATGGGAATGTGATCATGTTCATTAATTCCTAGATGAGTTTTATCTTTACTTAGAAGATGAAATAAAGCAAATTTTCAACTTATTTTTACCCCCCAAATTTTTTCTTTAAGGTATTCATGTTAAAAATAATTGTATACAAAATACATTTTTCCTTTGATTGAAGTACAATACAGTATTCATACATCAAGATGTATTGAGAAATTATTGAGCATTCTTTTTGCAATATCCTACTTAAAACACGTTTATGGAACACACAAAAAAAAAATAATATTTTACAAAAATGGTAAGTGATAACGAGAAAGATAAGAAGTGGAACCTAACCTGTCAATAACTCTCTCTCTCTCTCTCTCTCTCTCTCTCTCTCTCTCTCTCTCTCTCTCTCTCTCGTATTCCTACATGATTTTTGTTTATGCATATTTGTATTGTAACCTATATAATTTCATATTGTGCTATACATGTATGCAAATTGTTTACAAAACAATAAAAACAAAACAACGTATGGAAAGGGTTTAGGTCTCATGCCCACGCTGTAAAATTTTCGACTTCCTTGTCAAAATGCTTTCCTTTGAATGCAAGTATAGTGTTAAGTAATGTGATCACTCGTGTAACTCTTTAAAGAATTAGACTGAGTTAACTCCACGGTCTCCATTTCACACCCCTTCAGTTGATTCGATAGGCGATACAGTGTACTTGACATGCTATCTTATAAGCGTTTACTACACGCCTCCACGTGGAGCAGAACAATCACACAACACTACCGGGTCTAGATCTGGGCTCTTTTTTATTCAAGATAAGAAAATCACATGTGTATATCTAATTTATAAAAAATACCAACCATGCTGAATTCTGTAACGATTATAAGAAACGTGTATATTTTATATGCATCAGAAAATTATCATGCAAATTCACCATCACACACTGAACCTTGAATTGTTTATTTGTACTGGTACTGAAATATGTATGTAGATAAAATATATACCTATCCATGCATCCCTGTTATTTTTAAACTACAATCCATCAAGCGTTCGTGGACTATGTCTAGTCTCTTACTGCGTTATGGCCGTAAGTAATCCATGCATTTGATTTCTTTACATGTACAAAATCATCAGTCATACATTATGTAAATAATAGAAGTGAAAGTCATGGAGCCACTGTATCGGCATGTTATGCATTATGTACGGACTGGCATCTGAATAATTCCGTTTGTTTATAGCTTACCTACGTGGGTGAGACAAGGTCTATGCATTACACAGTATTGGTTTTAATCCAGCAAGAATATCTGACATATAGCTTTATTAAGGCTACCAAAAAGTGCAGTTGATTTCTGAAATAAATGTCGCGGTTGTCCCCTTTCAAACAACTAATAGGCTTTTATTACTAATATTGACATCATTTATGTAATATAATAGGTGTTATGTCAAGTTAAAAGGTCAGTGCTTATATCGAGAAATACAATACGTGTACATTGAAATAGCACAGGTTTATTGTTGACAAAACACTGGAAAATGTAAATATCGCGATGTGGAAATGTGTACACGTGTTTGCTTGGTTTATATGTGTGTTCGTGTGTACGTGTAATATTCTATATTTCTTGGGGCACACGATGTTAACTCTTACAAGCTACGTCATTTAAGGTGGCTCATTACACTAACAGTTTATGAAGCATGATTTCACCATCAAACAAGTAATACAAGCTCTCAATTGTTTTATATGATTTTATTTATCCGGAATGATAAAAAAAAGGTGTTGTGTTTGCAAATAAGTGAATCTAGAGTCCAAAGTTCGCTTTGATTTGATGATGATATGAATATCCAATCAACCATGCCTGAAAGGCTTAGATGGACGTTCTAATTTTAGGGACAAAATTGAAAACATTATTTGTTAATTTTTTTTAATCCACGGATAAAATCTTTAAAATCCATGTCAATTAGAACAAATATATAGTAGACAAATATATTTTTTAAAGAATTTGAAATAAATTGACCAAATTACAGATATATCGCTATTGTTTAGATAGAGAAAAAAATATCGATCCCGATCAAAATTTGATAGAAATTACTGAAATAATCATATTGTTGCTAATTGTATGCACTTTTCATCAAGAAGTCAGTTTCCATCATAACTTAATTGAATTGTAAACCATTTTACATCAAGTGAATGAAGTTTTCTAATTACAATGTTCTATATGATTACTTTTTTATATTTCCGATCGGGCATGGTTAGCAATTTTCCTGAATTTCGACCATTTCTGTTCAACTGCTTTTTGGAATATCTCTCTTCGATATATATTTTTTCTAATTGACGTGTTTTTTTTTATGATTTTATCCATAAATTAAAATAAAATAATTAGCAAATAACAATTTCAAATTTGATAAATATTTTTTGTTTAAAAAATTAGAACCTCTACCTGAATCGTTGAGGCATGTTTTATTAGATTTTCATATCATGCATCAAATCATGAAACGAACTTTGGACCGGACTCTAGAGTCTTTTATTTGCAAAATAAACATATTATTTATCATTCCGGAAAAATATCACCAAAAATTAGTTTGAAATAATTGAGAGCTTGTATCACTCTTTCGATGGTGAAATCGTACTTTAAAAAAATGTTGGTGTAATGAGCTACCTTAATTTTTATAGTCGTAGATTATGGTAATATTTTCTCAAATTACAAATGGCCATCCCCTCATTTAATGTAGCGGACATGTGGGTAAACTAATTTCTATATCTTTTCTTCCTTAATTAAAATATGTTTATAGGTAGATTTAAAAATTGGTCAATTTAATTTAACCTGTCTAGAAATATAAAACGTTCACTTCCGATTCTTCGCGACACTGCGAACGTGCAGGATTGTTTGTGGTTTTTATTACGTAATTCTGAAACAGTGAAAACAGTTTTTAGTGTGTTTAGGAACTTTATTCTGCTGGAACGTGTTCTTAAATTCCATATTACGTAACATGTTGATCTGACTAGACACTGTCATCACAAAACATTGGAGCAATTTTAGGGAAAGTTTCAGTTCAATTAATTTATTTCTGGGGATCAAAGATAACAATGAACATGACAGTGTACCGTAAGGATGATCTCGTCCTCAAGAGAATACAGTAAAACGCAGTGTCTCTCGTTATATAATCAACAATGGCTTTCAAGAGACCATTTCTTAAACAATTTCAAATTTAATACACTCAGTGAAGAACGACATTTCACAGTAATTAACATTTTACTTTAAAAAATAATTAAGATGAACCTTGAAATGTTAACTGAATAATAATGACGACGGCTGTTTGAATTATTAATGTCTGTCAAAACATAGTTTTATACGCCGCACTTGTTGCATTTAGCCCTCGGCCAAGAATTTTCCTAACTTTGATAACAGTGATAAACAGAGCACTAAATCTTGCATTTTATTCCTTTATGGGAGAAAGTGATATACATACACATCTTTTAACAAAATATATCTGGGATTTTTTATTTTACAGTATGGTAGAAAAAATATTTCGATCGTCTTAGGACCAATGTCATGGAGATTATCAGACACAAGGTCAATTCCCTATGATCGATCTTTGATATCTACCTGAGTAAACAGTGACCGCTGTATGTAGTGCATTATAAATATCTCTACCCTGTCTGTGCCGGTAACCACGTACCGTACTTATGTTTAACTTGGGTGGCGACATTATCAAAGACAAATTGGTTTAAACACATGACTCAAGAATATATGTTACACTGTTTGTTATGGGATTCGCTGCGTTCGATATCTCCAATGCAATAAATATAAAACTTTATCTACAAAAACATGAATGTATCATAAATAAATGTGCCCAAGCGTTTAAATTGATTTTTAAAAAAATAAAAATATAGAAATAGTATATCAACCATAAGCTGTTCAATCAAATGCGAGTAATTAGATATTTTCAATTGCTTCAACACCTGATGTTTTTACCACTAATTAATACTTACCTACGGGCGAGACAAATACATTATGTTGCATTGAACAAAAGACACACTAACTTAACACGAGGGGGTACATGCAACAACATATAATATTACGTATAAGTCTATGTATCGTGTTTTGTAGTTAGCCAGCGATATGAACAAAAGGAAACTTTTAAAGTACAGGAAACACAATAAAATGTTGACAATGGTTATTTGTTTGTTGATAAATGGATTATCTAGTACACTTTGTTTACTCCAGATTAACTTGCAAATGTCGCGGTTTGAGATTTCGAGAATGAATACGAAGATGGAGCGATTTCACTCTGGCGCACATCTGCTACATGGAATTGATGCGCTTGACTGCCATGGTATTTGACCATGTGAAAAAGTCATCAACTTTTTGGTATTCAGATTAGGCTAACAACGAAGTTGTAGCGTGCTGTTTAGCAGACGGGAAAATCAGGGGTTACGTACCGTTCAACCAATATTAGTCGGCGTAGCCCCAATCCAAAATTAGATAGGTCTATCTCGCCAGGTAAAGCGGAACACGCTCTGTAGTAGAGTAGGTAAACTGATGAAATTGATATATAAAATGTCAAATTTTAAGGGATCCTCACACTGCATAAACACGTGAATATGTAATACTGAACTACTGTCATAGTGTTCTGATCGTCAAAGTGGATTTTTCGTGCCATACCATGCTGATCTAAGACTTCCTACACTGGACAGTGAACATGAGTGTGTGTCAGTGTGAAAATCTGAACTATCTTCTCGGATTCGATGTACTGCAGTATTCACAGCCGTTCGAGACAGACGATAAGTATGTAAAGTTTGTGAACTTCGACTTCGAGCCCAAATACCGTACGAAACGATTCTTGATTTTTGCGGGTACCTTGCTTCCGGTGGGAGAAGACGATGGCTGTAACAGGGATGTAGTGGTGAAAGTTCGCAGAGAACGACCGGCTGCAGACGACTACTGGGGGTTCTACTTCGCTAGATCGGGTCTGTCCCGGAATGTCTTGGCTCGCTTTGACCGTGTAGTAGACGAGGATCTAGAACTAGACATTGAGTTTGTGAACGAATATGAGGCCAAGTTTTCTGGGTACAGTAAATGGAATGAATTTATGATGCAGTTTAAGGATTATAACCACAGGACGATGACCGCTGGTGAACACCTCGTGGTGGAACCATACTTACACGGACAATTTCAAAACTTTGACAGACACCCTGATGCCATCATGGACTCTTTGTCTCATTTCTCTTTCCATGTCAGTAAAGGTCAGTACTTACTACACGGACTGAAAGGTGTGAGATTGGACGCGAGTTACCGACTCACTGTGCCTCTTATTCATTCTATAAATAAGGATTTTGGCCCAAGGGACAAAGGAATGGAGGGGATAAAGAAATTCTTTATAAACCACAGTTGTACGGACATTTGTCATGGATGGTCAAAGCCTGAACTGACGGATCTCAATATGAATACGAAAGAACTTGACATCCCCCATAAACACGACAATAATTACCCCAATCATAAGGACAAAAGGATGAAAACCTACAATAAAAAGAGTGTCGCGGACGAGGGCATTTATAATTCTATCTCAGATCCGGAAAACGAGGAAGAGGATCAAGGAAAGAATGACAACGAGGAATCGAACAACAAAGAACCACAATGTGAACACTATCATTATGCAAAAGTCATAAAGAAACCAAACGAGGCAAGTTTGGTGGAAGTCGATCTGTCTGAGAATCTCGAAATGACGTCCGAAAATGCAAGTGTGTATGGGGGGTCCCAAGATACGGGATATTCCTCCATCCGGGAACTAAAAGACTTTGAGAAAGATCATCATGGGGAAGACTACGGTAATGATGATCCATGTGTGAACGACCCTGACGAAACCGCTGTGATTGGTTTGGGACACCATAACCTGTACAACAACGAGAAATTCCGCGTAATGTACAACTCAGGCTTTGTAGATATACATCAACACCCCGAAGCTTTCAACCGCGAGTATGAAAACGACAAGGTTGTCACCACCGCTATCATTCACCATGAGCACAGAGAGAGAGGGCCCAAAGGTATCGCCCCGGATGTAAAAGATCGCGAAGATGTGTACGATACAATAGAATCCGTGGACCAGGTACAGCGAGGTGTGAACAATCCGACTAAACAAAGTACCGTAGTGTAACACACGACCAGTCTTACATAAGTTCATTTAGATCATGGTGTACTTTCATTATATCTACTTTACCGCGATGTTTTACAGGTGTGTCGACTGACAGTCAGTGAACGAATAAAATCCACACGCACCTGTTAACTTATATCCGTGCGTTTTAATCTGAAGCATCTTAATTTATTTACACCTGTGGTAATATACCCCACTACAAACTATGTTTGATCTCGAAATTATTATAGGGCATCTTCGATAGAAATCATTGCTGGAGGACAGCCTATAAATAGAAGGCGACCCATTTAACTGCGGTCATTCCCGTCAATTAATACATGATCACTGTGTATCTGTTTCTAATTAAAGAGCAATAAAAACTCGGAGTTACTTATCTTGGAGTTATTGTGGTCATCTAGGTGACGGTACTAGTCTTAAACTGGTACCCGTAAATGAATATCTATCCCACTGACCTACCTGAACAGCTGACTGTCACAGGTTACGATAAAATAACTTTTCACAATGGAATGAAGTCAATCAAATATCAATTTGACGACTACACACTGTGACACCCTTCAAACTTTGTCGCGACTCGTCTAGTCTTTAACATGAGATTTTTAAAATAAGTTTACAAACTGAATGAATAATTGAGTACTCTCAACTTTTAAATGTGTTCTAAACTTGAATCGTTAATGTATTCATAGTCAGATTTACAGTTTTTCAGTTTCGGAGATTTTCTTCTCGGGAACAAACCATGAACTTCCTTCAGGAGGTCACTCGTCTTGACATCCGCACTTGTACGGCGGTACTAGTTCTAAACTGGTATCCGAAATGGGTATCCGCCCCATTGACCTACCTGGGTAGCCGACTGTCACAGGTTAAGATAAAATAACATTAAAATTCTAATGAAATCAATCATATTTTTGACAGCTACACACTGTGGCACCTTGCTAACTTTGTCATGACTGGCATGGTCTTTTACAATATATTTTAATAATTCTACCTACTCCATAATATTTATAATACATGTATGAAGTTTGGGAATTCACAACTTTGAAATGTTATTCTGAATCGCTAGTAACATATTCAAAGTCAGACAGAGTTTTCCAGTTTCGCCGATTTTCTTCTCGGGAACAAACCTTGAACTTTCTATGAAGTCACTTGTCTTGATATCCACACACAATGGCCCGTGTGTTGCTTTATGAAAGATTTTCTAAAAATATTTAAAAGTTGTTTATGTAAACTTTAGTGTAATCGCTATTTTACCATAATTAGAACTTGAGAGGTGCCCAATATTTGTCACGTGATGGCCCTTAGGTTAACGCACTCATTATATCCCGTTTTATTACCCAGAACATGGAAAGGAAGAATTATTATTATCCCAATAAGATCGTTTGACACTCTTTATGGCCATTGTAATCAAATCCTTTTGTTGCTTAATATGAAACAGATATTTACGATCACGAAAGAATTTGAATACCATTCCTTTGAAATAACAAAGGGCCCATAGGCAAGAACACTCACATGAGTTCCTTGGCTTTGTTGATCTTCATCAGAAGATTCTTAAGAAATTAAGAGTAGGACAAACACGGTTCCTTGGGGATCAGGTGCCTTGGAGAAACAAGCATCCCTGTTGAGCAGTCACACACGCCGTGAACCCTATATCTTGAAGGAATTCGTAGTCAAAATCAGTATGTAAAGAACGTCATAACAATTGATGATGAAACACATCAGCTAGTATGCGACCTAATAACAGATTTTGTTATAATCCCATGGTTTTTTACCCTAGCCTATGGGGATGTGACGTTACTGAACTTGAATCCACACGTCATAAGGATGCCTCAATATCAATATGACTAACATAACCTTTCTGTTCTGAAACATTTTTAAAAAAAAAGATATTTTCTTCTACATGTATATTCATGCATTATGTAAACTTTCATCCTTTATTTCAATCCCTTCCCAATCCAAGGGTCCATAAAAACTCCCAATTCAGAATGTTTGCATATTGATATGAATTAGTGCAGTAGCAAACTCTAAAAAAAAAAAATAAAGGAGTTTTCAAATTTCATATATATTCTTATGTAAAACTTTGATTCCTTGTTTAAGCCAAACCTCATCAAATGTGAATCTGCACTATATTGGAGTGTTACATATGTACATTAGATTTGCTTAAAGGCTCTCGGTTATCAGACAACAGTTCTGCCCAAACAACCCCAAAATCGTATGGGGGTGTTTATTCTTCAGTTCACTCAGTACACGGTTCAACCTTGGATTTCCACTACCATTCACCACTACTATAAAAATGTGACCGGCTGATGATAATTCCCTCTTTGCATTTAAAAATAACGAACTTCGTATGTGATAATAACGGGAAAAGTACGTCACATGCCAAGGAAGAAGGGGTGTATGAGAGAGAGAGAGAGGGGGGGTGCTACATGTACTTTACGTCACTGGCGATTGATGCATTAATGTATTACATGAATTCATGATATCATATTATAGCGGTCATTTTATAACGACTCGAGAAAATCTCACTGAATAAATAACCACATACGGTAGAGGAAATAAATGATATTGCGATATTTTGCGTTTTCCTCTGCTACAAAACATATAAAATTCAATCCAATAACTAATGTTTTTGGCACTAGGTTGTTTGCTTGCAACATTCTGAAAATTTTTCAAATCAGGCAGATAGTTTGTATGAGGAATGAATCGTCGTTATTCATCACTAATTCATATACAAGAGTTGCCCAACTGACGCATAATTTTCGTAACTTCTTTATCTGAGAGTTCCAAATTTTTATGGTTCCAATATCCCGGATTCTTAGGCCGTTCTTTACATACTGATTTTGACTACGGATAACTCCGTTTACCTGATCAAGATAAAGGGCTCACGGAGGGTGTGACCGGTCAATAGGGGATGCTTTCTCCTCCTAGTCACCTGATCCCACCTTTGGTGTGTCCAGGGGCGTGCCTTTGCCTTACTACTAATTTTGTATTCTTTATGGGGTTTACGTTATTGATACTGTTGGTTATCATCACTTTTTCTGACAAATCAGACGACCTTTTAATATAATAGTTCCTTGGTAAGTAATTGATTATTTGATATTATATTATGCTCACCAAGAAACTGTTAAGAGGAAAAAGTGAAAATAACGAAAAGAAAAGTGATAAATCCCATAATTCCTATAACGAAAAAAAAAATAAATAAGTGTAGGGCTAACACGGATTTTTGGACATACCAGAGGTGGGATCAGGTGCCTAGGAGGTGTTGATAACCGAGACTAATTTCTGGTGTGCACTTGGGCTGTTTACATACATGTGAGAAACACGTGGATTTGTTTGCGGGTGGAAAAGTGCCGTATAGGATGTTGTTCTTCCGGTGTCGGCAGCCGGGACAGGTAGAATATTTCCAGCTGAGTTATGTTGCATAAATTTCACAAACCGACTTTTTAATGACGTTTTATCCTGTATAGAAATATATAGTGAAAATTATTGCCGGTGTGATACCAGAAAAACATTGTGATGCATATGCAAGGCCCAAACTGATATGGAGTCTTTTCATCACTATGAATTGCCCTCAGCATGACTTGTGACAGAGACTGCTTCCGATAACTTCTGATACACAGGTCTAACAATTCTTCATGAATATAAACATCATCGCAAAATATAAAACTTAATTCTAAAGTAATTGAACAATCTTTATGAATATTAACATCATCGCAGAAAATAAAAACTATGTTTACTTGAAATATGATGTACACCCCCCCCCCCCCCCCCCCCTCCCGATCGTGATAGTCTAGTGATTAGGATAATCGCTTGCTTTAGGACAGCCCGGGTTTGTCTCGATTCTGGTACCTCGTCAAAAAAGATTAGCACATAGGTAGTGGGTTTTTCTTCATCAATCGCCCGGCACTAGAGGTGAATGTAACAATGGAGATCACGTGTCACGATAAAGAACTGCTGTGGCTCTACGCAACATGCATTGGCCATTTGTAGCACTTCACAACCTTTAATGGGACGTAAAACAATATATACAATACACCACCCCCCCACCCCCCCCACCCCCCCACCCCCCACCCCCCCCCCCCCCCCCCCCAAGTGTTTGTACATGTATAAATCGGTATGCACTGTATTCCTGCTGCCGAGTCTTTGTTTCAACTTTGAAACATAAATATTGATAAAGTTAAACTTTCCCTACAAACAACAATGAAATAATTTCTGAACAAAAACGGGTTCTTCTGACATTTAATCCGATATGCCGAACCCTCTTTAATAACTTTATTCCGGATTTTACAGTTTAAATTTCTTGAATCACTGGATACTTTCTATATACTGCTGTAGGTGTTTGTAATAGGTCTTCCCATCACCAGCTTAAATTCGGCTTGCGCTCACTCGAAATCTACAACTCTTAAGAAATACGCTTTGAGGATTTCTACTTTAGATACAGTGTACATGTACAAGTAGTGTCTTCACGTATCCTCCCCATTCATGGTCATGAGAATTAAAAAAAATATTCCTACGTGCGCTCAGTCAGTGATATGGTGATGTGGCAAGTTTTCAAAAGGTTACGGGGAATTCAGCATTTTAATGAAAGATCAAACTTCAGGCCACAACATCTATCACTGGCATGTGGGCAGCGTGGCTTTTTCTTTTGCTTTTATTTGATTGTTTCTGTGGTGATCTTTATTTGTTTTGTTAATACAACACCATTCATTCATTCTATATAACACACATACAGAGAGAGAGAGAGAGAGAGAGAGAGAGAGAGAGAGAGAGAGAGAGAGAGAGAGAGAGAAAAATCAGAATCGATAATTAAATGTTCAGATGAAATACAACTTAATACACACAGATGTGTAAGTTACGGGGAAAAAGATATCTCAAAGCTGATTGAATATACTCCACTAGTTTCTTCACTTCTTCACTGAACATAATTACACTCCTGAAGAAGTAAAGAAACTGGTCAAGTATACTCAACCGGCCTTAAATGAGATATTTCATTATACATGTACTACAATTTTCAATTCTCTGTTTTGTCTGATTTCAATGAGAGAGAGAGAGAGAGAGAGAGAGAGAGAGAGAGGGGGAGAGGGAGAGGTGCATGTAGTTACATTCACATCAAATGGTGTATAAGATGTAAGAAATGCTTAACAACCAGTGCTTAAATACTTGATGATAGCATGTGTTGAATTGAAATTTGCTCCGGAATTTCAATATTTCTAAACAAGTAAAAAAGTATTTGCATCTAGGAATGCAATCGGTCAATTGTATGGGAATTATAATCAGACGTTGATTTACCTAAAATGTGTTAACATTCATGTGGGTTGAAATTCTATGTAGCACAGAGAGAGAGAGAGAGAGAGAGAGAGAGAGAGAGAGAGAGAGAGAGACGGAAATCGGACTTGAATATTTACTAAAACTGTCAATATTATCTGAACACTGAAATCGTAGACATATTTCTACAAATGTATGTTATGTACTACATGCATGCTTTCTTTTGGGTAATGTATTCAGTTTCTCAGGAATTCTGGCAAAATGTGGATCAAAACTTACATGGGTATGTACATGTACATTTTTTCCTGGGCGAAGCACATGAAAGGAGCAACACAAAGTGACAGTTTTCCCGAGATTGAGCTGTTACACCGGAAGAGGCGTGTTACCGATTACCCTGGACGGGTTATCTGTATAGTCCTATGTCATATCTATATAATATTATGTACAATGAATCAATTTAAATCCACCCGAAATAATATGATCCGTATACCCGGTTCTTACAAATAGAGTAGTTGGAATAGAGTCTAGCTTGATAGGAATGCGAGATACCCCACAACGAAAGATATGGTTATAAACATGTATATTCGATAGTGTCAAGTGTGGATGTTCTGGAACTCCCATGAAAGACAACCGATACCAAATTTCTCAAACCTTCAATGTATATTGGATTATCTGCCCTTGTCTAATATGCGGACTTTCCACATTTGAAAATTTACACTGATCAATTCATATCAGTAATAAAATATTTATTAGCACTATTAGTCTCTTTAATTTTATCGGGACAAGTGTTATTGTAATATGAACGCCATAATCATAGTTCTACTGAGTATGTCCTGATGCAATAAAATACACAACAATTATTTTGTGGATATTTTTATGTGCTACATCAATTACACCCATCTGTGGGTATTCTCTCTCTGCTTTATTTCTCTATGTACTATCTATCTATCTAATATTGTTAAAATCAAATAAAAAATAGCAAATAATTGTGATTTTAAAAACATGAAATTCTGTTTATAATACATTTAAATGCCAATCTTAAGTTCAAGTTATTAATAAAAAATGCTAACTGGCGGAAACAAACTGTATACTTTCTGCATTTGATTATGTGACCCAAGGCCGGTACATGTTAATCGGGGAGAGCGTGATTAACACGACAAGGTCAATTATTATATGAATATTAATTCTTTGCACGAAATATCAGCTTTCATAGAGAATTCTATTTTTTTCTTCCAAAGTTGGATCGTCAAGAGCAGTGGCGGATCCAGAGGGGGGTCCCCTTTCGTTAGAAAATTTTGCCAAAAAACCCCCAAACTAAACATAACGCATTTTGAGGATGGAACCCTCCTTTGAAAATCAAAGTTAATGGTAAAACACCCCCTTTCAAAAATTCCTGGATCCGCCCCTGAAGTTTTATAAGATGTCGACTGCTTGAAAAATGTAAACACATTATAGGGAAAAGAGTACCAATTCTTTTCCCATATACCTCAATACTAACCTTTGGCCCTCTCATTATTGATTTCAAACAAATTACCGCAAACATTTCAAAGTTCATTCCAAGTGCTGATAAAAACGACAAAAATAGACCCCTTTAATGATATATGAAGACATGCGCAGAAGTACTTCCGAGTGAATACGAACGTGAAGCGAACCGCGTTGAAAATAAATGAATTATGTTTCACATTTTAACTATCATTTTCGCTTAAAAAACTATAGGGTCCCGTTGCTTTTATAGGCCATATTTGTACTTTTTTTAACAACACATAGTAATCTGCAGTAAATTACACCCTTCATTTTCAGCACACCCCTACCATGGTAATTTCCTCAGTCATTTCTCGATTTTGTCGACAAGTTTTCATCCTGACAATTAATTTGAACCTCTATAATATTTCTTTCATTTCCAAATAATTTCACTCTTGATATTAGCCAATCACGCAACACCTAGACATTTATAACTCCGCTCAATCTTGGGCAATTGCCTCCGAGTTACGCATCCGCGGGTTTGGTACTCTCATTCCATTACAATGGGTACAGTGCAGTCTTCTTTATCTTGTTGTGATTGTTGATCCGGAAATGAAGATGTAGAATGAATTGACTACGTTATTGTTAACAAGTAATACACACAACTGTGTTTAAACGAAAAAAATGGTTAATACAACAGACCGACATTTCAAAGCAGCATGCAAAGTCGTTTTATAAAAATCAATTCTTTGTGTTGTCTAATTTCAAATATATATATATATATATATATATATATATATATATATATATATACAGAGAGAGAGAGAGAGAGAGAGAGAGAGAGAGAGAGAGAGAGAGAGAGAGAGAGAGAGAGAGAGAGAGAGAGAGAGAGAGAGTTCCGGTAATATGTTTTATTTCCAGTTTTTATCGCGAGAAAAGGATCAAGACCATGTGTTCAAGAAAACGTTTAGTAAAGAAGACTTGGGTTTTTACGCAAGTACCGAAAGTGTAATTTTTATCAAAGGAAATTTAGCAATTCATGAACTGTCATTGAAATAGGCAATCAATAGAAAACTCTACAATGGAATTTCTCACCAAACATTTTGCAATTTATCATAAACTTTCATCCTAAATAATTTGTTATGTGGCAATTTATCTACCAATCCGGAATTGACCAAATATCCATGTGGAATTTGCAAAAAAATAAAATACATGCATATAAAATTAAAAACAACGATGAGAAGCAACCAAAAAGGTGTGGCATGCGAGCTCGATGATGCTTGGTGCACCAATATCACGCCTGAAATGTATAAACACCTTTCAAAGACTCGGAATCTGTTTCCCCTGTAGTATACCAAATTAAATCCTCTCATCCATTCTTTGAGAACTATGTTTACGATTTAAGCAGTCAGGATGAGGTCAATATTGAAAATCTAAAACTCAATAGTCGGGGTCAACTCAGGAAGTGAAATAGCCAGATCAATCCACATCATTTCCAATGCTTTCAGCGTAAAGGATTGCATTTCCGTCACCGTAAAGCTAGATCATTAGTCATTAAAATATCGGAGCTTCAAATCATCGCATCCGAATCAAAGACAGCAAGTATTTCAGTCACTGAAACCTGGCTGGATAACTCGATGACCGACGTAGAAGTATACGTATGCAATACTCAGGAGGGACCGCAACAGAACCGGTGATGGACCGCAACAGAACCGGTGATGGACCGCAACAGAACCGGTGATGGACCGCAACAGAACCGGTGATGGACCGTAACAGAACCGGTGATGGACCGCAACAGAACCGGTGATGGACCGTAACAGAACCGGTGATGGACCGCAACAGAACCGGTGATGGACCGCAACAGAACCGGTGATGGACCGTAACAGAACCGTTGATGGACCGCAACAGAACCGACGGACGGGTGTGTATACATGTGCGAGGACATTGTGTTTATCCCTGTCCAAATAGAAGACTCGAACGACGAATCGAAATGTTACTCATTCAACTACTGCTGCCAAAAAAGCAAGCCGATCGTACATTGGGACATGCTACAGGCCATCCCATCAAACCAACATTATTTGTAAATTTGAGAAACTTTTAGCTCAACTTAGATTAGACTGTGAAGTATAATACATGTTTTGTTTTAATGATAAAAATAGTTCACTTTTTTAAGCCATACAGCGTGATATTCTTCAATTTATTTGATCTGTCACTATAAATAAACGAATATATAAGGGTTACTAATACATCTTGTACAATGATGATGATATTTTGTGTAACAACAAAGAGAAAGTGTGTCAATTGGGAGTTACTAGAGTAGGCATAAGTGATAATTTCCTTACCCTTTGTACCACGAAATCGACTAACTGTTCTTTTTAACCAAAACAACAATGTCGAAGTAAGATCTATGTAAAATTATGACAAAGATGTCTTTTTCTCAGAAATTGTGTGAAGCTAATTGGAAAGAAGTGTTCTAAATTGATTACCGATGTTTATGGAGACTATCGGTGCTGTTTTACCCATAAAAGAAGTCCGTCTTAAACAACAAACCGAACTGTGGATCTACAATGACATTCGAACATATCCAAGTAAATGATAATCTACTGTATTTAGTAAATCACGGATTGATGAGGACCATTCGTTATATCGTAAAGCCAGAAAATATGTTTAATTAGTTTAATATTTCAATGATCAAGTAGAGGAAATAGAGGAAAAACTGGAACAATCCGAGATATCTTTGGAAATAATTAAAAAAAACAACCTTTGCCACAAACTTCAAAATTTGATACAAACGTGATGCTTGAAATCAATAATGAAAATTGTCATGATGCTTGTAAAGTAAAACACGGTAACAGAGAACTTCAAGGGCCAACGGAAAACAGTTCGTTATAACCAGATTTCGTTATATCCAATACTGTTTAGTTATTTTCCTATCATATAGGGTAATAAATATCACTTCACAATAAGCGTGAATTCGTTATAAGCGTATTTTACTGTGTAATAACTAATCACTTCAATCCATTTTCTACTATTATTGCTGTTTCTTTAGTGGATAAACTCCCTTTGGGGCAAAAGTTTATATTCTACTACATGTATTTCAAATGCAGCTAAACTGTTCTTTGATAACAGGAAAGAAAAAGAAGGGGGGGGGGAAACAAATCAGAAATGTGTATTAAAAATGCATCTGAAGAGTTTATACATTATAAGGAACTGTGTAATGGTAAGACCACAGGTTTAGTGTTTGTTCTGCTACTTTTGTGATATATGT
The DNA here is from genome assembly GCF_947568905.1 of Ostrea edulis. Taxonomy (NCBI): domain Eukaryota; kingdom Metazoa; phylum Mollusca; class Bivalvia; order Ostreida; family Ostreidae; genus Ostrea; species Ostrea edulis. The sequence continues at coordinate 17,403,297 of NC_079164.1, read as the reverse complement.
GAACGACATGCAGGTCAGCGACTCAGCATTGACTCTGAATGTAAAGTACTTTTGTATGCAGATGACTCTTCTATTTTACTTTCTCACAGAGATCCAAAAGTGATTTCTCAAACACTGTCAATAATTTCATGATTGATTAGTTGACAATAAACCATCTCTCCACGTAGGAAAAACTGAATGTATGCTTTTTTGGACCAAGTAAGAAGGTGAAATTAATGGATGAAGATTCCTTTTACTATAAAATGTCATGGTTTCAAAAATTTAAACGAAAACATGAAAAGGTGAAGAAAACGAACAGTGGTCAATCTCATAACTCCTACAAGGAATACAAAATTACGGCGGGTGTGACCGGTCGACAAAGGATGCTTACTCCTCCTAGGCACCTGGTTCCACCTCTGGTATGTCCAGGGGTTCGTGTTTGCCCAACTCTTTGTTTTATTTTGTATTCCTTGTGGGAGTTATGAGATTGATCACTGATAGTTTTCTTCACTGTTCGATATTCTGTGAATACTATGAAACGACAAACTTTACTAGATGCATGTATGCATACAGAAAAAAACATGTTTGTAGCGATAAATGTAAAAATGAATGTAATGGTTTGAAAATATCACCTGTCTTTCTTTCCGAAAAAAGTCAAGTGCTGACCGCGTGGCTGTTTTATATAAGCATACCACGTGCTATTTTTCCAGCAGTTCTTAGACCTGTTTATATTGTTTATTGCATGGCTATTGGATCCCTGTGGCTCATAGGTATACTATGTACACTACAGGCACAGGACAGAGGATTTAGAAATACTACAATATGTATTATTATCAGAAAAAAAAGTTGTGACAGAAAAAAAATTAAGCAACCAAAAGTGAAACATCATTAATGACAGTTAACAAATTAGTGTTTCTCTTTGTTTTATAACTTTCAATAAATACTGAGAAAGCTTCTGAATAGTTTTAAAGTTATACACATTAAACAAATGTATAAGTTAGAAAATGGAAGGTTTCTTTCATGTAGATAAAAAAAAAATGCCAGGCACATAAGAGCAAAATGAAACTCGTCTTCTGTTTCTTGCAAACTACAAAATGAGCACTTGCATTCAATTCTGGGAAAGTTTTTGCACCATCCATTTTCAACATTCAAAGAATGTGCAGAAATTCGATATTTACATCATAATGACTTTTTCTTGTTCGACAATTACTTCACAAGATATCTTTCTAAACTATTAACTATCAACGATTTCTTTATATCAAATAAATTTCATCGAATTTTCAAAAACAGCCTCGTATTTTAAAGTAGTCATATCATTGCTATACATCGCAATCAAAAGTAAATGCGGAACCACACTTCCGTTTTCCAGTTAGTTTAACGATATCGGTTTTATTTTTACATGGCGATATGAATATCTGATATCGATTCCTTCCTTGGCGCTCTATCAGCTGTGACCAAATTATAAAAAGGGAAAGTTAAAGATAATTCAAGCTTTAAAAAAGAATCAGTGGGAAAAGCAAGACTGCATAAACGACATTTTGGCAGATGAAGGCATGTCAATTACATTGTAAATGTTCGTGAGACATTCAATTTGAAAGTACATTGACTATTCATATACTTGTAAAATCTTTGCAATGATTTGAGGTAATGCACATGTTTTCCAACATACGACACTATGACAGTCTTTGAAATTAGCGACTAGCCCGAAAACGAAGTCCAGTGAAATTGGAGTTGGGCTTGTAAAAGTAATCATGACCTGTACTATTCGTAAACAATTTTGTTTTTCATGTTTGGACTCACTATGTATACATTTTGAAATTTTTTTATTTCCAGTTATCAAAATAAATGATGATATATCATTCAATAAAGAGTACATAATATTTGTTGCTTATTATTCCCATTTGTTTGGGGAAATAATTATCATTAAGAAGAATTTTTTTTTTTCATTAATGTTCGTTAGATACGAGGAAGGGGTTATATATCTCCCTCTATATATATATATATATATATATATATATATATATATATTCGACTCCACTTTTTTGTCACAACTCTAAAACTTCATTGTTATTTCGGATTTCAAACATTTCGGTTGAGCATCACTGAAGAGACATTATTTGTCGAAATGCGCATCTGGTGCTTCAAAATTGGTACCGTATAAGTTTTACATATTATATATATATATAATATCCAACGATGACTAATTACACATGATCCACATTTAATTAATTACACTTTGCACTTTCGCCGTGTAGTTATATATATACATGTATATAAAGGCAAAAATAAAATCCTAAGATAGATCTTAGGACGTTGTTACATGTACATGTATACTCGTTACATTGTAAAATACCGTGTTCCCTTTATAATCTTTTAACAGCATGGGTGAATTTAATTGTTAAACGAAAGATTGAAGTATATAAGAATATGAATAGGAAGTTGAAGTATTACAATTTTAGTAACTTGTAATGGTTTAATGTATTTATAAGATTTAATACATTGTACTTCTTTTCTAAATTATGCTATTTATACAGAGAAAAACACCAACATAAAGCAGAATGCTTTGTTTAGATTTATTTTGGTGAACATTGGACGTGGCTTTTAAAAGTTTTGTGGGATGCCATTCAACACAAAACACATGGGCAAACCCACACAACATGATCAAATGCAAATACAACATCATTCAAATCATCAAAGGTTCACATATATATAGACTGCATAAAAAATGACCACCCCGGGTAAACCGCGAATGGTTACTTATTTATGGAAATTTATTTAAGCATACCAAGTAAAATTGGATGTTATCTACAAAACTCAACTGCATGACTATGCACATAAATGTCAATCCACCTCAAGCATACATAATGTTTCACATTCAGAGTTCACAGTTCAAATGTCACAAATTCAAAACATCATACCCAGGTTGTATGCCTCAGTCAATCCACATTAAGCATACGTACTTATTTCACATTCAGAGTTCAGAGTTCAAGTGTCACAATTTCACAAGATCATACCCAGGTTGTAGGCCTCAGTTGTTTTGGTGTGCACAAACGCCAGACGTGAAAAAGCCACGACAGAAATAGGGAATTCCACCTTTTAAGGCTCATGGAGAAAGAAACTGAAAAAGTAACAAGCAACAAAACGCCAGCAGAAAATAAATCATAATAACTTTAATGGACTGGGAGGGTGGGATATAACAGAAAAGCATTTTTAGAAAATCATATTGATCATCCCAAAGTAATGCACCTACTCTGTATCCGATGGAGGGTTGAAAAGGAGGCAGATCGTAAAGTTCCCGGTTTTTATAGTGCTTGAGCCGCAGGCCGAACCCGACCAAAATTAGAGAACGTTTTATCATAAAATAGATGATCTTATTTTACACGTTACTTTGTATTTCAAAAGTTACGCGGGGTTTGTGTACCATTTGATTACAGAAATTACTAATTTGAATATAGCATACAATAATAGGATTGATGCGTTCATTACAAGTTCGCAACATGCTGAATTTAAGTAAAGTTCCATAAACGAGGGCGTGGGTGGGTTGGGGAAACCAGAGACACAGGTGATACATGTACTTGTGGAAACTTACATGTATAACGAACGTCGCATTAATCAATTCGACTATATATACTGCGCGTGAAAGCCTTCCTACGTGGAAAAAAAAACCCAATTACTGAATGAAACGAAAAAGTATGAAAACTCCCAAAGATAAGAACGTGAAGAAATGAATTTATCCACCACTGCTTTTGTGTCTAAAAATATTCGAATGCCTTTACTTGTGACTTCAGAGCAGCTTTGAAGTCCGTGTGTTCAAATAAATCGGTGTCAAAATACTTTTAAATGAGGAGAAAAGACAGTTCTAAACAAAACTCCAGTTTTCAATGCAATGAAGGAAACTTGGGGAAATGTAAATTCTAAAGTCAATGCAGTAAATTAAAAGAAATATGTTCGGTCGGGGAACGAAATGGAGGGAAAAGTTGTCTGTGGCATATTCTAAACGAATATTGAGTTCATCATAAAGATCACATGTCTCGGTCATCGTCGCTAGCCAAAGGTTTACGATCCACTCCGCTTTTCTACAACCCTTAGCTGCGTTAGGAGATTTTCCGTAGCTTTCAGTGGTGTCCTCTAGCGGATGGAGAAAACAAACTCTGTTTGGATTACATCATGTTCAACCAATTAAATTCGTTTTTATCTATATTTTGTGTGTTGATCAAATAAAAATGGTTGCGCACAGTGAGTTACACGCTGTTTTATGCAAAGCCTCATAGCACAGCCTACACACCGGGGTGTTGTATGGAGACTATGAAAATCTGATTAAATGGAAGTGTTTTGAAGACGATGACTTACTGTTTACACATTCCATCGTCTTGCATGTGGTGTAATGTAACATGCTATCTGATCAGATGCAGGAGATTTGGCATGCATCCAATCATATGCAGAAAATTGTTGACACGAAAATCATGCTAATACAGCCAAGGGTTGTAGAGAAGCGGAACGGATCGTAAACCCTTGGCTAGCAAAGATGACGTCGCGGTATACGAAGCTTATCAATAAAGTCCACATCCTCCATATAGTCTAATATAATGTTCTATCCCTGAAAACATGTCTCCCTGGATCAGGTAAAAAGAGTTAGCTGTAGTCAAAGTAAGTGTGCCAAGATCGACCTAACAATCGGTATGAAACACGTCAGAGACCGTATACAGGTGATAATGGAAATATTGCTAAATAAACATGGGAATTTGACGATTGAGAAGCTGAAATCATCCCTTTTGTCATAAAGTTGATTTGTTAGTTTGCCGTCAACATCCATTTTCAATAAAATATCTAAGTACGAAGCAAATATGGAGGACTCTGTTTTTCCATTGTCAAAGAATACAAAAACAATAATTACGCATAACGATTTTTGTACATCTAAGATTGTCTGTAGATTTTAGTTGAATGTATAAATCTATCGATTTGTCTAGGGAAATTCGTTGATGGAAAAATAATACTATCTAAATTTGACATACATAATGTGGGGTCACAACCAATACTAGATACTAGTAAAATTCTGTTCTGAGATTTGAATACTAGTATACAGTACAATATAGTAAAAGGTGACACTCACCTTCTACGCAGTCTGAAGAACACGGAGAACATATACTGTCACCTAATGCTTCCCCCGTGTATTGTCCCGTTTCTACTCTACTTGGTAGTATACCACATCTTTATTGTGCAAGTAGCAATCTTTGATATTTTGTAAATGTTCCTGAAAAGATAATTTTCAGGTCTAAAATTTGTTTTCATATCTTTATATAAACGTAACTTAAGAAGCTGATTTACTTTTACGAGCCACCTATTTTCATAAGTATGATGCAAATTGTTCTCAGACTCACCAGTGTCACATAATAATAACATATTATACATATTTTCAATATTAATTTTATAGATTCAAATACTCACTTTATTTGTGATATGTAGATAGACTTATTACATGTATGTCCCATAAAAAACGCATTCTTTGTAATCATCTAACTGTTTTGCAATGATAGTAGATGATTCCAGTATCGTAATACGTTTTTACAGTGCCTGTGGTAAGGAAACTTCCATCCGGATTCGTAATGTAATTCCCGGTAAAGTAATACATCTATGGATACTCAGATAAAAATAAAATGCGCAATTATGAACCATGAAAGGTGAATATAACCAACAGTGATTTATAAAGAATACAAAATTAAAAATCCATTTAAAAAATCATCATACTCAGGACATGCTCTCACGTATCGAATCAGTTGAGAATATAAACACCATATGCAGATGATAATAAATGATATATTGCTGCATGAATATGAGTTGTTAATTTGCCGTTAACGTCTATGTTCAATAAATCATCATGTATGAAGCAGATGTGAAAGACTCTGTGTTGCCTTTCATTTTGTGTTCACTGGGATATATCGAATTGACAAATGAGTGAAATATCGGTAGATAAAACGTTGTCGATACATCTACACGTCGAGTTGAAGGTCATAGCAAGAGATTTTTTTCTTCTCACTTAGAAGCTTTTGGATAAATTCTGTCTCGTAAGAATATAAAAACAGGTCAGCTAATAAAGAAGCACAATTCGTGCCCGTGAGAATTCCAACAGACTGTTGGAAGACCTGATCACTAAAGACTACATAAATATCGTCAGTGAGGAACTCAAAAACCTTTTTTAATATCAACTTTAGAGTACCTGTGTGTAGAATGAAAATGTTGTTTAAGAAAGTAAATTTTTGGATAACTGATCACAAGATTATGATTATTTCCGTGTTCCACTTCTATTGAAGAAGCAGCTTTCTAAAATGTCAAAAAGCATAGTCTTTAATTTATTGCGACTTATGATTGTGTAAAGTGTCGAAAAGTCATACGTTTTGATGTTGCTTTTGGACAAGTTTTGAGATTTTGAAATTACTAAATGTTCTTTAAAATTAGATTTTTTTAAATATTTACATGTAATTTACAACACTTCTCGCATATGCTGTGGCACAATACGTTTGAAGTTTCTCCTTCACTCCAGTTAAAAGTTTGCTGAGAAGAAAAGATAGAGGTTTGGTAGAACACTTACTGGGTCCTATTGTGGAATCATTAGAATTTGTGGTGGCTCAATTTTAGTAGAATTCGTGGGTACCCCTCACCCACGAATTTACATCCTCAACGAATAGAGACAACTAGTATACGAGAATCTTGCAAATATATAAATCCACGAAATTACGTCCTCACGAACCCGTAAAAATTCAGCAATCCACGAAAATTGGCCCCCACGAATTAAAAAGATTCTACAGTATACTGGATACTAATGTTACAAAAACTTATGGTTCGAGGTTTTTCGTGCAAAATCGCTCTTGATAGCAAGTCCAACAAGATACTAGAATTTATTATTAGGATTGTCAAGGAACTTTCAATTTGAATGTCCGGTATTTTCAGATAAAATCAGCTTTTTTATTCGTTATTGGAGGGAGACAAACGAGTTAATACTATGAAATCATTTTAATTAGTGGGACTCAATGTTCGTGAAATGAGATTTTTCGTTGGAATGTGGTTTTGCCTATATGGTTTCTGTACATTGATAGTTTAATATATTGTGTATTTCGTTGTGGTTTGAAATTTCTGGGATAAAGGTAGATACAAAATTCACGAAAAATTGAGCCTCTTCGAAATGTAATAATTCTACAATATAATGGATTGTAATTTGTACTACATCTAATGAATGGGACCTGTTTGAAGATGTAGTTTGAAACTGGTTTAAGCACAGTAAATTACGATGAGTATGACAAATGTCAAATGATGGGGTTTTGTGTGTGTGTGTGTGTCAATTTTGGAATGTTTAGTACTTGTATAAAGTTTTGACGTGACTGATCCTTAAATACCACTTATGTCTTTCTCGCTAAACTTAAGTGATCTACTAGAGCATAAATACGGTACAAGCACACTAAGTAGCGGCGGGATGGTGTTGTGAATCAATAATAACCTTGTGTTGGTTAGATACAGGCTGTTTTAGTTTTCATTGAAGGTGTCAAAACTTCTTAAAGGAAACCGTGTTATAAATTTTACATACCTAGCATATTTAACCATTTCATCTTGAAGTACACAGAAGTTGAATTATTCCGGAGAATGTGTGGGAAAATCAGACTGCAGGTTATTTCGCTTTGGATATTTGTGTTACATGCAGTGAACGGACAATGGTTGTATAACGAGAATCCAAATACACAGAATGAGAATCAAGCAGCACAGTTCCTAAAAACAGAAATACAACACATCACACAAAACATAGAAAGAAATGTAATTCAAACACTGGAGGGTATGCAGAATAAAATGGAGGAGAGGATCAGCGAAGTGGTAGACAAAATCCAGAAGGAAAAAATGGGGACAGAAAGTACTATTGTCAGAAATCTAAGCAGATCCATCGCTGAGCAACAAGATCTCATTAACACAATGAAAACACAGTTTCCATCGGGTATCAGTGGTAAACGAGGACTGTTGGAGACAATTCGTGAAATAATGGTTACTTTGAAAGGCATCGAAAGAAAAGTCCAAGGTGTGGACTCTATCAAACAATCTCTAGATAATCTTACCACTGAAATTGAAAATGGAAACTCCCAAAGACGAAAGATGGTAAATCTTCTCATTCATGTCAATAAAAGTCTGTCTGATGTAAAGACGAGACAGGGTGACTTAAGGGAAGAATTAGTGTCTGTTCTCACTAATGTGTCTTATAAGGTCGATTCAGGCGGTGTAGATAATGTTGTCAACGAATTAATGAACGCTATTGATTACCTAACCGTTCAAATGAACTCAATTGGTGAATTTAATAATTCAAGGAGCATTGCTAATCCTGATATAAACTATCTCATTGGGAACTTCAGTAGTTTGATGACACCACCAGAAAATTTTCAGAGAGAACTCAGCATGCTGAATTCCAATATAGCCTCTGTACTTGAGTTGAAAAACCAAACAGACTCTACAAAGAAAGTTATGGAGAAACTAACTATGATGAACGAAAAGCTTGAAAGTGTCGATGAAATAGGCGAAACTCTGTCCAATCTAACAGATCTATTTGAAAGCGAAAGGTCTAAAAGAGAAAATATGTTAACGCTTATAAGAAACACGGTTGGTCTTGTGTCAGATGTTAAGAACAAACAAGAATCAATTAGCGAGGAAATGAATGATTTGAAAATGAACCAGTCCTTTATAACTGAATTGAATCGACTAAAGAACATGGTGGAGGATTTAATTGGGAATGTTACAGGAAACTATAACAACACCCAAAAGAGTACATGTAATCATACACGCGAAGCCGTAGCAAACAGCATAACAGGTATATGAATGTTCTACCAAACCCCTATACTATCTTTACCGAAATATAAACTACACGTGTAATCACATACATATTAGGACACCACAGAGTCGTCCACTTCTGCTTCATACTTAGATATTTTATTGAAAGTAGAAATTAACGGCAAACTGACAACTCAACTGTATGACAAACGGGATGATTTCAGCTTCTCCATTGTCAACTCCCCATATTTATGTAGCAATATTCCATTATCACCTGCATATGGTGTTTATATATCTCAACTGCTTCGATATGCAAGAGCTTGTTCTGCGTATAGTCTTTAAATCGAGGTAAGCTACTGACAAACAAGTTGATGGTACAGGGATTTCAACAGTCTCGATTGAAGTTAGCATTTCGCAAATTCTATAGTCATTATAACGATCTAGTTCGTCAATAAACCTATCATTGGGTCAAATGCTGTCTGATGTGTTTCATACCGATTGTTAAGCCGTTCTTGGCACACTGATTTTGACTGCGGATACCTGATTAGGATATAGGGCTCACGGCGGGTGCGACCGGTCAACAGTGTATGCTTACTCCTCCTAGGCACCTGATCCCACCTCTGGTGTGTCCAGGGGTCCGTGTTTACCCAGCTATCTATTTTGTATTGCTTATAGGAGTTATGAGATTGATCACTGCTCGTTATCTTCACCTTGCATTGTGCCACAACATATGCGAGAAGTTTGGTAAATAAAATGTTAATTCTCAAAATTTCAGAGAACAGTTACTAAATTTGAAATCGCAAAACTTTTCCCAAGTGAACAGCATCAAAACGCACGGTCTTTAAATTTAATACTTTATACCACCATTTCGCACGATAAATTTAAGAATTGTGGTAAGTCATCCAATAAAAACCCCGTAACATGCCAGTCAGCTTTTACACATACTGTAAGAGCTTAGAAGTTGATATAAAACGATGCTGGAGTCCTCATTGATAATTTCGTTTTCTTTGGGGATCAGGTCTGTCAACAGTCTGTTGGAATTCTCATGGGCAAAGACTGCGCTTATCTATTAGCTCACCTGTTTTTTGTGATCTTATGACGCAGAAGTTATTTAAAAACTTCAACATGACATGAAGAAATATCTTGCTGTGACCTTCAAATCGACATTTAGATATATCAAAGTTTTATCAATCAACAATATTAACTTTCATTCATGAAAGGTGAAGATAACGAACAGTGATACATTGATTTGACATACCCCAGGGACCGGTCGCGGTAGTTCGGTTGTAGAGCGTTCGCTTTGTAACCAGAAGATCGTGCGTTCGAGCTCTCGTGTTATGGCCGTGTCAATCCTAAGACGTAAACATGGGTAGCAATTGCTTCTTTGTCAAGCGCTCAACATTTAGAAGTAAGTTTCATAGGTATTTTGGATACGATCTTCAAAACAGAGGTCCTGTGTCGCGGCAGGCTAACCTCACTATTATGACACTGAGCACTAAACATTTAAATTACATTCAAATCAAAATTTACAGTATTTCATCTACAGCTAATGACCTGGTCAAGGCATGGGGCTCACGGCGGGTGTGACCGGTCGACAGGGGATGCTTATTCCTCCTATGCACCTGATCCCACCTCTGGTATGTCCAAGGATCTGTGTTTGCCCAACTCTTTACTTTGTATTCCTTATAGGAGTTATGAGATTGATCACTGTTCGTTATCTTCACCTTTCATTAGTGAAAAATTCTCGACGGGACGTACAAGGAACAACCTCCTCAGTGAACTAAAAATAAGACCTCATATTTGGATGTTCATCTAAACATTGACAAACGGAATGACTTCAGCTTCTCCATCGTCAACTTCCCCTATTTATGTAGTATTATTCCACTATCATCTGCATATGGTGTTTATGTCTTTCAACAAATTCGACACACCAGGGGATGTTCTGTGTATGATAAATTTTTAACCTGATGTCGGATATTGACAAATAAGTTAATGTTACAGGGGTTTTAACAGTTTCGTTTAAAGCCTGCATTTTACAAATGCTATGGTCGTTATAATGATCTTATTTGCAAATTAATATAACCTGGCATTAGGAGGTGTTCATATCAAATATTAGGCTGTTCTTTACATACTGGTTTTGACTACGGATTATTCCGCTTATCTGATTAAGATAGATGACTCATGATGGATGTGACCAGTCAACGAAGGATGCTTATTACTCCTAGGCGTCTGATCCCACGTCCGGTGTTTCTAGGGGTCCATGTTGGCCGTAATTCTTAATATTGTTTATGAGATTTATCAATGTTCGTTATCTTCACCTTTTTCTTCATGAACTAAAGAGTATTGAAAATAATTTCTGTACATTTTTTCAATGCAGGTACCGACTGTGCCGATATATTAAAGAAATTCCCAGAGACCCAAGGCAAAAATGGCATTTTCGATATCACTACTTTACAGAACGATACGAAAAGAGTCTATTGTGACATGACAACAGACAAAGGCGGATGGACGGTACTCTCTCTATATTTTACTCCTATGAAATCATCTGAAGAATGACTATTTTTCATTTCAGCTGTCCAATGGCGTTTAACGCCAACCTTTCAATATCACAATTTAGATTTTTTGAAAACAAATCAAATTGATGTTATAGAGGAAAGCATTAAAAGTTTAACTTCCAACTCAATGGGGTGGGAAAACTAACCAGCTAATTGTTTTTGCAATTAGGTTATACAACAGAGGGTTGAGGAGTTGATGGATTTTTACCGGAACTGGTCGGAATATAGAAATGGTTTTGGTAAGCCGGGCGGCAATTATTGGATAGGTACGAGTATAAATTCTTTTTAAGATGAAAGTAATAACATACATGTACTACCATATAGTAGGTTTATTCCGCGGGTCTAAAATTTGGCGATTTGCTGGCTGAAAGTTATACTAATAATTTTAGCGGAATAAATTTTGGTGGACAGGGAAGAGTTGTCTCTCTTACAAATACTGAAGTCGCATGGTTGCATATTTGACAAGTGAAATTTTGGCGGAAAGCTATCTAATTGCTAAAATAAGCCAAATCTATAACCCCATGGAAAAAAAACCCGCTATACAGTATTAAATAATGATAGCATATGTATAAATTACTTTCAAAGCAAAACACAAACAGTAGTTTACTTGTAAAATATATTATACATATGTTACAAACGAGAGTCTAAGCCAAAAAAAAGACGACTTCAATGCTTTCAAGGTCTTTTTTAAGAGAGCCTTAGCAAACTGTACTGACACACGAAAATAAACGCAAATACACATCTGGTATAAATTGTGTCATCCAATTATGTCTCGACCTTTTTTCTTTTCTTTTTCTCTGATCCATCATACTTAAACCTTTAGGAATATCAACTGCACGAATGTCAGTTGTATTTTATCAGATGTAAGGATATCTACAGCAGTGATATCAAACGTAGGGATATTAACCATAGGGATATCAGATGTAGGAATATCAGATGTAGGAATATCAGATGTAGGAATATCAACTGTAGGAATATCAACTGTAGGAATATCAGATGTGGGAATATCAACTGTTGGGATATCAGATGTAAGAATATCAACTGTAGGAATATCAACTGTAGAAATATCAACTGTAGGAATATCAACTGTAGGAATATCAACTGTAGGAATATCAGATGTAGGAATATCAACTGTAGGAATATCAGATGTAGAAATATCAACTGTAGGAATATCAGATGTGGGAATATCAGATGTAGGAATATCAACTGTAGGAATATCAGATGTAGGAATACCAGGTGTAGGAATATCAACTGTAGGAATATCAACTGTAGAAATATCAACTGTAGGAATATCAACTGTATGAATACCAGATGTAGGAATATCAACTGTAGGAATATCAACTGTAGGAATATCAGATGTAAGAATATCAGATGTAGAAATATCAACTGTAGGAATATCAGATGTGGGAATATCAGATGTAGGAATATCAACTGTAGGAATATCAGATGTAGGAATACCAAATGTAGGAATATCAACTGTAGGAATATCAACTGTAGGAATATCAGATGTAGGAATATCAGATGTAGAAATATCAACTGTAGGAATATCAGATGTGGGAATATCAGATGTAGGAATACCAGATGTAGGAATATCAACTGTAGGAATATCAGATGTAGAAATATCAACTGTAGGACTATCAGATGTGGGAATATCAGATGTAGAAATATCAGATGTAGGAATATCAACTGTAGGAATATCAGATGTAGAAATATCAGATGTAGGAATATCAGATGTAGGAGTATCAACTGTAGGAATATCAGATGTAGAAATATCAACTGTAGGAATATCAGATGTGGGAATATCAGATGTAGGAATACCAGATGTAGGAATATCAACTGTAGGAATATCAGATGTAGGAATATCAACTGTAGGAATATCAGATGTACGAATATAACTGTAGGAATATCAACTGTAGGAACATCAGATGTAGGAATATCAGATGTACGAATATCAACTGTAGGAATATCAACTGTAGGAACATCAGATGTAGGAATATCAGATGTAGGAATATCAGCTGTAGGATTATCAACTGTAGGAATATCAACTGTAGGAATATCAGATGTAGGAATATCAGATGTAGGAGCATCAGATGTAGGAATATCAGATGTAGGAGTATCAACTGTAGGAATATCAGATGTAGAAATATATAGGAATATCAGATGTAGGAATATCAGATGTAGAAATATCAGATGTACGAATATTTACTGTAGGAATATCAACTGTAGGAATATCAGATGTAGGAGCATCAGATGTAGGAGTATCAACTGTAGGAATATCAGATGTAGAAATATATAGGAATATCAGATGTAGGAATATCAGATGTAGAAATATCAGATGTACGAATATTTACTGTAGGAATATCAACTGTAGGAATATCAGACGTAGGAATATCAGATGTAGGAGCATCAGCTGTACGAATATCAACTGTGGGAATATCAACTGTAGGAATATCAACTGTAGGAATATCAGCTGTAGGAATATCAACTGTAGGGATATCAACTGTAGGAACATCAGATGTAGGAATATCAACTGTAGGGACATCAACTGTAGGAATATCAGATGTACGAATATCAACTGTAGGGATATCAGATGTAGGAATATCAACTGTTGGGATATCAGATGTAGGAATATCAACTGTAGGGATATCAGATATAGGAATATCAACTGTAAGGATATCAGATGTGGGGATATCGACTGTAGGAATATCAGATGTGGGGATATCGACTGTAGGAACATCAGATGTAGGAATATCAGATTTAGGAATATTAACTGTAGGAATATCAGATTTAGTAATATCAACAGTAGGACTATCAGATGTACGAATATCAACTGTAGGAATATCAGATGTAGGAATATCAACTGTAGGAATATCAACTGTAGGAATATCAGATGTAGGAATATCAAATGTAGGAATATCAACTGTAGGAATATCAACTGTAGGAATATCAGTTGTAGGACTATCAGATGTAGGAGCATCAGCTGTATGTGTATATATTTAACGATACCTTACATTTTTGATCGGTTATTCTGTTTCCCAATACAATCTGAATAATCTTTATTTTTCTACTCTAGATATGCATTATATCGTCCAATCTCTAGATTTTTTCTCATTTAATGTTTGACTCTTTATCTCACTTTTTTGTATAAAGTTTTTTTACGTAATTTTGTACATATTTAGTTTTCTTTTTTAAAAAACGATCACGCTTGTACATTACTGTGGAATCAATAGAATTCGTGGTGGCTCAATTTTCGTGGAATCCGTGGGTACCCCTCATCCACAAATTTACATCCTCAACGAATAAAGAATTATAATTACATTCCAGAGTTATATTTCTTACAAATATATAAATCCACGAAATTACGTCCCCACGAACCCGTAAAAATCCAACAATCCACGAAAATTGTCCCCCACGAATTTAAATGATTCTACAGTATTTCAAAGTATATTAATTTTCCATGTCTATTCAATATAATAGTTAGAAAGAATACACATACTTGTGGTCCTGTAGAATGTATATAAATATACAGTTTATATCATTTATATATGATATTTCTATAGGGCTCGAAACAATGCACAGTCTTACGTCCAAGAAAACATACGAACTACGAGCTGACATGCAAAGATTCAATGATGACAAGGCCTATGCAAAGTACTCGACATTCTCAGTAGGAGATGAGGCGGACAAATACGAATTGAAAGTTCTGGGGTACACTGGAAACGCTGGTATGTATATACACTATACATTGAGTTAAGATAATTGATTCTATTGATTAATGAAGTTGAGAGGGAAAGAGAGATGTACATTAATGTCATCATAACAATTGGCATATTCTTGAAATTACAAGAATTTAACAAATCCAACTACATATACGATCCAATTACAGTGTGTGTACTTAGAACATACAGGCCTCCGTAAACGGGTGGTGAATCAAAATAACGACCAGAAAAAAAACCCAAAACCCCATTAAGTCACTTCGTTTTAAGAGATAATCTTGACTTTACATAATTTACTTTATGCTAATCCAAGGCAGCATTGCAGCTCTATTTATTTCCATATAAATCATAATAGAAAACACGTTTATCGATTATTTCAAATGACGAAAACGATGCAAGTCATAAAAATAAACACTGGAAAATGTCTCTTACATGTGCTTAACGTTTGCAGGGGACAGCATGACATACAGTAATGGTATGAAATTCTCAACACTAGACCGAGACAACGATAAGGACAGTGGAAATTGCGCCACCTATTGGAAGACTGCCTGGTGGTTCAAATCTTGCTTCTATGCCAATCCTAATGGTCAGTATACAAACTCAGAAAAAAGTGGCTGGAAATACGTAGTGTGGTACCATTGGAAAAACAAAAACATTTCACTGAAGAATATCAAGTTCATGATTCGACCAAGGACTTAACCGAACTCGGACATCTGGATCGCCCTCTAAAATCTACTATATGTAGGGACAGACAAATCTATATCTTTCTTTTTAATCCTTATAAATACGATATTCCTATTTTTATATACCCGTATTCTTTCCCAGAGGTTTTTACTTATGAATAAATCTAACTGCATGTGAGCCTTGCTTTGATTAATGCAGACACATTATATTGATGTCGTTAAACTTAACATAAACTGTGAAACTAGTTGTTGCTGCCAAGTATTTTTCAATAACCATCATTAATTTTACTGGCTTTATTTCAATTCAAAAACTAATAAAATAACTCAATGCTACTAATATTCGTAGTTTGTTATTCTCATGGGTCCTGCTAAGATAGCTTGCAATGTGCGGTCTCTATTGTATGTCGGGTAGAAAAACAAAAAACAATTTCACCCCATTGAGGCCAAGTTAAATCCCCTACCCTCTACCTTTTTGTACCGAAAAAAAAATGCGAAAAATCAATTTGAATTCTCTTTCGTGTATGATCGGATGCTCTCCAGTATTTTCTGTCATCATGCATTTTATTACATCGTATTAGAAATACATGTAGCAAACACCATGTACAATTCTAAAATCACTAGAGGAAAGTCGTTCTGTAGCAAACACCATGTACAGTTTTAAAATCACTAGAGGAAAGTTGTTCTGTAGCAAACACCATATACAATTCTAAAATCACTAGAGGAAAGTCGTTCTGTAGCAAACACCATATACAATTCTAAAATCACTAGAGGAAAGTCCTTCTGTAGCAAACACCATGTACAATTCTAAAATCACTAGAGGAAAGTCCTTCTGTAGCAAACACCATGTACAATTCTAAAATCACTAGAGGAAAGTCGTTCTACCCATTACGGCTAAAAAGTAATACAGTTTATAAATTCTGCTTTGCAATGAAAATAAAACTGAGAAAAAAATTCGCAAACCGGCTTTTATTCTACAAATTAGGACAAAATCTGTAATAAACGATAATAAATGCAACTACTGCCAACTTTTTGGAAACTGAAAGTATGGAAATAAGAACTTGAACTGACTTTGACACATGAAAAGAACCGGGACATACAAAAAACATCGATTTTCAAAGCGTCTGTTTTGCATCTTTAAATGAAAACATTATTCATATGTAGCTTCAGATAAAATGCCATAGATATGATACTAAAATAAAATTATTTTCAAAGGATATTTTTTGTACCTTTGTTTCAAGGTAACTGTGTTTTGTGGAAGAATGCAGATCGTTATGACCAATACGAGAAATCAAAATGACTCAGAACCGAATTAACGACCCCTCAAACATGACGTTCTGTCGCTATTCTGTGTATTGTGATACAAAATGGCTTCAAATTTTTTTCTGGAAAAAAAAATCAAAAGCAGGCGGACAAGTATTTTCCGTACACATACGTGTGTGTGAGAGAGAAAGAAGTTCATCCTCTGTGTCTCAACAAAGGTGTCCACACAAATTAGCATACATTAAATGAAAGGCGAAGATAACGAACAGTGATCTATCTTATAACTCCTATAAGCAATACAAAATAGAGAGTTGGGCACACACGGATCCCTGGACACACCAGAGGTGGGACCAGGTGCCTAGGAGGACTGATGAAAAGTAATGTAAAACTTATATGGTACCAATGTTGATGCACCAGATGCGCATTTCGACAAATCATATCTCTTCAGTGATGCTCAACCGAAATGTTTGAAATCCGAAATAACAATGAAGTTTTAGAGCTATTATAGGGAAAACAGTGTGCCAAAAAAGTGGAGTCAAATTCGTCTAAGGATAAGAGCTATGCGTGAGGGAGATAATCCTTAATTTTGAAATGAATTTCTAAATTTTATAACAGCAATTAAATATACATCCGTATTTTCAAGCAAATAACGAAGTACTTAGCTACTGGGCTGTAGAGACCCTCGGGGACTAACAGTCCACCAGCAGAGGCCTCGACCCAGGGGTCATAATGTAAAACTTATACGGTACCAATTTT
The DNA here is from genome assembly GCF_947568905.1 of Ostrea edulis. Lineage (NCBI taxonomy): Eukaryota > Metazoa > Mollusca > Bivalvia > Ostreida > Ostreidae > Ostrea > Ostrea edulis. The sequence continues at coordinate 17,385,552 of NC_079164.1, read as the reverse complement.
GATGCACCAGATGCGCATTTCGACAAATCATGTAAGCAATCCCTGTCGACCGGTCACACCCGCCGTGAGCCCTATATCTTGATCAGGTAAACGGAGTTATCCGTAGTCAAAATCATTGTGCCAAGAACGGCATAACAAACGGTATGAAACATGTCAGACAGCATTTGACCCAATAATTGGTTGTACTGTATCAAATATTATCATTTCCATTCAACTTTGCACAATCGAAATTTCTACTCAAATTTTCTCTTCCATATCAAAGAGTGTTTTATGCTAAAACAGGGCATTGAAATCCATCTCCATCGCTATATATAAAATCACAGTCCAATACCTGTACAAATAAAACGATTCTGAATACACCGATCCACTACACATCGATAAGCCCCGCCCATTGTAGTTACGTCTTAGCGACGCTTCCGGATCGGACATTCTATAGTAAACACGGTGGACGAAATCAATCTTCTACAGCTTTTTCCCAAAATACCTCTGGAGATTACCAAGAGCGTAAAGGAGAGAGGGTACACTTATTTTATCAATGGATATGTTCATGCATTTGTGTTATATTCATCCAATCATGAATGAAAGGTGAAGATAACGAACAGTGATCAATCTCATAACTCCTATAAGCAATACAAAATAGATAGTTGGGCAAACACGGACCCCTGGACACACCAGAGGTGGGATCAGGTGCCTAGGAGGAGTAAGCATCCCCTGTCGACCAGTCACACCCGCCGTGAGCCCTATAACCTGATCAGGTAAACGGAATTATCCGTAGTCTACATCAGTGTACCAAGAACGTCCTAGCAATCGGTATGAAACATTCCAGACAGCATTTGACCCAATGATAGGTTGTATTGACGAACTAGATCGTTATAACGACCATAGAATTTGCGAAATACTGACATCAATCGAGACTGTTGAAACCCCTGTACCATCAACTTGTTTGTCAGTAGCTTGCCTCGATTTAAAAACTGACCATACGCAGAACCAGCTCTTGCGATATAGCGACAAAATGATATACGCAAAAGTGAACTTCCACACAAGATCAATATGACAATTACTCTCACAACATCGACTATTACCAATAGTCATTGTTCATGCAAAACGATGTATGTACCTAAACTGAAAGATCTAGATGTCCATCATATAAAAAGATGTGTTTGTGAAAGACAAATGTCCCCGATAATGGCCAATTCTGAAGATGGCCAAGGTCACAAGGACCAATATATTGGTACCAGTAGAAAGATCTTGTTACAAGACATGCTCATGTACAATGTGAAAGCTCTAATATTTACCATTTAGAAGTTATGACCAATGTAAAAAATAAAAATAAAAGTAGGTCAAATGTCAAGGTCAAAAGATAGTACTAACGGAAAGGTATTGTCACAAGGAATACTCATGTGAAATATCAAAGCTCTATGACTTACTGTTCAAAAGTTATTAGCAAGGTTAAAGTTTTCAAAAAGTAGGTCAAACTCCAAGGTGAAGGTCATAGGGTAAATAATGTTGGTACCCACAGAATGGTATTGTCACAAGGAATACTCATGTGAAATATCAAAGCTCTATCACTTACTGTTCATGTTATTAGGAAGGTTAAAGTTTCAGACAGAATGTCAGAATTACAGGATTGCAGAATGACGGACAGGACAAAAACAATATGCCCCCCCCCCCCCTCCCTTCGATCACGGGGGCATAAAAAATCTATGAAGTACTCAATAAATCTATTACGAAACGTACATGTTTAGTATTCCTCCCTTTAGAGTAAGTGGTACTTGTACTTGTTCGTATGTTGTTGACGCGATGTATTCATTGATACACTACAACAACCTTGGCTTGATTGAAATACCCTCGGCCCTTTCATGTACTAGTATACCACAACAGTGGCATAAACCTCGTGGACCTAAAATAAACCCTGAACCGGTTGCTGCCATGATCTTTTGCCAGCCTAAACAGATTCCAAGTAAAGAAGGCCTGTCCATAGCTTAATGCCAAACATGGGGTACTGGCAAATCATTTCTAATTTTGAAATTATATTTTTATACGAAACAAGTTACCTGGAAAGCCATTTTCAAACAAGAGGTACTATGAGCAATGCTCACTAAGAATATCCCCCGCTTACCCCAATTTCCAAAAAGGTGTTGTTAATAGGTATACTATTATACAACCTTCTGCAATGCATAACTTTTAACTGTAACTATTAGAAATCAAATTACCGAGTATGCTATCTCTAAACCGACATGTTAATACCCAAAGTTTTTTGGGTAGAAACGCGATTGAATGCAAGTGAATTGCTAAACATTTGTCATGAAAATCATATATTATTTAGAAATGTCGATTATATGTCCTTAAGGTCGATCGATCCTCATGTGATGTCATAGGTTTTTGCAAAAATCTTAATAATTTAAACTTTGTGCCTGATAGAAATATATCTTTCTGAGGAATTTTATTCACTGGATATAATAAAAAATCTGGTAAACTATTGATACTGAAAAAGTTTATATTTTCCATAGATAATCAATTATTTATGACTTTAAAAATGTTGACAAGGGCAATAACTCCTATGCTGGAATTTCCTCTACTGGATGTCTATTATACATTGGTTTCCATAATATCCACAATTAATCTATACATATTTATGAATTAGTAGTTTTTTTGAAACTGTTGATATTTAAATGTTGTCATTTCAACAAGTTTTTATCTATTTTTATTATTCAGTTTAACGAAAATGTGTGATTTTCTGATGTTGATGTATACTTCTGTTTTTGTATGTCTGACATCTTTAAAAAGATGGCAACATATACATTTTCTTTGGTTATTAATTAAATTTAAACTATATTGAGTGGAAATTGATAAAGTTTTTCCACTTTTAGCCATTAATATTGATAAGTCACATGAGGATGGAGCTACCTTAAGTGAGAAAACACCATAAAACAGTTCTCACTATTTTAGATAGTATAATTAAATAAGTGTTGATTAATTGAAGTCATATAATCACCTTAGAGTTTAGATAAAACTGAATCTAGATAAGAATACATATATTTAAGTAAGTTATTACCTACCGTAAGAAAAGGGTTTGAATAAGATTTCATTCAAACATATAATTTAAGGAATACATATTGCAGCTTTTGATATACTTGCATATATTCATTTTGGTATCTATCTTACAGTAAATATAAATACTATTTATTGATTTTGTAGGAAGTGTCATATATAATATGAGTGTAGAAAAGAAAGGGCATGACTAAAACTTGGGTAGTCTCTTCTCTAGGAGTACGCCTAACCTTTTGACCCCAAAGTTGATAGGCAACATCTTCGTCCCATGGGTAGTCCATATGTATGATATGGTAACTGTAGGTGGAAAGGATAATGCTTTAGAGTCCGGAAACCTTAATGCTACTTCGATGTCCAGTGCGTTTGACCTTTCGACCCCAAATTCAATAGTGAACATCTTCGTCCCATGCGTAGTCCATATGTATGATATGGTGACTGTAAGTGGAAAGGATAACGCTTTAGAGCCCGGAAACCATTGCGTCTACAGACGGACAACCCGATTCCAGTATACCCTCACAACTTTGTTACGAGGGGTATAATTATATAATACACATACTATTAAGTACTCATAATTATTAAGCATCCCAGACGTTGATGCTCTCGAGCTAAAAAAACTGAAGATGGATGCTGCTGTGGTGGGAACACCTCTCTCCTGCCTTCTTCAAGAGGAGATTCAGTTAACCGAGACAACACTCTGAAATGTTCAGCTAGGGTCAATGCTTCCATATCAGGTAATACCACGTTGCACATGGAAATACATTAAACACCAGTACAATAACGCACATTCTCTGAATAAACTATCAATCCAATAAGATAGACAGAAGGGATGGTCAATGAGCATATAGAAACACAGTGCTATCTTGATTCATATTTAAATCCTAGAAACTCTTAATCTAAACTTGGAATTTAATCCATATTACACGAAAATATACTTTATATTTCCATAAAGTAATGCTGTACAATTTATTACATGTAGTAGTGTATATAGCACTAATAAATAACTGCTACATATATTTAAGTTACAAGAAAGAACAAAAATACAATGTTAAAGACAATTTTTCTTTGGAATTTTACTAATGTATCTTGGAAGTTTGTCAGTATTGAAGCTACAAACCAATGTGCATTATCATAATGCATTTGAACATACTCACTGGAATTCTTTTCGTCAGTAATTTAAAACATTGAATTTGATTGATTGTACGTTCAATGTGTATTTTATGTGAAGCAATTTTTCTGGTGACACTTACATCGCCTTCGCTAAATGGCTTACAACAAGATGCAAGAGGTGGAATATTTAACTGCAGGCCCAGGTCTGCTAATTCTTTTGTAATCAGAAATCCTTTGTCAGATATTAATGCATCATTTTCTACAATAAACTTTTTTTCTTGCAAATGTTGTAAATAATAGTAAAAGCGACATTGTTCAATATCATTGTCAGAAATGCTTCCTGGATATAAATCTGAAACAAATAAAATTGACCCCTTTGGATCACATACAAGAGCTTTCAATGTTTTAGATGATTTGTAGTCAGAACAGCACTGACTTTGTTACTTCAATGATGGAGGTGTTTCCGTTTTTAACTACAGTCAAGAATGGCTAAACAAGTAGGAAAATCTTGCTTGTAAGACTCTGGCATTGATTCTATAACTGTATCTCAATGGAGTAACTTAATGAATCTAATCTTAAATACATGTACTTTGCAATCCCATTAATAACTGTTGACACAGTTTGAACCTTATTATCATGTCTAAAAGCTTAATCTTTCACATTCAAACCATTTCTTAGTTTGCACAAGTACATAAACACATGCTGTGACAAGGGAAATCTGTTAACATGTACTTCTTTTCTTTTGTCTTCATACATTATTGGATTTTCACTGTTTGGAAAGAGAAAAGTAAGAAGCATAACAAACCTAGCATAGGTTAACTCCGTATAAATTTTTTGTTTTGATCTTAGACTTTGAAACGTCTTCTGCATTTAAAATTCTATCTCTCTCTGTTTGGCAAGCAGCATCAGATAATTTTGTTTTCTTTGCAATTTCTTGACGTAGACATGTATTTTCTCTCTTTGGCTGTCTTACTCCTGAAGCCAATGAAACATAACCAAAGATGAGAATACTGAAATAGTACATAAAATAGTTTATTAAATCACTATTCTTGTGAAAAAATATAACATTGTAGAGAACAGTTCAATGTGAAAATATTTCCATGTGTAAATGTACATGTATAATACATGTATAGAAATTTATAAAATTTATAAAACTTCAGTTATTTCGGATTTCAAACATTTTGGTTGAGCATCACTAAAGAGACATTATTTGTCGAAATGCGCATCTGGTGCATCAAAATTGGTACCGTATAAGTTTTACATTATGACCCCTGGGTCGAGGCCTCTGCTGGTGGACTGTTAGTCCCCGAGGGTCTCTACAGCCCAGTAGATAAGTACTTCGTTTCTAGCTTGAAAATACGGATGTATATTTAATTGCTGTTATAAAATTTAGAAATTCATTTCAAAATTAAGGATTATCTCCCTCATGCACAGCTCTTATCCTTGGACGAATTTGGCTCCACTTTTTTGGCACGCTGTTTTTGGCTATATTCAGCTCTAAAACTTCAGTTATTTCGGATTTCAAACATTTCGGTTGAGCATCACTGAAGAGACATTATTTGTCGAAATGCGCATCTGGTGCATCAAAATTGGTACCGTATAAGTTTTACATAATAGAAATGAAAAAAAGAAGAAAAGAAACACGGCATGCTTTCTTCTTAAAAATAGTACAAATTGCAAAGCATAATTTTAACTAATGTTGTTACATGGGCCATTGAATTTTGTATTATTCCATAATGAAACGATAAAGAACTCAAGAACCCTAGCTGATTTCACCCCGCGCATGCATATGTCAAAAATTGTGACACTTCAGCAACAGCAGGTGACATCACTCCATTGGTGAAAAATTCTTGATTGATACATGTACGTAAAACACTATACAAAGGAACAATGTATAAATGTATGATTTTATACCGCCCACATGAACAAAAATACACGCAAAACATTTGGTAAATGTAAATCTATGTACATATGAACAGTATGATGACTTCAGAACATTAATTTGATAGTTTATTGGCGATGATTGGCCATGGCCGCATACAGATTTGGGAGTCAGGCATCAATTCGTGCCTTACAGGGCGTCCATGAAAAACAAGCAAAATATTTGAACCCTGAGAACAGATGCTCAGATGTTTGCTCATCTAGTCCATAATAGAAAATGAAAATGTCAATTAATGTAAAGTTAACATAGAAGCACTACTGGTAAGCCAGAATGCCGGCCTGAGACGATGCACAGCAGTGTCTGCACAACCAGTAGAGCTACGCCCCGTGTTATTAGCATTAATAAGGTTAAATTTTCATGACGTGGAGGCCCCGAAGATGCCCATAATCAAATGATATGTATATGGCGCCCATACACGGGTACACATATAATGTAGATGAATATATAGTGAAGGTTGAATCCCTGCCTGTAATTGTCAAAATGAAGCAAACTAAAATAATCACATCATCATATGACCGATATGTTGACCAGGACTATAGTATACTTATACTTCATACTAATGCATACGTATTTCAAAAGCATCACCTTACCAAGAAAAATATTAATAAAGAAGAAAAAATGATAAAATAATCATCCTGAAAGACTTGAATTTTCAAATTTTTAAAAGACAAAATATTTTTGTCAACAATTTTTCCAAAACATAGCCTTCTTATAATATCGAACTTGCTTTTATTCGTAATTTAGCTCTACACCTGGTATAATACATGTATGTATCATATCAAATTTCAAAGCGAACGAGTCCGGTGTGTATAAAAGGTTTGCGTCATTTGGGATGAATTTATGTGAAAGTTCGTACATTTAGCCTAACGATATCCTGCGGATTAGTGTTGAACCCGAAGAGATACAGCTGGAAAGAAAGATTGAAACAGAACCAATGAACACTAAGGAGACATTTACGATCATTAGTATGAGGAATTAACAGATATGAAATAGTTAAAAAAAAAAACAACAGATATTTTATACCTGGATGGAATTAAAAGGTCGTCTCATTATTAATCTGAATATTAAGATACAAGTATTCAGTTTAGAAATGAACTGTTAGAAGTCCACCCTATTTAGGATTGGAGTGTTGTAGTCACAAAGTCTCTGTTAGTTAAAAATAATATATCAAACACAAGATGTTTAACTTGCTGACTTTATAAGATCATAAATTGTGGTTCTTATATACATAACACACTCCCTGTGTTAAGTATACACATACACGGTATTATGTGAAAATTTTCATGTGAATGTGCGTTAATGACAATTTGCCAACGGGGGGGGGGGGGGGGGCATATAAAGTATATGTGTTCTTTCTATTATCTGTCCATAGGTGTCGCTGCTTGCTAACGCATCTGTCAACGCCGACATTTCAAAATTCTTGTGACGCAGAATTTTAAGATAAAATTGTTTTACCGCTTGTAAAGAAATTCCCAAAATCTTCATTTTAATAAAAAAAAAAGTATTTTCTTCCGACTTTTTATGTTATCTTAGCTACATTATCATTCTAATTCTTAAATTATGCCCCGGTTGCGTCTTCCGGTTTTAGGAGACGCAAACACAGTTGCTCGTGGATAAGACAAAAGTGTTTGCAAAGCTTGCTGAAATCTGTAGTTATTCCCGATGTTAGAAAGGTGAACTTTGTCAGAGGACAATATACCAGGGCAATATGAGCATAGCTCAGAGTATCTAATGTATTGCTCTCCCAACCTCTTTAAAAAATGATGTAACAACCCTATTTGTCCGATTTCTTACTTTCTCTAAGCCACATGATTCCTCTCACCCCGCCATTTCCCACGAGGCAAAATTTGGGATCAAACTAATGTAGTAGATAGCAATGTTTTTGAAAGTTGTTGCAGGGTTTTGATTATGTTAAACCTAAGATGAATGGACTTCCCCCTTGTATTGGGATAGTATTGCCCCCACAATGTAAAAATACACTTTCAAGTGGGTATTCCGACTGAAGTAACAATATTATAGGGTTATTGAACTTATATTGGTGAATATTGGCACGAGTTGGCTGTAAAAATGCACGAGCTTGCGAGTGCATGTTGACAGCCAACGAGTGCCAATATTCACCAATATAAGTTCAATAACCCTTTTATTATATAGCTAAAGTATTTAGTTGTTAAATATTATTCCTTTTCACTCAAACTACTCCAAAATAGACGAGAATTAATCAATATTGGCATCTAAGGTGAAGGTGTGCATGCCTTTCTTAACTGTTCAATATTTAACCCGTCATTAATGCATGAAGCAACTGATTTTGTAAATGGGGACATCATAATTTATGTACAGTAAAACATTTTGCTTAAGTAAATATTAAATACCGGCTCTGTCAGATTCGGAGGACCGTCGTCTGCCATTTTTGCTTGTTTACGTCGTTACGGTAACGTCAATATTGAACGCTCATACTCGGAATGTTTCGGGCGCATACAATTTACGGAATGCAAAGTTAACGTTCAATAAATTCTCAGGATATTGAACGCTAACATTCTCTAGATTTTACGCAGATTTTACATTAGACTATTTATTAGCTATATAATAAAACTTTTTATAAACTTGCCCCCACCTCATGCCCCCTTGTCCTTGCCAGAAAATGAATGCCTTGAGTCTATCTAACTGCAGGTTGGTACGAAAGGAAAACTTTCTTGTATGACAAAAACCATGTTTAACAATGGGTGACCCGGTAATCCAGATTCTTCTATGATATAAAATAATTAAACAAAACTACCTTTAAAAACCAATAAATGAACTCAGTGAGTCAATTCCTTTTATAACTACGCAAGGATTGATATTTCCATATAACTTCTGTAGCAATAAACCGCTCAGAGGCTCCTGATACCCACGCATTAGAGGCTGCACCTATACGGGATGAGTGTGTATTACCTACTGTCCAGCCCCAACTTCGAAAGCTTATACAACTGATCAGTTTGTGAATGTTGTAGTAGAACTCTGATAATATTATCGTGTGGTGAGTATAGAACATTTTGAGCTTGAATGGCATCACCTGCATCCTGTTTACTATTCTGAACCAAACATTCGGGAAAATCCCCAAAATGCTGTGAAAAATATTGGTTGTGAATTATTTAGATTCATAATGAAAGGTGAAGATAACGAACAATGATCAATCTCATAACTCCTACAAGCAATACAAAATAGATAGTTGGGCAAACACGGATCCCTGGACACACCAGAGGTGGGATCAGGTGCCTAGGAGGAGTAAACATCCCCTGTCGACCGGTCACACCCGCCGTGAGCCCTATATCCGGTTCAGGTAAATAATATGAATGGCATATGCTTGAAAGTGTCTGAAACATCCAAAGTGAGTGGTTTTCTTAATTCGTTGTGTAAGCTGCTACAACTAGAGCTCAATAAGACTTTTTGAGTTAAAATAACTGTAGTGTTGGGAAAACCGTGCAATTTGTTGCAGTAAGAAATGCCTGCAATGTATGATTTGACTGTGTTGCGTAAATATTTTGTGAGGGATAGATATGACACAAAATCATGAAAACAGGCTGGGGATGGGGATAAGCTTGCTTTTGGAGATAAGTAATACAAAACATATGAAATGCCTTAACTACAGTGTCATACAGTTTTTTGGTATTTGCTGACAAAGCACAACTTGGAAGCTCTTGGGATCTAAGCTGAAAATGATGATGGAGGATTTGTGATGATTGAGAATCCGCCTCTGGAAAAATTGATCCTGAAGCGCTTCCATTGCTGTCAGGAGAGAGAATCCGCTTTCATATATGTATACCTGAAAAATGCTTGGCTTTAAATTGAATATTAAGCAGCACACCTTGGAGAACTAATCTTCTTAGCAAATACGTCACTCCCTGGAGGTTTTTAAGTTAAGGATTGAAACGAATGCTACTTAATCAGTGTGTATAATGAAACGTTCACCTGACAAACTACTGCCCCAAACCTCAAAAGCCATGATTACAGGAACCAATTCCAAAATGTTATGTCAGAGAAAATATCTGACCCATTCCACTGGTCTGGCCAAGCCAAATAAACCTAATGAGTACCAAATACAGCTCCACATCCTAAATTGCCTGCACTATCTGTAAACAACTCCAGATCAAAATTATTCAACCAATTAACTCTTCTATATGATGTTAATGCCATCAAAATCATCAAAAATGCAGGCCAAGTGTATATATCTTTCCTCATTTCCTCGGTGACTCTACGCCTGTGATACGGACGGGAAAGCCCACAGCATGCATCATACAGCCGCCTAACGAAAGTCCTACATGCCGGAATAGGACGAATGCAGAAATTTAGTAACCCAGTAACTTCCTGGAGATCGATTAGAGTAATCTTACGTTTACGCAATATCTGAGCCAACTATAATAATAATATCCTTTATTTGTACAGGATTGCACAATTAGTTGTATAAACTAGTTTACATTGTGGTCCTGTCTATAACATATATACATATCGAGAACATATATCACAAAGCATGGAAATATCACAATTTATATACATACAGGTAAGAACTAAATGAAAAGAGACAATAAACACACGAGTATCATTGAGGATCAAAATAATGTTTTAGATAGCCTGATTTCAAAGATGTGGTAGTTGTGCATTTTCTTATAAAATCTGGTAATGAGTTCCATAAAATTGCTGCTGAAATGATAAAAGATCTTCTAAAATATTCTGTTTTGGCTCTTGTAATATAAATAAAATTAGTAGAGCTCTGTCTTGTATTTCTTGTGTTTACCTCATTCACAAATCTAAAAAAAAAAAAAAGACCAATAAAACATGCAAATACTCTGGAGTCATATGATGTAAAACTTTAAACATAAGAATAATTTTTCGATAAATAAAATAGTCAATCAAAGACATCCATCTCAAATTTGATAGCATGCAAGAAGTTGACACTGAATGAGGTACTTTGATATGTGAAATGATACTTGCTGCCCTCTTTTGTAATTTAAAAAGCCTATCAATATTTGTCTTGTTCTTTGTATCCTGCCATACTGTACAACAATAATTAAAATGAGGAAAAACAATAGTATTGTAAATTTTGAGTAGTGCCCCCTTTGACATAAAAGTACTCAATCTCCTTTAAACACCTAGTTTCTGACTAAGTTTTTTAACATAAGGCATCTGTGTGATAAGACCACGTAAGACATTCATCGAAGTAAGGGGTCATCCATAATTATCAACCATTTTCCAAAGCGTGCAAAAGGCACGCTCGGGGAGAGGGGGTAAAAAATCGACAATTTTACCGTACGCTCTTTTTTCTCTTCCGGATTTATTTCATAAAAGTATTGGTCATGTTACAAAAGTGTAATGCCTATCAAAGAGACGACAAGATAAGACAGATACATCTTTATTTTTTTCTATAAACATCTATTATGTACACAAAATTTGCACATTTATAAAACATATCATTCATATATAACAAGAAATAGGGGTACCAATATTAAAGAACTCATTGTTTGAACTAAATTGCTCATAAACTCGATTGTTGATCCTTCTTGTTGGGAATTTAAAAATGGTTGATGTACACTTTTTGAGGGGGGTGGGGGTCTCAAAAAGTGTGCTTTTTGCACACTTTGGAAAATGGTTGACAATTATGGATGACCCCTAAACACCTAAAAGTTTGGCACATTTGACATTTTCTATAAAAAATTCTCCAACATTAATACAAAGGTTTCTACATTTCGATAATTTCTGTGACATTCATATTAAAATACATTGTGTTTTCTTTAAATTTATTGTAAATTTTTTCTTATGCATCCATTCCATAGAATTTATAAGATCATCCTTTAACTTTTTTTCAATCACATCTAAAGATTTATCAGAAACATCTTGTCTGGTATCATCTGCATGCAAGGTGAAGATAACGAACAGTAATCAATCTCATAACTCCTACAAGCAATATAAAATAGATAGTTGGGCAAACACGGATATACACGGATATATATATTGACTGTAGAGTGTTTGAGGCATGTTGGGTAGTCATTTACAAACAGAATAAAAAACAGAGGACCCAATATAAAACCCTGAGGGACTCCGATGGTAACATCTTTTTCCTTTGAGATGGTCCCTTTCCATTTGACACATTGCGATCTTTCATGTAGATAAGAATGAAGCCATTTAAAAGTTTTTTCACAAGATAAACGTTTGTGCATCAATACATCATGATTATCTGTGTCAAAAGCTTTGCTTAAATCAATAAAAAGTACACCTGTAAGTTTCCCTTTATCAGTGTTCTCAAGCCATTTGTCAATGATATTATGTAAAGCAGTTTCGTAAGAATGTTTTGGTCTGAAACCTGATTGATGTTCTGTTAAAAGATTATTTGCATTCAAATACTCGTAAAAAGTGTTAAAAACATGTCTTTCAAACTTGAACCTAGGCTGCCCTATCTTATCTGATGGGATTTTAATTGTCATACTAAGAGTGTCTATTTCTAAACCGGGATATACTACACAGGTTGTCGGGCCTAGTGTCTTTTTCTCGGCTAAGGGGACACCAAACACTGCAATAATTACTCTTAGCAAAGTTTAAAACCAGGGGCTGCCCTATAATAATTCTAAAGCAGCTACTTTATCTAGATAGTAAGCTATAGTATCTAGGTAAAATGGAACTTTATGCTAATTGGAGAGAGGACAATGTAACTGAAGTCGGAATTGCTAGGTTGTTTAGGGGGCCCTAAAACGCTGGGGTTGTGGGTTTATTAATGGTGGCTGGGATTGAGCAGAAGGTGACACATCTACATTAGTGAAAAATTCTTGAATGCTACGTACAATATACAAAGAAACAATATATCAATGTATGTATGATTTTATACCGCCTTCATGAACAAAAATACACGCAAAACATTTGGTAAATGTAAATCTATTTACATACATACTAACGGGTATTTAAATGTATACATAATGATAATCATGAATGAGAACAAATTCAAAGAACAATGTAATCAGAAACCAGGAAGTCTTTCGGTATATTTAAATCAACTGCAATGAAATCCGAAGAATGGATGACTACACGGACAAGTGTAAAATCAATCTTTTAATTAGTACAACATTATTAAAGTTATATTTTAATTCACAATAATATTGGTCGCAGTAATAATGGTTTGCACAATAGGTTGATGTACATCGGCGTCAATATTCAATAACTCTTCTTTCCTCTTCAATCGAAGTGTCTCTTTTTCGTTTTGAAGCCGACTGTTTTCATTTTCGAGGTGTTGTTGAGCGGCAAATAGTTCTTTGATTTTGTCTAAAAGTTTCTTAATTTCTTCGTCTTTTTCTTGAGATTCGCGTTTAAGTTTTTTCATATGTTTGTGAACCTTTTCTCTTACTTTTATCGTTTCACGATGCAATTCCTTTAGTGACATATGACTCTTAAGGTTCTGTGGATCCATGTCATTTCTCAATTGTTTAAGTTTATCAGTAATCGATTTTAAACTTTCAACTTCGGGATTTGTATTGTTAGGAACACCTGTAACTGTTGTCAAAAGCTCGGCATAGACCCCATCTTCTTCTACATTTGAGGAATTGTGATGATCTGTATTTTTAAGCCTTTTTTGAGTCCCTCTCTTCTTTTGAAGACGTGTTTTCATTTTGTTAATATGAAACCCGTTTGCCTTTTCCTCTTTTGCGAGAGCATCCATTAAAATATCAAAGCCTCCATCTTGATTGCGAAGAATTCCCAACAAAGTTTTCTTTACTAAATTCTTAATCTATTAAGGGAGAAAAGTCTCAAATGAATGCATCTTTAAAGTATTGAATTGCTGTCTCATGTTCAATGTTAGATACAATACTGATTCCATGATAGCATCAAGAAAGTAAGGCTCGTTTTCTTTACCATATCACTATAGAATTAAGTACTTCATACCGTAATTTTCTTTTTTTGCGTTGTGGTGAGATTGCAGCTAGATTTTATCATCCTCAAAACAGTATTTGAGAAAAGAATTTTCCCTTCAAAGACATCTTTAAATTCCTCAATGACACTCCATTCCATTGCATCCATTGCAGGCTGTTAGTTCCAGTGATCAAAATATCGGAATTGACGCTTAACCAATGCAATCACGGTCACTATGGCTCGTTGTACGCTTCAGTTGATTAATATTCAATTAAATACATTATGATATCTCATCACAATATTGCACACATTGAAAACCCATTTAAAACTCTGTGTAATGCAAAACCCGTTTATGAAAAAGCATGCACATCATGCGTGTTTCTTCAAATATATACACACGTCAGTGTATTATTCTTACATGTAATTAAGTCTGTTACGTCTGCTCCTGAAATACCCCTTTTAAAATTGCGCAATGGTTTCTTAGACTAGTTTCCGATACATGGACTAGTATTGAGGTGGATCACTAGTAGTACACCCAAATGTTGTTTAATGAAATGTTAAAGCATGTCATATGAAGAATATCACTATTGAAAGAGTGATGCAAGCGCAATTATTTCATTTGAAATATGATTTTTTTGTAGTTGTGTTATTTTTATTCGGAATCAAAATAAAGGGCGATTTGTTTGCAAAAAAGATTTTTAATGGGGATTAAATCATAGTATATATATATAATATATATATATATATATATATGTATATATATATATATATATGTATATATATATATGTGTGTGTGTGTGTGTGTGTGTGTGTGTGTGTGTGTGTGTGTGTGTGTGTGTGTGTCACGGGGTCTTACAACAAGAAGAACTCTTGGTGCAGGTTTCAATTAATTTTTATTTATATCCAACATATCCATACTGCAATCATAAATATGACGATGACCTAAAATGAAAATGAAGCATTCACACATACAATTTCTCTCACATACGATAATTTGAGTAACAATTATTAATTAGATTAAAACGATTTAAATGAAGTTAGTTCTTACCAGTTATATATCTTTATATCCCGTAAGGAATACATCCGTATAGGGTATCTCAGTGTGAGACTTACCCTGATGTACTGTGTTAAAGTCTTGTTAATCTCTAAATTAATCCGTGCTCATCCTTTTATACAAGCTCACACACATGCCCACAATACTACCACTCCCTAAAAAAACTTGTTCTGCAACTTCTACTAAAATACTCGCTCTACAAATACCTAACTCAGCAAAACCCTATTCACAAAACAATCAAGTGACACCACGTACACAAGAACACAACACGAATACGATGACAATGCATAAATGAATTAGTAAACAGGTGAATGAATGAATGGAAGTGTATTGAACAATCTGAAATGAATAAAATGCATATAACATTTGATAATTAAAATACGCAATTGTCACCCTGTGACATTCTCCCCCTCTTTATTGAAATGTCTCCTGGCATTTCCTGAAGCAAATCCAAATACTCATTAATATGCTTAATTACATCTAAACTCAACTATATACAAAAATAAATTCTCATATAACACATCAAGTGCAAAACATGTAAATATTTCATATGTAGTTTTCTATCTCAAGTCTACTATGGTATGTTATACACCATCTTAACTACTTCTACTTCATACCCATGTAAATGCAAAACCATGAAGTTCAATCCTTAACTACAGCATTTTACACATGTAGATCAATCCCTCATAAAACCATATATACATATTCAGTAAAGACAATTTGTCTTTTTCACCTGTGACATTCTCTCCCTATACATACCAAATCTGGGCATTTTGAGGAGAAACCCAAGTACCATATCTATCTGGTGGTTTTCTATCCCTTGTGGATCTCCTCGGTTTTACCACAGCTGGACTCTCTACGACTGAAGATTCAGATGTGGATGCAAAGGTTCTGTTTCTGATGAAACTTCTTGTATTTTATGTTCTTCCTGCACTGACTTAGTCTGCCTTTGCTTTCTAATTGAATATTCTGTACTATATGAATTCGAGATACACATAAATGGTAATAATAAATTCCTATGTAATGTTCTAATTTTCCCACAACCCGATTCTTTCCTAACTCTATATATAAACTGGAATGTCTGAAACCGGTTGTTCAACCACCACATATGGATCTCTTTCCCACTTGTCCGATAACTTCGATCTTCCTGAAAACACTAACTTCCTAACAAGAACTCTATCACTTTCCTCCAAACTCGATAAATCTTACCTTCTGATCATAATTCTGTTAAAGTTTAATCTCCTTTGTAATTTCTAAGCATAGTTTTCCCTACTTCTTACCTGCTTCTTAGAATTTTCAATACCAAAGTAAGCATCCATTGCCAAACGAGGGTGCCAACCAAACATTAGATAGTGAGGGGAATACCCTGTAGTCTCGTGTTTAGTTGCATTATATGCATGTACTATTGGCAAAACATAAGTTTTCCAATCTTGTTTCTGATGCTCATCCAAAGTAGCTAACATTCTTAAAAGGGTCTGATTAAACCTTTCAACTTGCCCATTCCCCATAGAGTGATAGGGAGTAGTCCTGCCCTTCTTGACTCTTGCTATGCGACACAACTCTTTGATTACAGAACTCTCAAAATTCCTCCCTTGATCTGAATGGATACGTGCTGGGAAACTGTAATGGCAAATGAAATGTTCATACAATACCTTTGCTGTTGTCGATGCTAGCTGATTTCTGGTTGGAATTGCCATGGTATATCTGGAAAAGTGGTCGGTTATGACTAAGACATTCTCATGTCCACCTTTGGATTTCTCTAGGCTGAGGAAATCGATACAAAGAAGCTCCAATGGTCTGGATGTTTGGATAGGGATCATTTCTGGTCTGGGTATTTCTCTGGTCTTGCTCCTAATGCATCTTTCACACTGTTCCACTTTCTCCTGAACATCTCTGTACATGTTGGGCCAATAGAAACGTTGTTGTAATAACCAGTAAGTTCTATCTCTTCCCTGGTGAAACATGTCATTATGAAGTCCTTTAAGAACCATGTGCTTGTACTTACTTGGTAGTACTAACCGTCTTACCTGTTCTCCATTCACTGTTGTTTCTCTATACAGAACTCCTCTATCAATGACCAATGTTTCCATTCCCTCAAGAATAACTTCACGTCACTAGATTCCTGATGTAAATTCTTACCTGAAGATTTATCTCTTCTACTAACAAAGTACTTAATTCTGTTTATGTGAGGATCATCTTTCTGTTCTTCACTCCAGTTTACCTTAACCATTTCTTTATATGATAATTGAAAGTTGACCTCATGCTCTGCTGGCTTCAACGACTTCCCAATTACAAAACTCTCTGCTAGTGGAGTGTCCTTAACCAATATTGCACTAGAAATTGCTCGTACGACATCTGCAAACATTTTCTGCTGTTGTGGATTTCTAGACAATCCATCCGCATCCTTATTAAGCTTACCAGCTCTGTACTTAATCTTGAAATTATAGGCTGAAAGTGATGCTAACCAACGATGAGAAGTGGCATCTAACTCAGCTGTTGTAGTGACATAAGTTAAGGGATTGTTATCTGTCCTTACCTCAAACCGATTCCCATATAAGTAATCATAGAACTTGTCTACTACAGCCCATTTCAGACAAAGAAATTCCAGTTTATGAGCTGGATAATATTTTTCTGATGCATAAGCAATTACCCGCTCTATGCCGTTTTGCTCTTGATACAGCACCGCCCCAAACCATCTGAACTTGCATCAACATTTAGTACAAATGGTTTAGAGAAATCGGCATAAGCAAGGATAGGAGGGTTTGTAAGCTTTTGAACAATATTATCAAAAGAATTTTGTTCTATCTCACCCCATTTCCATTCTACCTTTTTTCTTGACCTTGCCTTTCTCTTGGAAATTTTATTAGTAGGTTGTCCAATCAGAAGATCATTCAGAGGCTTCACGATTCTGGCGTAATTCTGTACAAATCTACGATAATATCCAGTAAAACCTAGAAAAGATCTTAGTTTTCACATTAGATGGTACTGGCCAATTTCTAAGAGATGTTTATCTGGATCAGTCAATATCCCCTTTTCTGACACCACATGACCCAAATACCGAACTTCACTTTTAAAAAAACTCGCATTTCTTCGGATTGAGTTTTAACTTGTACTCATGTAATCTTTGAAAAACAGATTCTAATCTTTCCAAATGCTCTGAAAATGTACTGGAAAATATCAAAATGTCATCTAGAAAAAGTAAACATTCCTTCAAATTCATGTCACTCATACACATTTCCATCAGTCTTTGGAATGTAGCAGGTGCGTTGGTTAAACTAAATGACATCCTGTTACATTCAAAGAAACCAAATGGGCCTACTGTAAATGCCGTTTTCATCTTGTCTTCCTCTTTTAATTCCACTTGCCAATAGCCAGATTTAAGATCTAGTTTGCTAAAATATTTTGCACCTACCAGCCTGTCTAGAGTATCCTCTATCCTAGGTAGTGTATAGGCATCTCTAATTGTTCTGTTGTTTTGTAAGATCTATGCAAAACCTTAAAGACCCATCCGCTTTCCTACATAACACTATATTGGAACAATATGGACTACTGGACTTGCGGATCGCTCCTGCCTCTAACATCTCTTTCAGTGTCTGCCGTACCTCCTCAATCATCCCAGGAGGAATTCGCCTATATGGCTCCCTAAATGGAACATCCGTTGTAAGATGGATCTCGTGTTTAACCACATCCGTCTTACCTAAATCTGTAGGCGATGTAGAAAACAAATGCCGCCATTTCTCCAATACCTTGTGAGCTTTTCTAGTCTCTTGATCTGACAATTTATCTGTATTAATCTTCACTCCTAAGTCTGTCAAATTGGTTTCTTTCTTAGGTGATAATGGCTGTGGATCCCAAGAATCAACTACCTGTACCTGACTTACATTACAAATACTTGTCTTTGGAAGAATCTTAACTGTACTCGCTGAAATGTTACAAACCTTAACAGTTACCGTCTTTGTTCTACCTATAGTCTTCAGTGATAGCACTCTAGAAAAGACAACTAAACATTGCTGGCCATTCTCAGCTTGTTCTGTCAGTACTGGTTGAATCGTAGAAACATTCCTGACAATGCCTTTGACATACTTGACTTCATTTGAGCCTACTGTAATAAGAAATCTGTTAGTAGATTTTACAGGCACACAATTGTTCATACACATACTTCGTATTGCATTTTGCCAAGCTTCATCCCCAACATTTGTTAAATCTTTACAAAACCTTAGAACATTTGTTCCAATGATAACAGGTATTCTGGTATTGATGTCAGAAACCTTCGTTACCAAAGCTGGAATGAAGAGTGTTTCATTCATGTGGAACCTCGATATTTGCTTCTATGTAACCTACGTATGGCAAAGTACCACCATTTGCTCCATAGACATCTAACTGAAATTCAGTAATATCATGTAAATCTGGTTTGTTTTGCAGAGACTTGTAAAAAATTTCTGAAACAGTTGTTACCATGGAACCACTATCTATCAAACAAACAGTTTCTTTGCCACACACTTTAATTTTGGATTCATTTGAGGTACGAACCATCCTCTCTTGCAATGTAGGGCTTAAGTTTGAGGTTATGTTCTCTTCTATCTGCCCTGCGATAGAAGAGAATCTTTGGATTACCTGTTCTGTTTTCTGGATTACCTGTTCTGTGGTTACCCTACTTGGAAACCATCCTCTTCGCCCCCTGTAATTTCCTCTTTGAAAGGATCTACCTCTATTGGCCAATCTGTAAGCGTTTAGGCTATCTTGAACCTGCTGTGTCTCCACTCTCCCCAGTCTCCTCTCTATGTTCCTCAATGCATCTAGAATTTCTTGCTTGTCTGTTTCTTTGTCTACTTTGGCTGTTGCTACGTTCATTTGTGTAGTTGATTTCCTTGTAATTGACTTATTACTACACATTTCCTCTTGTTCTACTTTTCTTATTTCCTTAAAAAGACTTTGAAAATTTTTAATACTCTCAAACAAATATCTCGTAGCATTTCTGAGAGACTTGCTTCTGAGTCCTGTCCAAAATTTACTACGCAACATAGCATCTTTTGCTGTATTATCAATATGGGCTAATTTCACTGCTTTAGTCACTACAGACTCTAAACGTGATCCATACTGAACAATAGATTCATTTTCTCTTTGACTGTCATTATAAAATTCTTGCATTAATGTTTCAATACTGCTAACCATGCCATAAAAACCATCTAGCTTATCCGAGACCTGTGAAACAGTAGCTTGCTCCCCTAGGGATATTAACAATGACCTTGCATTTCCCTTTAGTGAATTTCTAATAATTTGGAGCAAAATTGCCTCTGACACAACCTTCGAGTTTCTCATACACTTGACCTCAAAACTCGAGACTTCATAAGTTACCTCCCCTTTTTAAAGCTCTTCATCCCCACTAAATGTGGGCAAGTGGAATTGAAATTCTGAAAATTCGCAGTTTGATTTAGACCTTGTTGCACTCTACCAACTGGAGAAACTGACGAAAATGAAAAAGTTCTCACAGCATCAACTGCTGGAGTACTGGCTTTTAAAACCATCAAATTATCATACTCTTCCTTTGTAATTAACTTATACTTAGGTGTAAGATCTGACTTACCTGCCAATAGTTGCAGCTTGTCTTGCTCTGACATACTTGTCCTTTCTTTCTCCTTCACTCCGTTATCTCTGCCTTCAGCCATTATAAGTATGCAACTCAGCTAAAATATGCCTAGCAAAATCATAAAATTCAAACCAACAAATGATAGTATCTAAGTAAATAGTGTCCAGCCTAAGTAATTTTCTTGACAATCTTTGGAATCTGAAAAACTGTCCAATAAATGCTGCAAATAAAATTCTGAAAATAAAATTTAGGTTATGATGATGAAATCAATGAGATCAATGAGGAATGCTTAGTTTTTTAGGTTTTTTTTTAACAATCAGAACAAAACTTCCTGAAATCTAAACCCAAGAAACTCGAACTGAACCCGTAAACTCTATATTCATTCACACTGTGCAATAGTGTTAGTAGAAATTAGAATAGTCAAACATGTCAAAATACCAGTAGAACCCAGTTTTGACACGGACCTATTGAAAATCTGAATTTAAGTTTAATTTTCAACACTCTCAGACACTACACACTTGCATACGATGAATGATACGAACAAATGGCATATATACAAACAGTTGACAAGTTGAACATATATAAAATACAGACATTAAATACAAAACAAAGCGAAAATATAGATAAGATGTATGGTAATTAGTGTAAAATAGACTTCACAGTAATTCACAGATATACAAAAGTTCTGCGGACACAAACACGGAATTCACGGATGCCAGGAACTGCTAGTCTCCTATGACTCCACGAAAGTTGTTTGGTGACGTCACTAATCTATCGCAATGTGTAATATAATTAAGTTCATTCCCTCGTCGCCCGTAAATGCAGACACGGGAAATTCGTGTGTTTCCAGCTGGATTCCAATAGATGTTTCGATTTCGACAGAGCTTCGTTTATCGTTAAATTAATGCACACTAGGTAATGTTACATACGTAAATATGTTTTTACACAGTTGTATGCACACCATTTTTTTAGGTACCGCACGAACTATCTCTGCAGTTTATTATTACTCACATAATTATCACTGCCACTGGTCACCGTCATGTCGTTGGTAATGCACGTTGGGCGCCATTGTCACGGGGTCTTACAACAAGAAGAACTCTTGGTGCAGGTTTCAATTAATTTTTATTTATATCCAACATATCCGATACTGCAATCATAAATATGACGATGACCTAAAATGAAAATGAAGCATTCACACATACAATTTCTCTCACATACGATAATTTGAGCAACAATTATTAAATACATGTAGATTAAAACGATTTAAATGAATTTAGTTCTTACCAGTTATATATTTTTATATCCCGTAAGGAATATATCCGTATAGGGTATCTCAGTGTGAGACTTACCCTGATGTACTGCGTTAAAGTCTTGTTAATCTCTAAATTAATCCGTGCTCATCCTTTTATACAAGCTCACACACATGCCCACAATACTACCACTCCCTAAAAAACTTGTTCTGCAACTTCTACTAAAATACTCGCTCTACAAATACCTAACTCAGCAAAACCCTATTCACAAAACAATCACGTGGCACCACGTACACAAAAACACAACACGAATACGATGACAATGCATGAATGAATTAGTAAACAGGTGAATGAATGAATGAAAGTGTATTGAACAATCTGAAATGAATAAAATGCATATAACATTTGATAATTAAAATACGCAATTGTCACCCTGTGGCATATATATATATATATATATATATATATATATATATATATAAATTGACGATCAGATGGAGTTCAATCACATAACATTTATTTCTCTACAGGCTGTTTCGTGAGGGGATGGTTTCCCCTCACTCGTCGGGAGAAAAATGACATCTAACGAAAAACATCCGCGTGGCTGAGAATATGTTACACAGAAACATACTGGATGGTTGCTAAGCATGATTACACACAGGATTGAGTAAATAGAAATTTATGGGAATGACGGCAAGTGCTGACAAGTTCTGAACGCTTATTCAATGAAGATTTTTCGGGATGACATATTATAAAGAATTTCTCTAGAATACAGAGGTTGCACTTTTTTGAAATGTTTGAGTATGATGATGTTTTTCCTAAAATTTCCCACTTGATTTTGTAGTCAATATTTTTGTCTTTCAATGTCCATATGAATTTGCTGAGCTCGGTGGTATTCTTTTTCGTGGAATTACGGAATGAATGAGTGTGGTTGGCGTATCTTAATTTGAACTCGGTGTCTGCTAGTCCCACGTAGCTCTCTTCTTGTCCATTATCGGCTCTGACTCTAGCTAAATACACAATTCCGTGGGCGCGACATTCACCGTTGAGCGGGCATTGGTCTTTGTTTCGGCAATTACACCTGTTACATGTATCTCCGGTCTGGCGCACTTGTTTAATTGAAGCGTTATGCGAGTCAATTACGCATCGAAGTTCCATCATATTTCCGATGCGGATAGTCACATCATTATGCACACAAAGAAGTCGTTATTACTATGTCAAAACGAACCGTGGGTCAAGAAAGAAGCCAAAGAAAATCTATTCGATATTACCATGGGCTCATACGATGGCGCTGAGTGTTGTGAATTAGTCTGCATCTACCTGCTGTCAGTGATCAAAGCCGAGTTCGGTAGTCTATTAAACGTAGGACTATACAGAGAAGACGGACTAGGCGTTACGAAATGCAGCGCACGAGTCACAGAGAAGATAAAACAACGTCTGTGCAAGATATTTGAGGATCATGGTCTCCGTATCACTATAGATGCCAACAAGAAGGTGGTCAACTATTTGGACGTAACGTTGAACTTACATACAAGTAAACATTCCCCGTATTTGAAACCCGGCAACATTCCGCGTTACGTACACTCCGGCAGTAACCACCCGCCTTCCATACTTAAAGCTATACCATCAGGCATCAATCACCGATTGTCATCAATTTCATCGGACAAAGAGGAATTCGTCAAAGCCGCCGGCATATACCAAAAAGCACTTGATGAAAGCGGCTATAAATACAAGCTAACATACGACGAATCAGCCAAAACTAAACAGAACAGCAGAAGAAATCGTTCCCGTAACATCACATGGTTTAACCCCCCATATGATAGTAACGTAAAAACAAACTTGGGTAAACAGTTTCTCAAAATTATAGATGAGTGTTTCCCGATAGGCCATGTTCTACGCCCGATTATCAACAGAAACACCATTAAAATATCATACAGTTGTATGCCATCCATGCAAAATGTAATTGACTCGCATAACGCTTCAATTAAACAAGTGCGCCAGACCGGAGATACATGTAACAGGTGTAATTGCCGAAACAAAGACCAATGCCCGCTCAACGGTGAATGTCGCGCCCACGGAATTGTGTATTTAGCTAGAGTCAGAGCCGATAATGGACAAGAAGAGAGCTACCTGGGACTAGCAGACACCGAGTTCAAATTAAGATACGCCAACCACACTCATTCATTCCGTAATTCCACGAAAAAGAATACCACCGAGCTCAGCAAATTCATATGGACATTGAAAGACAAAAATATTGACTACAAAATCAAGTGGGAAATTTTAGGAAAAACATCATCATACTCAAACATTTCAAAAAAGTGCAACCTCTGTATTCTAGAGAAATTCTTTATAATATGTCATCCCGAAAAATCTTCATTGAATAAGCGTTCAGAACTTGTCAGCACTTGCCGTCATTCCCATAAATTTCTATTTACTCAATCCTGTGTGTAATCATGCTTAGCAACCATCCAGTATGTTTCTGTGTAACATATTCTCAGCCACGCGGATGTTTTTCGTTAGATGTCATTTTTCTCCCGACGAGTGAGGGGAAACCATCCCCTCACGAAACAGCCTGTAGAGAAATAAATGTTATGTGATTGAACTCCATCTGATCGTCAATTTATGTAGCTCCGTGAGGCCACGTCGAGCACTCTAGAAGATTATATCGGAGATTTATCCCAATATATATATATATATATATATATATATAATTATATTATATTATATTACATTAACAAGTATGTTTCATATGTGAGGCGAAGTTCGTAAGCTATAATATACTCTTACTTAATTACATATCGTAAAATTAATTTAAAACCTACTTTCCTTTTCGATAAACTACCCTTTCTCTCACCAGAGGGCGCGTTACGCAAGGTTTACTTACACCTCTGTCACCGCTTAGAATCACGTAAAAATATCATCACATGATGTAAACTGTCATTCTCGATTCCTTGCCCTTTAAAAGTTCTCGCAACAGGTGATATATCAGACTCTTTGCAAAGCCCATTGGCACTTTGATAAGTACAGTTTTACCATTTAGCGGTTTGCCTCTTATTTTTACAAATTTTCTCGAATTTATGACAACCTTTCTTACTATTGATTCCAAGTTTACATTAAATCTCCACAACGTGAATGTCCTACATTCATACGCACATTACAAAGTAGTTTCAAATTTCGGATCAGAAAACAACAATTTTACACAATTTACAGTAAACATCAATTTAATTGCACCAAAAGCATTTCATAATATGACGAAATATTTAGTCTAAAACATGAATATTGGGTATTAGAAACTTTTTTCAATATTTTTGTAAACAGCCGTTAACAGAGGTGTAGTGCTCGTAGCACACGGAACTGTGGGTAAAGAATGTAAACTACCCTGATATAGCTAGCAAAAATGAATGTAAAGTGGCGGATCTAAACCAGTTTTCTTTCGTTTTTATGACAACTTAAGATACATGTAATACGATATGAAATTAATTCGTTGTTTATCGATGCTTGATTTTGATCTTACACAAGAAAAAGCTTTGATAATTGTTAAAGAAATAAAATATTCTTGTTCGTTTCTTCAATCCATGAATTTAGTCTTGAATCAGTCTAATATGGAAATTTCCAGAAAGAAGCGAGGCAACGTCATACCAATCGGGCCTTTCTGGCAAGTCGAGAAGATGCGATTGGTTTAGAACATTATCAGCATAAAATTGTGTAGGTATTCAGTTTTAGTTATATTTATACTAGTTTTGATTAGGCTTATATTTATCATTTCATGAAGATTCATAATTATTTTACTTATATATATCTCATTCAACGAAGGATACCCCCTTCCGAGACCAACGATCTGACACATCGATGAATTTTTAAATACGATTGCAATTGGTTGTCGTCTGTCGTCGTGCGGCGTCCGTCGTGCGTTAACAATTGAAATTTTTAACTTCTCGATAACTACAAGTCAATTCTTTTCAGATTTTGGTATGAAGCATCTTTGGGACAAGGGGGACATACATTTTAAATTTCAGCATTCCAGCATTCCTGGGGCCTTAGGGTCGAGGCAAAAACTGCCCAAAATGGACCAAGTTTCAAAAATCTTCTTCTCAAGAACCGCACATGTGTAAGAAAATCTAAATGTATGGTGATGTAGAGCAGGAAGGCCTTTACGAAAATTGCAAATTTCATGATCCCCGGAGTATGTGTTCTGACCCCAAGGCGGAGCCAAACTTATTATATAGTGTTTATGTGTAAAACACTTAAATAACATCTTCTTTAGTGCTATTGATACTATATTGAAACTAAATAGATATTTAGAAAGAACAGGTAATCTTTTACCAAAATTGTAAATTTGATTATTCCAGGGGTAGGGGTTTTGGTATCAGGGTGGGGCCAAAATGGTCAGTTATTAAATGTATGAACAATAGACATTTTAACTTCTTCTTGATAACTATCATTCCAATTCTTTTCAAATTTGGTATGAAAAATATTTGGGACAAGGGGAACATAGATTTTAAATTTCAGGATTCCTGCACCCCTGGGACCCTAGGGCGGGGCAAAAACTTGTTATATAGTGTTTATGTGGAAAACACTTAAATTACATCTTCTTTAATGCTATTGATACTATATTAAAACTAAATAGATATTTAGAAAGAACAGGTAATCTTTTACCAAAATTGTAAATTTGATTATTTCAGGGGTAGGGGTTTTGGTATCAGGGTGGGGCCAAAATGGTCAGTTATTAAATGTATGAACAATAGACATTTTAACTTCTTCTTGATAACTATCATTCCAATTCTTTTCAAATTTGGTATGAAAAATATTTGGGACAAGGGGAACATAGATTTTAAATTTCAGGATTCCTGCACCCCTGGGACCCTAGGGCGGGGCAAAAACTTGTTATATAGTGTTTATGTGGAAAACACTTAAATTACATCTTCTTTAATGCTATTGATACTAAATTGAAAGTAAATAGATATTTAAGAAGAACAGGTAATCCTTTACCAAAATTGTAAATTTGATGATCCAGAGGTAGGGGTTTTGGTATCAGGGTGGGGCAAAAATGGTCAGTTATCAAATGTGTGAACAATGGACATTTCTAACATCTTTTTGATAACTATCATATTTGGTATGAAGCATATTTGGAACAAGGGGACATAAATTGTAAATCCCAGGATTCCTGCACCCCTGAGACCTTAGAAGCGGGGCAAAACCTGCCCAAAATTGACCAATTTTCAAAAATGTTCCTCTCTATGACCGCACATGTTTAAGAAAAACTAAATCCATTAAGATGTAAAGCAAGACGGTTTCTACCAAAATTATAAATTTCATGATCCCCGGGGTAGGTGTTTTGACCCGACAGGATGGGCCCAATTTAGCATATAGTGGTTATGTGTAAGTTTGCTGATACTGTATAAAATCTAAATGCATACTAAGGAATGTCAGAAAAAGATGTACAAAAATTTCACAACCCAGGGTTTTGACTCTAGGACTGGTCCAAATTAGTCATATCTTTTAATGTTTTAATGTTAATACACCTAGTATCATTATGTGAAGCCTTTCATCAGTGTATGCACTTATGAGGGCATTGAAGTTGTAAGAACACATCTTGTTTTATACTTTTGCTGAATGTTAAAATTTAGCTTAGATATTCAGAACAGGGAATTTTTTCTAGATTCCATAGCCCTTGGGAGTAGTGATAATTTTTCACTAGTACTTAGGTGACCGATAAGGCATGTGGGCCTCTTAGTGTTGCAAAGCAGAAATTTCATATACATAGTTTTACAAATTTGATTTTAACTTTATTCATGTATAATTATGCAAAGTAAGTGGATTAATAAAAGTTTTACAAATATCTTTTTTTAGAAAGTTATTAAAAGTGTCTGTGTTGAATTATTCTATATAATTTTCCTTAATTAACTACTTTACGCCAACATCATGGTGAGCGATTGGTTGATATATGACACATGACTTGAACCGGTGGACATGTTTTACTAGTTTTCTTGTGGAGTAGATACTTTTGTCCCGTGCCACTTGATAGAAAGGTAGTAGTAATCTATTCCAATAAGAGTTTAGTGGACCTTTATATATATTCTAGCATTTGAGTATGTTTTCTTTCATTTATATTGTGCGGTATGTATTTGGAGATTCATTTAGTATTTATATCCAGGTTGCTTATAGCTAATAATTTGCATGTTCAATTTAGATTAGCACAGTACTGACACCAGGCTGAAGCTAGCAGCCACTAAACAGCAGCCAATAAGCACGTAGAAGCTAGCAGCCACTGATGAAAATCAACAAAGAACTGAGAGTACTCAGAGAAAAATATTTAAAGAACATATCCATCACTTATCATAAACAAAATCATCAAATAACACATAATTTGCTGGTTAATTTGATATATTACTCAAACACAAACGCGTAAGCAAGTTATCGGTGAAAATCGAGTTTTACACACCTGAATGTAAAACTTATACGGTACCAATTTTGATGCACCAGATGCGCATTTCGACAAATAATGTCTCTTCAGTGATGCTCAACCGAAATGTTTGAAATCCGAAATAACTATGAAGTTTTAGATCTAAATATAGCCAAAAACAGCGTGCCAAACAAGTGGAGCCAAATTCGTCCAAGGATAAGAGCTATGCATGAGGGAGATAATCCTTAATTTTGAAATGAATTTCTCTAAAAATAAGAATTTCCGGATGTGACGTCACATTAGTGACTCTAAGGTAAACACAGAGCTCAGTCATGCCGAAAGAAAAGAAAAGAATCGGGAAATATTGTGTCGCAGCGGGTTGTACATCAACTAATGCTGACAACGTTTCTATATACGAATTTCCCAAGGAATCTAAACGTGAGCTACGGCGTAAATGGATTAATTTTGTAAGAACAAAACGTCAAAACTTTACTCAACCAACGAGATTTTCAGTGTTATGTGAACTTCACTTTGTGCCTGAAAGTTACCCAGTTGAATACAGAATTAAAAAGTCCCTGGGAATTGAAGTGAAAAAGAAACACCTGCTACCTGATGCTGTGCCAACCATCCATTTAACGGGATCTAAGCCTTCTACATGTATGTCTTCAAATAGCCCCATTCATGATGTAAGCAACTTAAATGTCACACACGTGTCTGACATAGGTTCACCTGTGGCTGCATTAACACCAGTGAGGGGAGCATTTAGGAAACGGGAATGCCTACGGGTAATACACAAAACTTGTTTGGTCTATATAATTACAGAAAAAATATAATAAAAACTAGATATATTAATAATATTTATCTTACTGATTTTACTGATTTTATTATAAATCAACCTGTTTTTAGCTACTGGACAGTTGCACACAAGACGCTGAATATGTTGAAGAACACAATATGGAGATACAAGGCGTAGAGGATGGATTTAATCAGAATGAGGTTATAGTCTTTTTTATCAATCAAAATTTCTTGATTAAATAAATAAAAATGTATAAAGTTTGTACATATAATTTTGAAATCTGTTAATAGAATGCATGTTCAGTGGGAGTACAATGTACTGGACGGAAACCTCATCAAAGGTCCAAGAAAATACAAACTAAAATAAAGCAATGCGAGAAAGGTTAGTATCTTTGTATTTCGAGTCTTTATTGTTCATTGTAAAGAAATAAGTATAGATTAAAAATATCAGTTCATTTCCTCCTCAGCTGTGCAGTGTGACTTTCGAGGTGATACGCCCAAAATGCGCAGTATTGCTGTACAGTGTAACAGATATCTCGAGGAAAGAAGAGGTGTGTATAGTGGGTTTTTTTTAATATTCATAACTGCTCGTTGAGACAGCAGGTACATAAATTATTCAAATTCATATTACTTTCAGATACTATAAAGCCTTGTAGAGTTGTGAGTACAACTACAATTAAGCAAGGCGATTTCTCTGTTCCCTCCAGTGAGGATGAAAATGAGGACAAAGGAACAGACACAAAATACTGCCCGGAGTCAGCTGATGAACTTGAATCATCAGAAATGTCCTCCAATGATGGATCCGACCAGTTAGTTAAATTATTGCTTAATTCTTTTTTTCATTTGGCATATTCATTTATGTGATATATATGATATAAAAAATATATTCTTTTAGAGATGACAATCCATGCCAAAAAACAGATAGGACGTACATAGTATCTGAATCCAAGTTAGTACAATTGCTTTCAATTTGTACAATTTGTGCATCTGCCACACTTTGCCAAATTAAACAAGTTTTAGGCACAATGATCAAGATAGAACAGTTCTGTGGTATGTGCGGATTTCAAAGAACATGGGACAGTCTAGCTGCAATAATGTAGCCCTATCCAATTTTTTTTATTCTGACGTTTTCGGGATAGGGCTACAATTCCATAGGATCTCCGTAATGGTGCAAAATAATTTTATGAATAACAGATAATAAACTCTGTGTATTAGTCCCAAATGTTGTTTACACCAAAAGGAGTACCAACTTTGTGCTCGGGTATGTCTAATAAAGGTGTTTTTCATTAAATACAATGTACAGCATGCAAAATTCTTCGTCTGCTCCGCCATGCTTGTTATCACGAGATCTCGTAGGTGGATCTAATGAAAAACCTAAACATTGACAATCAGCGCGAAAATGCAGTTACTCGAGCCACTTCGACAAAGAAAGGAAAATCATATTGTTGCAGAAAGAATTTACACTCTGCTGTTCGGTTTTTAACTTGATATTAAATTCAAACCTTTTCAATACCGACGAAATAGCTTTCGCCTCCATACTTGTCCATTGATGTAAATACTACCTTATATGGCATATGCAAATGACTTGACAATCGGAAGTTGAAACTTCAGTACATCAAACATGGCGCACAAATATGAATCGAGAAATTGGAATTTATCGAAATTGTTGAAAACGGTAGAATAGAGCCTCACAAATCTTAAGTTGCAGGTTGTAAATTTATATATTGACTAAGAAACATAGAATATCATTTTATTTACGTAAAGAAAGTCAGGAAATGTTTAGAATGAGCACAAATGTTGCGGGAGTGAATCACTCCCGCATTTGCACCATTACGGAGATCCTAAGGAGTTGTAGCCCTCTCCCTAAAAAAAAAAAAAAAAAAAAAAAAAAAAAAAAAAAAGCAGAGAGGGCTACATTATTGCAGCTAGGGACAGTCAGGAAATGATTGGAGCCCTACCGTCAGGAAATCTGTCCTTGTCGGCAGCCATTTTATTTTCAGGTATGTTACTTGTATGAATATGATCATTCCTGGTAAGTAAAAGAAAATATGCTTAAACAATTAATGTATTATTATTCCTTATTCATTGGGCCTCATACCAAGCAAAGCTCTTCGTTTTTTGGATCATATGAATGTTGCTGCCATAGCATTAAGTACCTTCCATCAACACCAGAAATATTATCTACAACCAGCTGTGTCAACATTATGGGAAGATTTCCAAAATAATTATTTTAGTCAAAAGCCAGAGCAAGGTGATTCCTTAATACTGGGTGGAGATGACAGGACTGATACTTCAGGACACTCTGTTAAATATGGCAGTTATGCTATGCTCGACATGGATCTAATGCTGGTCATAGATATTCAACTTGTGCAGGTTTGAGTTTGATGAAGATAAGATTGTATTATGAAGATTTTGTTTAGCGAAGAAAGCTATATTCATCTATCATTTTTATTATAATATGTTTTTATAGAGCAATGAAGTTCAAGGTAGCTACCACATGGAAAAGGAGGGGTTTATTAGAAGCATCAATAACATCGAGGGGAAAGGGTTGGAGATAGAGAAAATAATAACAGAACGTCACCTGCACACCCAGAAGCATGTCAGAGAACACATGCCGAATACAACCCATAACTACATGTATTATGTGTGGCATGTTGCTAAAGGTACGATTTATAATATTTAATTTTGTCTTAAATGATATTGATATACATTTATGCCAATGTATTTAAATACACTGTAGTAATAAGAAATACAAACAAAAACTAATATACCATAAAATTATTTGTTATCAGGTTTTAAGAAGAAATTAACCGCTCTATCTAAGATTAGGGATTGTGAGTCCCTGCAGCCTTGGATCAAGAGCTTGTGTAACCATCTTTACTGGGTTCCAGCATCAACTCCAAATGGTCATAGGCAATTGATGCTGGAGAAGTGGCAGTCTGTCTGTAATCATGTTCAGAATATCCATGAGCATGATGGTGACATTTTTCAGTCTTGTGAACATGGACCGTTGGATGAGCAAGAAAGGCGAAAGAAATGGTTAGAAAAAGGCAAGTATTTAAAGAAATATTTCAAATCATATTCCTGCAAAACTAAACTATGCAAAACCCAAATGGTAATTAAATTTTCTGTAGGAAGCAAAGCCTGTGTTAAGCGAGAGGAGCTTGTAATGTCCAAACAACTGCAGAAAGACATTCCAAAACTCTCCCCAGGAGCCCAAACAGCAAGTCTGGAAGGCTTTCATTCCGTAATCAATCACTTTGCTCCAAAAAATGTTTGGATTTTCATACCATGGGATGTTAAGCAGGTAAATTATGAATTAACATCTGCTTGGGAATTGTGAAATATACTAAATTCAGTCAGTAATTATAAATAACTTGGGAATAAACAAACATCTTATTTATGATTTTATTTCAGATAAAAAATTGCTGCCCTTGATTACAATGAAAATGCTATGCGAGAGCAAGCATTTACCAAAGATGGACAAGCACAATATAATATTGAGTATCCAAAGTTCAAAAAGGGTGGATTCACAGTTCGCGAGGTGAAAATAGGTTGCACATATAGTAAGTATTATTAACAGAGTTATTTATCTAATTAATCTTCAAATTTATAGTACATTGTATTTATCATTTTGAACGTAAATCTTATGTGTATATCTTGTAGGTTATGTCAGCAAGCTTATGGACATTGTATTTTCCAATGCCAGAGAAACTAAATTAAGTCATGTAGAAGTGGACGGAATTGCAGCGCCTCCTCCTCTCTGCAGTTCATTTGAAAAACCTGACAAAGCGTCAGCGATTCTAGAGATGACATCGCGTTATACTAATAATAGACAGGCCGAAAATCATGAAATGGCTGATGATGGTTGCTGTTGATGTTTAATCTTGATCCTGAAAACCAACATAAGCATCTTGGGGTGAAGGAAAACGACTTCGTATTTGGTTAACAGCACATGCTGGCAAAACCACCCCCGCATGCTTCCCAAGGTATCCCCATGTCCGTCTCACGAGCTGCCTGTAGCTAGTATACCTATATCGTCTGAAAAGGACATTAATTATTCAATTTTATTCATGTTTGCTAAAACGATTTAATTAATATTTTTACTATTATTTATCATAGCAACTTACTCTGGAGCATTCCGGATTATTATGACTGCTTTTAGAGCTGTAATCTTTAAGGGCAAGGCAGAAGGAACATAAAGGCAAGATAAAAGACTCCAAAGACTATCATTTAACGCTTTCAATGCGGGGCTGTAGTGGTACCACCCGGTGGCCACTGGGGTAGGAACATATTTGAAGTCCCAATTTCTACTCTACGAGGGGGATACAGAGACAATGTATCCATTGATTGGAGTAGAGATTCATAAGGGCTCCTCGATGCCATGTAAAGAAGACCTCTGTGAAACCCGGAAGTATTGTTTAGCTCACCTGAACTTTGACATCTTTGGTATTTCATGGAGAATGATGGGGTTTGATGCCTGATTTTAGGGCATTAATCTTCGAGACAAGGCGAAAAGAACATCAAGGCAAGATAGAGGACCCTCGAGGTATCATTTATCGCTTTCAGTTAGGGTTTGTAGTGGTATCACCCGGTGGCGCCCGGGGGTCGGGATAGATTTGGAATCCCTATTTCTACTATATGAGGGGAGACAGGGATAATGCATCCATTGATTGAAGTAGAAAATGTTAATGGGTACTCGATGCCGTGTAAAGAGGAGGTCTGCGATACCCGGAAGTATCGTTTAGCTCACCTGATCATTTTTCGTATATCGTAGAGAATAATGGGGTTCTATGCCTGCTTTTAGATGATTGGTCTTTGAAGACAAAGGGGAAAACATCAAGTCAAGGAAGAGGACCCCTTGGGCTATCATTTATCATTTTCAGTTTGGGGCTGTAGTGGTACCACCCGGTGGCTCCCGGGTGTCGGGATAGATTTGGAATCCCTATTTCTACTCTATTTGAGAAGACATGAACAACGTGTCCATTGGTTGGAGTAGAGATTCCTGAGGGGTACTTGATGTCTTGTAAAGAAGAGGTCTGCAATACCCGGAAGTATTGTTTAGTTCACCTAACTTTAACATTTTTTGTATCTCATAGAGACTAAAGGGGTTCGATGCCTGCATTTAGAGCATCAATATTTGAAGACAAGGCGGAAAGAACATTAAGGCAATGTAGCCGACCACTAAGGCTATCATTACCACTTTCAGTTTGGGGTTGTAGTAGTACCACCCGATGGTTCCCAGGGGTCGGGACATATTTTGAGTTCGTATTTCTACTCCATGAGGGAAGACAGTGAGAATATGTCTATTGAGTGAAGTAGAGGATGACAAGGGGTACTCGATGCCATGTAAAGAAGAGTTCTGTGATACCCGGAAGTATTGTTTAGCTCATCTGAACTTTGACATCTTTGGTATGTCGTAGATAATGAATTGGTTTGATCCCTGATTTTAGAGCATTAATCTTTGAAGACAAGGCGGAAAGAACATCAAGGCAAGATAGAGGATCCCTAGGGTTATCATTTATCCTTTCAGTTTTGGGCTGTAGTGATATCACCCGGTGGCTCCCGGGGGTTGGGACAGATTTGGAATTCCTATTTATACTCTATGAGGGGAGACAGGGACAAGGCATCCATTGATTGAGGTAGAAAATACTAATGGGTACTCGATGCCGTGTAAAGAGGAGGTCTGCGATACCGGGAAGTACCGTTTAGCTCACCTGCTCATTTTTCGTATATCGTAGAGAATAATGGGGTTTTATGCCTGCTTTTAAATGATTGATCTTTAAAGAAAAAGCGGGGGAAAACACCAAGGCAATGAAGAGAACTCCTTGGCTATCATTTACCATTTTCAGTTTGGGGCTGTAGTGGTACCACCCAGTGGCTCCCTGGGGTCGGGACAGAGTTGGAATCCCTATTACTACTCTATGACGGGAGACAGGGACAAAGTGTCCATTGATTGGAGTAGAGATTTCTAAGGAGTACCCGATGCCGTGTAAAGAAGAGGTCTGTGATATCCGGAAGTATTGTTTAGCTCACCTGAACTTTAACATTTTTCGTATCTCATAGAGACTAAAGGGGTTTTATGCCTGCATTTAGAGCTGTAATCTTTGAAGACAAGGCGAAAGGAACATAAAGTCAATGTAGCGAACCCTTAGGACTATCATTTACCATTTTCAGTTTGGGGCTGTAGTGGTACCACCCAGTGCCTCCCTGGGGTCAGAACAAATTTGGAGTCCCTATTACTACTCTCTGAGGGTAGACCGGGACAATGCATCCATTGATTGAGGTAGAGAATGCTAATGGGTACTAGTAATTGATGCCGTGTAAAGAAGAGCTCTGTCATACCTGTAAGTATTGTTTAGCTCACCTGAACTTTGACATTTTTAGTTTTTCGTAGAGAATGAAGGGGGTTGGTGCCTGCTTTTAGAGCATTAATCTGTGAAGACATGACGAAAAGAACATCAAGGGAAGGTAGAGGACCCCTTGAGCTATCATTCTTCGCTTTCAGTTTGGGGCTGTAGTGGTAACTAGACTGAAGTGGTAATTAGGCTGAAGCTAGCAGCCACTAATCAGCAGCCAATAAGGCTATAGAAGCTAGCAACCAATAAGAAAGTTTATCATCGTACTGCGAGTACTCAGACGGAACACTAAAAAGTAACACATAATAAAACAAAATTGATAATTTTTCAAACAATCAATCAACAAATTTTTAATTACTGAGTTTCATACTTGAAGGCAATTGAGCTCACCTGAAAGTTTTTGACGTTGCATCACATATGGGGATAATGAATGTTAAGAACAAATTAATCTTTGAAGAGTGCACTAAAGGAGTACGCATGCAAGGAAGTGGACCCCTAGGACCATCATTTTCCGCTCTCAGTTTGGGGCTGTAGGGGTACCACCTGGGGCCACCAAACGGTGGGACCACTATTCAGACCTCTCTGGTAAATGACTATAGGGTGTTGGTTTAAAACAAAACCGGTAAAGCACTAGAAAACAATGAAGTCAAACATATAGAACTTTTAAAAGGGATCATACGGGCCTTTAAGGGCGATTAAACTTAGTTGAAAGTTCCTAATTTTACATCATGTAGGTTCCTAATGAAGGCTTATAACAACATAATATTTTAACAGTCCGCTATCATTTTCCACCCTCAACTTGGGGCTGTAGGGTACCACCTGGGTCCTCCCAATGGTGGGGCCAATTTTCAGACCTCTGTAATAATTGACTATAAAGTATTGGAATAAAACAAAACTGATAAACGACCAGAGAACAATCAAGTAAAACATATAGATAAGGGGTCACATAGGCCTTTGAGGACAATTGAGCTCATCTGAAAGTTCATGATTTTATATCATGTAGGGTCATAGTGGAGGCTAATAATAATTTAATCTTTGAAGAGTCCGCTAAAAGAGTATGCAGGCAAGGAAGGGGATCCCTATGTCTATTATCCTCCCCCCGATGTACGGCCTACCAAGGATGGGGACACTTTGCAGACCACTCTAATAACTGACTAAAGGGTGTCGGAATAAGACAAAATTGATAAACGACTAGAGAACAATGATGTCAAACATATACAACCCTTAAAAGGGGTGATACAGGCCTTTAAAGGCAAATGAAAGTTCATGATTTTACATCATGTAGGGTCATAATGGAGACTAATAACAACTTAATCTTTGAAGAGTTCGCTAAAAAATTATGCGGGTCAGTAAGGTAAGAATGGGGACCCCTAGAGCTATCATTTCCACCCCCAGTTTGGGGCTGTATGTGGAACCACATGGGGCCTCCCAAGGGTGGGGCAACTTATTAGATCTCTCTAATAATTGACTAAAGTGTGTTGGAATAAAACCAGACTGATAAAATACTAGAGAATATCGATGTCAAACATAAAACCCTTACAAGGGGTATTATGGCCATTAAGGGCAATTTACAGTACCAACCAGACCCAACCTGACAGAAAACAGTCTCAGAGCAGTTCCGGGGACTGCATTCTGGGACTGCTTAGCAGTCCCAGAGCAGTCCCAGTAAACAAACCGAAAAACTGTCCCAGCGGTCTCAGCAGTCCCGATACTCCCAATAGGCGGGGTTAAAACAACTAGTGGGAGGAGCTAAGCCGACAGTGAGATTATCAATAAACATTGTCGATAATCGCTGGAACGCGTCAATACGATATTCGAAATTGAAGATAAATGAATTAAATGTAATCAAAGAGAAAAACAATACATTATATATGAAAACAGCACATATTCAAAATACTTACGTGATACTTTTTCATGAATTTATAACAAAATGGTAGATTATGAATACGAGTGAAAAAAGATACATGCAGAGTTTATAAGTCTGATAACAACATTTTCACAACGTAAAATCAATTGACGTCCATGTTCTGTCAAGCAAGTTTGTTGTTGTTATTTATTATTTTATGTTTTTTTGTATTTCAAATTTTCGAATGATACTTGTGGGTCTGCACTAAAATTATCAAATTTTTAATATATGATTTCATGTCCAAAACAAAATTTTCCTTTTGCAGTAAGGATACATTAAATTTCCAGTAACCTGGACCTCTCTCGTTCTTATTAATTAATATACGTAATGACAAACATCGATGATCGCTCATTCTAATGCCATTTGAATGAGTACCGGGTATTCGTCTAATAACAACACCTCTGATTTCATACATAAAACGTTTTGTGATAAATATGTAATCAATACGACTTCTGGGGGCGTCGCTTGCATCACACCATGTATATCCAGTTTTGTCTGGATGCAATTCATTCCATATATCACATAAATTTAAGTTAAGTAAGCATTTTCTCAAGATATTGCTACATTTATCACTTACATTGGAAAGGATAATGCTTCAGAGCTTTAGAGCCCGGAAACCATAAAGCTACTTCGATGTCTAGTGTGCTTGAGCTTTGACGTTTTGACCCCAAATTCAATAGATGGTTTTCCATCGAAGCGATTAAGCAAGAGTTATTTCCCATTGGCGCCATATTGTAGGTTAACAAGCCCGGATTCCTTCATTATTCAACCAAAATCAGCCTTGTTATTCTGGTCACTAAGGTGGAGATAAACTGTTTTTCTTATCAATATACATTTGTTAATGCATCTTTTACTTCATAATTGCAATATTGCAAAGATTCCCCCCCCCCCATATATTTCTGCCTTACATGCTTGAAAATGGTTGCCCAAAGAGGAAAATCCACCAGTTTGACCTACAAGATGGCGGTTAAGGGGAAAAACTTGGGGTCAAAATACGTCATATGAAAACCATCTATAGGGAACATCTTCGTCTCATGGATAGTCCATATGTATAATATGGTGACTGTAAGTGGGAAGGATAACGCTTTAGAGCCCGGAAGCCATTGCATATACAGACGGACGGACAACCTGATTCCAGTATACCCCTACAACTTTGTTACGGGTGGTATAATAATATAATACACATATTATTAAGTACTCATAATTATTAAGCATCCTAGACGTTGATGCTCTCCAGCTCAAAAAACTGAAGATGGGTGCTGTTGCGGTGGGAACACCTCTCTCCTGCCTTCTTCAAGAGGAGATTCAGTTAACCGAGACAACACTCTGAAATGTTCAGCTAGGGTCAATGCTTCCATATCTGGTAATACCACGTTGCACATGGAAATACATGTACAACTATGTACACCATAGAAAGATGACTAACTCAAGCAATGCTAGGTTTTATAAGCATAACAATTCTGAAACACAAGAACAATAAAATATTTATCACATTGTAATTTATCAACGGGCACATAGCTTCAACTTAAAAAAGAGGGGAGGGGTTTACCCCCACCCCCTTTTTCAAATTCTCTCTCTCTCTCTCTCTCTCTCTCTCTCTCTCTCTCTCTCTGTGTGTTATGTATTTTTTACATGCACAGTTCAATTTATTTGCTAGTTGCAACTCCCGTCTTTTCCTTTCTCTTTTTTGCACTCATGTACTGAAGGATTACACCCCCTTAACTTTGGCTTGTCGATAATTTTCAAATAGTTGTTAAGTCAACTTCTTCAATTCCCTTCTTTGCAACATTATACTACTTGCCTGACGATCATTATATTTACATCACTTCATAAAAAAAAAACAATGCAATACTGAAATATACCTCAACACACGGACAGCTCATTAAACACCATTACAATAACTATAAATAAACTACCAATCCAATAAGATAGACAGACGGGATGGTCAATGAGGATTCATTTATATTTAAATCCTAGAATAGCTAGATCTAAACTTGGAATTTAATCCATAATACACGAAAATATACTTTATATTTCCATAAAGTAATACTGTACAATTTATTACATGTACTAGTGTATATAGCACTAATAAATAACTGCTACATATATTTAAGTTACAAGAAAGAACAAAAATACAATGTTAAAGACAAATTTTCTTTAGAATTTTACTAAAGTATCTTGAAAGTTTGTCAGTATTGCAGCTACAAACCAATGTGCATTATGATAATGCATTTGAACATACTCACTGGAATTCTTTTCGTCAGTAATTTAAAACATTGAATTTGATTGATTGTACGTTCAATGTGTATTTTATGTGAAGCAATTTGTCTGGTGACACTTACATCGCCTTCGCTAAATGGCTTACAACAAGATGAAAGAGGTGGAATATTTAACTGCAGGCCCAGGTCTGCTAATTCTTTTGTAATTAGAAATCCTTTGTCAGATATTAATGCATCATTTTCTACAATAAACTTTTTTCTTTCAAATGTTTCAAATAACTGTAAACCCCACATTGTTCAATGTTATCATTGTCAGAAATGTTTCCTGAATATAAATTTGAAACAAATAAAATTGACCCCCTTGAATCACATACAACAAGAGCTTGCAATGTATTAGATGATTTGTAGTCAGAATAGCACTGACTTTGTTGTTTCAATTATGAAGGTTTTTCCGTTTTTAACTCAGTACAGTCAGGAATGGCTAAACAAGTAGGAAAATCTTGCTTGTAAGACTCTGGTATTGATTCTATAACTGTATCTCGATGGGGCCGGTAACTTAATGAACCTAATCTTAAATACATGTACTTTGCAACCCCATTAATAACTGTTGAAACAGTTTGAAACTTAATATCAAATTTAAAACCTAAATCTGTCGCATTCAAACCATTTCTTAGTCTGCACAAATACATAAACACTTGCTGTAACAATTGAAATCTGCAAACATGTACTTCTTTTCTTATGTCTTCATACATTATTGGATTTTCACTACTTAGAAAGAGAAAGGCAAGAAGCATAACACACCTAGCATAGGTTAACTCAGTATAAAATTTAAATAAGTTTTTGATCTTAGACTTTGAAACGTCTCCTGCATTGAAAAGTCTATTTCTCTCTGTTTGGCAAGCAGCATCAGATAATTTATTTTTCTTTTCAATTTCTTGACGTAGACAAGTATTTTCTTCATCTAGCTGTCTTACTCTTGAAGCCAATGAAACATAACCAAAGATGAGAATATTGAAATAGTACATATAATAATTCATCAAATCACTATTCTTGTGAAAAATATAATATTGTTGATAACAGTACAATGTGACAATATTTACACGTGCAAATGTATGCGTATAATGCATGTATATATACATGTAAAAGTTAGACCAAAATGAAATATATCTGCATTTCCTATCTAATTCCCCCAAAATTAGGTAGGGTAGCCCACTAGGTGGTAAACATTTTATATTATTCAAACATTTTATTCGAGATCTTAGTATTTGATACACTTTGAACACAAGCCTATCTGCATTACACAAACATGTACTATTCAAAGATCATGAAGATCAATAGTAGTCAAAATGTTAATCAGAGAAACTCGAACACAAAATGAAAAACATTCTGGTACGAAATTCCGGAATTATTTTATTTATATAAAATATTTAGGGTCTGCAGCAAAAAGTGCAAATAGAATAGGGAAAGTGGAAAGACACATAAGTATATTTTATTGTGACCTAGATATACACGTGCATGCACTATAAATAATGATTTCTGATAATTTTCACTTTAAAAAATACAAGATCGTTCCATCTTTTGAACATGAGACTTGCGGTGATACTGAATTTCCACTGGACACCGATGTGCCATCAATAAATTCAGAATTTCAAAAGCTCATGAATTATCCTGCATAACACATCATGAGGCTGTGAAATTAGAAAGATCAACTATTGACCAGTCTGGAAATGCATTGTGGTTTGATGAAAGGAAGAAACGTGTGACCGCTTCTCAGTTTGCAAGAATATGCAAGATGTTACAAATACTCTTGTTTCCAGCATATTTGAAACCAAGAATTTTACTTCTGAAGAAACTTCCTATGGCAAATGTAACGAAAACATAGCTAAACAAAAGTATATGGAACCATTTCCTAATGCACATATTCATGGTTGTGGATTGGTAGTTTTCGTTTCTTGCTGCCTCGCCTGATGGCAAAGTTTGTATAGATGGAGAAACTGGTGTGTTAGAAATTAAATGTCCCTTTTTCATCAAGAGAATTACACATTTCAGAGGCAGTGCATTTGCAAAATTATGTCTTAACATGTGTGTATATGGTATACATGTGTATATGGCATAATGTAGTTATAAGCAAGGTGAAGATAACGAACAGTGATCAATCTCATAAGGTTTAATTGTTAAAATTGTATATGCCCCCTGAGGGCCCTTGATTGGTGAATAAATGAATAAATATAAAAATAAATATAGACATTATAAACATATTCTTGTGTTGGGGACAACCCTGCCATGGACATATATACATATCTCTGATCTGTTGATGCAAACCTGTTCTGAATGATGGATGTTTCAACTGATCTAGACTGCTGATCCATGTATCTAATATTTCGTCTCGCTCTCTGCAGTTCACCAGTCTGTGCATCACAAGGATCCGGGTACTCTTCGGTAGAATGAAATAAAATGCTGAAATAAAACAAAATGAAGTTTTCAATAATCAAATGATCAGACAAAGAAATATCCTAGCTGTTTATATCATGTTATACAAATAATATGAGTAATCCGAAGGGAACAAGATTCAATATTTTCCTCAATACTCAGCCTGTTTGTAAGTAATGAGGCCACATTTTGCTCTATTATCTATCCTTAACGACCCTTGATACATGTACCACAGACTTTTAGAATTTCTCTTCACATTATAAAATACTTTTGTTCTCGAGTAATACTTGTATAACAGTTTTAGTTTATGTATTGAAATCGATTTTATGCACCGAGTTTGTAGTTTCTGGTTTTCGACATCTCAATGCATATAAAGCAATCGGCAGAGTAATAAGTTTCCTCCTCTTAGATAAAAATAATAAGTGAAACATACTTACCTTGGAACATAAATATGTATGCTTCGTAATCTTGTCAACGTTTAGCTGCGAATGTGACCTTCGGCAGAGCGAGATCCAACATAAGCATCTGTCAAAATCAGACTTTGGCTTCGGGAATGGGATGAATATCCCGCCCACAAGTTTCTCCGGATACTTGCTATCCGATTTACAAGTTCCGTGTGAGCAATGCTTCACCATGGTATATATTTTAAAGCAACACTATTCCTTAATAGCGTAAAAAAATAACTCAACATCTCAACACTAATTCTAAAGAAGCGCCATTTTTGTCTGACCTATGTCCGACCGTGTACGCAGAAACAAACGACGTTATCTGATTTTCTATTGAAGGAAGTTAGCTCCTGAGCTTTTGAGCAAAACTGCGCAGGATGTTGAAACTAAGTATTTACTAGTTCAATATTGATTCCATTGGTGCAAACATGCAAGGTGAAGATAACGAACAGTGATCAATCTCATAACTCCTACAAGCAATACAAAATAGATAGTTGAGCAAACACGGACCCATGGACACACCAGAGGTGGGATCAGGTGCCTAGGAGGAGTAAGCATCCCCTGTTGACCGGTCACACCCGCCGTGAGCCCTATATCCTGATCAGGTAAACGGAGTTATCCGCAGTCA
The DNA here is from genome assembly GCF_947568905.1 of Ostrea edulis. Taxonomy (NCBI): domain Eukaryota; kingdom Metazoa; phylum Mollusca; class Bivalvia; order Ostreida; family Ostreidae; genus Ostrea; species Ostrea edulis. Next base: position 17,342,509 of record NC_079164.1, on the reverse strand, counting down.
AAATCAGTGTGCCAAGAACGGCTTAACAATCGGTATGAAACACGTCAGACAGCATTTGACCCAATGCGAGGTTGTATTGACGAACTAGATCGTTATAACGCCCATAGAATTTGCGAAATGCAACTTCAATCGAGACTGTTGAAATCCCTGTACCATCAACTTGTTTGTCAGTAGCTTACCTCGATTTAAAAACATATTACACATCTATTACTGGACCCTATCCAGTTGAAATTTTTTTTTGGTATCAATTCATATTTTGAAAGGATTTTGCAGGAACTATATTTTGTAGTGGAAGGATTAATTAATCCAAAAGTTCTGAATCTTAGTGATATTACAGTTTCTGATTCATCTAATATATCTTCTATTTTTATACTCCTATACGTGTATTTCAGTTTTATAATTTATGATACAAGTAGTTGAGACTTGGAATTAGATCAAATGTTGTAATTTATTGATTTGGTTAATATATTTTTCGAAATTCTAGTAGAACACAGATTCTTAAAAAGGGTTAAATTAATTTACTCGAAACTTTGTATAAAATTCTATATTTTCGCAAATATGTTAAAAATTTGGTCTCCGACCCCCACTTTTTAGCTCCATTTTAAATCTTAAGACTTATGTAAACTTTGAGAAATTGACATTACTCCTAATATGTCTTTTCAAACTCTCAAATTTGATATCATGAATTCTTTCGTATATCAAGTGCAAAAAGGTAATCATTTGTTTATTTCCATTACTTGTATTAAACATTTTTTTCTCTCTCTCTGTATTGTTAGAAGACATGATAATGTATCTATTTTACGTAATGATTGATTTTTGTTGCTTATGTTGTGTTGACAGCAACAGACAAATCAAGTTTAATTGAATAAATTTTAAGTGCAAAAAGGTCACGTTTAGAACACTGTAGCTCAATAACAAGCATTGAGACTCCAGGTTTTCTTTTCAGTTTCCTAATTCTCCTTCAACGTAGAAATTAAAATTACACTTCCCAAAAAATTGACACTACTCCAAATGTCAGGTGCGAACCTCTTTAACATCGCTTTTTAAAATTCTTTGCTTCTTTTCAAACTTTTATTTTTCAATTCTGGTGTGTATAGAGCTTATTGTCTTCTAATCACCTTACATTCCTCAGTGGTGCTCCATTCCACTGCATATATTAATAGTCAATTTAAAATGTACAGTGTATTTGTCATCTTGTGATAGCATTACACACCGAAAACTCAATACAAATTATGTATAATAGAAATGAAAAAAAGAAACACGGTATGCTTTCTTCATCAAATGTGTCCAAATTCGAAGGTTTTTTTATATTGATGTTGTTACATGTACGAATAGTTTACTGTATTGACTCGATAAAGAAGTCAAGAGCCCTCACTGCTTTGACCCCGCGCATGGATATGTCACATTACCTACAGCAGGTGACTTCTCTACATTAGTGAAAATTCTTGAAAGGTACGTAAAACACTATACATGTACAAAGAAACAACTGTGTGTATGATTTTATACCGCCATCATGAACAAAATTACACGCAAAACATTTGGTAAATGTAAATCATTTGACACGCGAATGGTATTTAAATGCATTACGTACAATAAACAGAAGGATAATCATGACTGACAATAGAGAAAGATGTTATCAGAAACGAGGAAGTCTCTCTGTATGAACGGAATATACATGTATTTAAATTAACTGCAATGAACTACGAAGAATGGATTACCTCACGGACAAATGCAAAATCAATCTTTTAACTGGTTCAACAATATTAAAGAGATATTTTAATTAACAACAACATTCTTCGCAGTAATAATGGTTTGCACAATAGGTTGATGTACATCGGCGTCAATATTCATTAAGTCTTCCTTCCTCCTAATTCGAAGTTTTTCTTTATCGTTTTGAAGCCGACTGTTTTCAATTTTGAGCTGTTTTTGAGTGACAAGGAGTTCTTTCTTTTCGTTGGAAAGTTTCTGTATTTCTTTGTCCTTTTCTTTAGATTCGCGTTTAAGGCTTTCAATTTTCTCTTTGTGAACCTTTTATCTACCTTCTAATATTTCACGATGCAATTCCTCTAACGACATTTGATTCTTAAGATTCTGTGGATCCATGTCTTTTCTCATTTTTACAACTTGATCAGTAATCGATTTTAAACTTTCAGTTACGGGTTTTGTATTGTTAGGAACACCTGTAACTGTTGTCAAAAGCAGCTCGGTATAGACCCCATTTTCTTCTGTATTTGAGGAATTGTGATGATTTGTATTTTTAAGCCTTTTATTGTTCTTTTTCTTTTGTTGAAGACGTGTTTTCATTCTGTTTATAAAATACTCGTTGTTCTTTTCCTCTTTTGCAAGAGCTTCCATTAGAATATCAAAGCCTCCTTCTTGATTGCGAAGTATTCTCAACAAAGTTTTCCTCACCAAATTCTTAATCTATTTAGCGAGAAAATTTATAAATAAATACATCTTTCAAGTAATGAATTGTTTTCTCATGCTCAATGTTAGATGCAGTGCTTCTTCCAGGATAACATGAAGAAAGCAAGACTGATTTCCTTTTACCATACTATCAATTTATAAAATCAAAATACATGTACCTACTTCTTACCGTAATTTTCTTTTCTTCCGTTGGATTAAGACTGCATCTAGACTTTATCGTCTTCAAAACTATATTTGAAATAAGAATGTTCCCTTCGAAGGCAGCTTTAAATTCCTCAATGACGCCCCATTCCACTGCATCCATTGTAGGTTGTTAGTTCCAATGAACAAAAATATCGGAATTAACGCTTAACTAATGCAATCACTGTCCCGATAGCTAGTTTTACGCTCTAAGTTTAGTATACATCTCAATATGTGACAATATTGCACATATTGAAAACCAATTTAAAACTCTGAATAATGGAAAAACCGTTAATGAAAAAAACCTACACATCATGCGTGTATCTTCAAATATATACCCGCGTCAATGTATCATTCTTATAAGAAATTAATTTTGTTACGTCTGTTCCTGAAATAGCTTTTTTCCAATTGTGTATTGGCTTCTAGTTTCGAGTACATGAACTAAATTGAGGAAGATCACTACACCAGAATGTTGTTTAATGCTTTCACCATTGAAAGCGTGATACAAGCTCTCAATTATTTATTATGATTTTGTGTCAGTGTATAAGTAATTAACTTTTGTGTTAAAGTTAACCATGTGATTAACTTTTTTTTTTTCAAAATGCGAGTTTGCGTTAACACTGTGTTAAAGGGTTTTTACCACGATTTTTAATGTAATGAAAATCAGAAGGAGTAACATTAAAAAAGCACGTTTCTGCTGTTATTTTGTTTCATTACTCCCAACAATTGATACAAACATGCATTTTATCTCCATATATTCAAAGCTTCCGCTTCTCAAATCGTCATTAATGAGCTATCTAGTCACGTGATACGTCATGACGTCATACGTGTCAATGTGCTGCAGCAGCTATGTATGTGTGTGTGAATAGATTCTACTTGAAAGTCATAAATTATACAGAATGGATAATTAATGTTCCGACATCGATGACATCCCGTTAGTATTTAATATTCCGCCATACATATTTGAACCTGCCGCTGAGCCAAATCTTAAAGAAATTCCCTCAGCAAACATTTATATTAGCCTAATACTACATCGACATTGACCACTCGGACGGAAATCCCGCTCACAGAAAGGATGGAATGTTTTCAACTTTTGGTAAATATTTCGTTTGCAAACATTTTGACTGTGTTCCCTTGTAGATCATAATATTTTTAAAGCATTAGAGGTCTGTACATGTAGAGTGTAACATGTAATAGCCGATGATGATCTAATTAAAATCAGTTCTTCTCTAACCGTTACACTGGAGAAGGTAAAGAAGATTTGCTATTAATTAAATTGATGCATTGACCTACAATGTGTCGAAGGAAAGAGTCTATTTACCGATATCGATTTAATTTATAATTTTATTTTTCAAGGGGGGGGGGGGAGCCAACCAGATTTTAAAATTAACAATCTGATGAAAATCTATCGACTTCTTAAATCGTATAGTGTGTGTTTAAAAAGGCGGGAGAGAGAGGGGGGGGGGGGGGGAGAGAGATGGGGCCAATAGTCGTAACCTCTACCTTATAATCGCCCCTCTCATTACTTTAAAATAAAATAGGGGGGGGGGGGGCTGTCTTTCATTATATTGTTTTTTTTCACTACGTTGGCACGCACCGTCTTTTTTAAAAAAAAATATATATATAAAGCCGCCGTGTTTCAGCATTTTTGACGATTATTAATTGGCATTTTTTCGACTTTTTCATTTTTTTACTATTTTAATCGGGGGGGGGGGGTAGGGATAGTCTGATAGGCCGTGTAGTCATTTCGTACATGGTGTCAATACTCAAAACTTCAAGCGGGGGGGGGGGGGGGGGGGGGGGGGGGGCAATATATCGTTGCATATGAAATCAAAGGTGCATATATATATATATATATATATATATATATATATATATATATATATATATATAAAGTGTATGCTACACAGAAATTTCTGTGGTTGTCAGACCCGCGGCGACTTTTATAAGAGTTCTCAAACTGAAGGCAGTCTCTGATTATGTCCAGTCTGAAGGACAACGAGCCTATTAATTTGTAAACAGAAATGTCGATATCATGAATTAAATGGTTTAGAATGCAATATGTAAGTTCGTCATTGAAGATGGTTTTCCGTTGGTTTGAAGTATTTCTAGTTCTAAGCTCACAAAATTTCTCCGACTTGCCTCGTTGGTAAATGTAAACAAAACTCGTCTTTTTGTGCTGATTATTACAGCTATATACTGTACATCACAATATAATGGGACTTGTAACTGTTGAATCTTTCCATTTTGTATCAATAGCCTGTTGTATGTGCTGTTCGCAACTTGTTTAATGTTTTCATGCTTGCTCCCTTCACCGCGATTGACACGTATGACGTCACATATTAATGGCGCGAAAATCTCTAACGAGAATATGCATATCTGGCTTTTTGCACTTTCGATGCAAAATAATCACTAAAGCACGCTTTATATCGAAAAAATAATAATAGCACGATTCAAAACACCACATTTTCATATAACTTTACAAACAATAAAAATCGTGGTAAAAACCCTTTAACGGTGTGTTAACTTTAATCCACCTCCAGTACCTGTGTTAAGTCTTAACACAGTGGTTAAAAATGGCCGCCTTCATTTTCTGTCCGCCTCAGACCACAAATCATGAAAATTTCAAAGGTTCAGACATTCTGAGGTGTGTACTGATGCTGAACTATGACGGTGTGTTGTTAATGTTGTCATAAATTGATATATTCGTCAAATCTCATGAAATGTACCCAAGGGGAACAGCTAATGGAAAAACTAGTACAGTTGGATGATGGTGTTACACTTTTCTGTCAGTGGCAATATCTTGCCCGCATCTATAGATACTTTCGGCATAAACTATCAATAAGGGGGGTGTGGGGTGTGTTAGGGGAAGGGAGGGGTTGTCAATAAAACTCGTATTAAATTCACTTATATGAAATCCTGCAACAGGACCCATGCTTAAGATGTAATTCTACCTATTTTTTGGCTTCCAAATGTCAAAGTGTATGCAGGCCCTTAGGTCATAATGGTAATTTCCATTGAAAACACTATCGTCTGCACTGGCCTTGACCTTTTGAAAATCCCTTGTATCATTTAAAACTGATTCAGATGAAGATTTGCATGCATGAAACGTACATGCATGTATTTTCGTTGTTGAAGGTTATCTAATATGAACAGTATTCAATTCAGTCTAATACAGAATAGTTGTTAACACAAACTTAGGAAGAAGAGTTTTCCATATTTGATATTCCAGATTAATCTCCCTTAGTAGAAGTGGAGTGGTGGATCAAGTGTTGAATAATTTAAAACAAAAAGAATATTAAAATAAATAGATGCATAAAAGAACATAGATATAAAATGCTATAGATATGTATGTGAACAGACTACAATAAGGTAAATTAATTTATCTTTTTTTTTTTCATGAATATTTTTAACTGTTTTGGGGAAAATAAGACTAAGAGTATATATATATATATATATATATATATATATGTGTGTGTGTGTGTGTGTGTGTGTGTGTGTGTGTGTGTGTGTGTGTGAATAAAAGCACAAAAACCCAACAACATCCTACTTTCTTAAAGTGTCGGTCTGAGAAGATACAAGGCCAGTAAAGAAATTCATAAAAGCACTGAAAAGGCCACGACACTGTTGGTTATTTAAAACTCGAATTTTCGACGGAACCCGCGTCTTTATCAAGAGACATATATTACATAAACAAATAACACGCAAAAACGACAAGTATCGATAAACTACATTGATGACAAGAGTGATACACTGTTGTACTGAGTGATAAAAATGGTGGTGGTTTTGTTGTTAAGCGTGTTTACTGACTATGGTTTAGAGAGTTCGTACCATGGTCGGGTCGGGATGAAAATAGAATTATTCTTGAAAATTACAGAAATCAGATAAATTTAGAGGGAAAACTTACAAAACAATGTGATTATGGAGTAAAATGGTGGGAAGATAATGATATGGACTGATTAAGTTCAAAACAATATTAGGTAGGCCGTACCATTGATGATTCGGATATGGTGAACAGCGAAAAATAATGATTGCCAGAACACGATCAAACAACAAACAAGGTCAATCTCAAGACACAGATCTAGCATTAAAATCAAAATCAACAATCAAATAGGTGAATGGGAGAGAAGTCTAAGGAAAGAGATACAGTATAATTTTTCAAGGTCAGACAAATTAAAGCCGCATTCTAGAAACCCCGACATCGCAACACAAAGAGTCATGCAAATCCGAACCTATGTGGATTTAGAATAATGTTTTACCATAGTTTTGAGGTCTTAAGATGATATATTAATAAAATACTCGTCTTCAAGGTCAATTCATTTTTTCCTATATTTTAAAAAGCCGCAATGTCGAGACTAGAATATGAAAGGGAGAGAGAGAGAAAGAGCTATATAAATTCATGTTGTAATGATTTCTTATGATGTTCTAACATAATTGGGAAGTATTGAAGGTCAAACAATAATCTGTTTTGCAATAATAAGCAATTTAAAAATAAGCAATTTTGGGAATCCTCGTTATGGCTAAATAAAGGAACTCAAGGTTAAATAAAGGAACTCAAGGTCAGAGCCTTGAAACCGGGGAAACGAATTCTATTTATATAAATCAAACAAAATAAGATATCTTATCGGTGAATTTTGGCGATTAGGCTATGGAAACTGATTTTAACTAGGGATTTATCCTGGATTCATGAGCGTGAAATCATTCAAATTATTCATTCCACCTGGACGGAATGATTTCAAACGGTGCATCCAGGATTTTTCTGTGCTCTTTCTCTCTGCATCGGTCCATTTTGGGTTGTGATCAATAACAACCACTTGCATGTCTTGCCAAACGTGAGCTTCTTTGTTGAAATGTTCCCCTACGGGTTCGGTCACGCGTTTGGTTTTGATATATATATATAGATAGATAGATAAAAAAAAAAAAAGATAAATATTCTTAGATAATTTAGAAATTTGTTGCGTCAGTGTATAAGTAATAGTCCAGACAACTGTCATTGTATTGAGATTAAAGGAAAGAGCTTCCTGACTTACTACTATTTGAATACATTAGACATCTAAAGATTTATACTATATGTGGGCAATTCCTGAAAAGGATTTTGGAAATATTAAAATCTGAATATTGGATATGTGCCGTTGTAGTAATTTTCAGACTGTACACAACATGGATATTCTAAGCTGATTTTATTTCGCAATATCATAAGGAAACGTATTTGCTGTCAGCATTATTCGAAGGAGTGTACACATTCTCAATCATGTCCTTCTTCTGTAAATTGTATCACTTCACATATTCTGTTTATCGTTTCCACTGGATACTTAACAGTATACATGTAAATATCATTTTTGTGTTTACGATAGACAGACAGGAATATTAGTTACACAGTTAATCCTCGCCCGATACGGGTTTTCTTTTCACGCCATGTATTTTTCCGTATCAGGTTACTAACTGTGTAACGAATTTATCACGTCTACTACTAGAAAAGGAAAAGCAAGTATATGTATATGTGGGGGCCTATATCATACAACTTAGTCTGCCCAAATCGCTTCGCCATTTTGTCACGGCTGCAAGTCGAACCCGACAATTTACTCGCTCAATACGGATTTTTCTCGCATAATACGGTTTTTTTTCACGGCGTCATGCAACCAAGATCTGATCAATTAGATGAATAACTTCACTGGGAAGAGATTGATGTATATCTCATTACATATGCAGTCAGAAAGCGAAATATTGTTGATGAAGTGAATTCCATTGCATGCACATCTTCTAATGAAAGCAAAGTGAAACAATGGATGTATTATTTTGGAAATCTTATGTAATGAAAGTAAAGTGAAACATTCATGTAGTTTTCCACATCTTATGTAATGAAAGTAGAGTGGAACATTGATGTAGTTTTGCAAATCTTATGTAACAAAAGTAGAGTGAAACATCGGGGTAGGTTTACACATCTGATGTAATGAAAGTAAAGTGAGGGGTATTCATTACATATCCAGCTTTGAAATGAAAGTGAGGGGAAACTGAAAATCGCAATAAGTCACACCAAAAAAAAAAAAAAAAAATCAAGAATGTTGGACATGAAATGAATTTCACCAGTGAGACAGGAGTTCTTTTCCCAGTAGTACTTCGCGGATTATAAAGCGTAAACTGACTGATACCATGTTATATCGTATAATATGCCCCAAAAATTAAATTCATTCCTTAACTATATAACTAGAAGGGTAACACGTGTTGATCGCGTGTGACTATAAGGAATTCAGAATCTGTAGAATTCAAAATTTTCTGAAATCAAAGACTTTAAGCATATTGCAATATCAACATTTCTAATGTTACTTTGTTAACTATCAAGTTATATTTAAGTTTCAAATGGTTTCAATCTTTTTTATAAAAAAATCATATTACCAAGGACAGTATATAACGAAATTATCAATATTGGCCATAAGCCTAATGCATTTCAAGCAAATCATCAGTCCTTCAATCTGTTTTTATTCTAGGCAACAAATTCGTGATTGATGTTGGAATATTTAGAAATATGTATACAACATAACATAGACAGACAAATTCATACACATGAGCTTGATGTCATACATGTATAATTATACCGTATAATTTATTTTCCTACAAATGAAGCATTTAAACATCATAAATGTGTTATCTCTCTTTTTAATTACGAAATAACGATAAAGGTAGATTTAGCTGAAACAATCGCCAGATTGTCGTAGAATACCTTCCAGACTCTGTATCCTGTTATCAGTTAAATCACTTTCACTACAGCAATACACGCTACCTAATTAAGATCTTTCATCACGATATTACTGTGGTCATTTGACAGTCATAGTTATATCAATATCATTAGATACGGTACTCCTCGTCCCGAACATTTATCCGATATTTAATACATTTGATGCGTCCTTAACGGTCTAACATGTCTTCTGGTAATGCTTCCTAACACGTCAGCAAATGGACATCAAACACACATCGTATAGATGATGCATCTTTCAGATACAGGGGAATTATTAATGAAAGTCGTGAACTTCGGTGTTTCTTTGACTCCGTAGAACCGTTACATTTTATAAAGGAAAATGAATAATTCGAGTACAACCGTTGAATTTGCGAACCAAATTTGGATGACCTCGCTGTTAGTGATATATGGACTAATCTGTTTAACCTCGGTGGTAATGAATTCGTTGGTCGTGGGGACTTTCTGCAGATACGAATGTCTGAACTCCATCCATGATCGCCTTATTTTCGCGCTGTCCGCCGTCAATATGATCCTCCTGCTCGGGGTGCCTTTCTATCTGATGTACTCCATCGGGTACTCTTCTGTGTTACGAAATCGATACTTCTGTCTTCTTAACTATGTGATTCTTCATGGCGGAATCGGCTGTTCCGTGTTTCTACAGTTAGGATTGGCATTAGATAGGTACCTCTGTATCGTGTGGCCATGGAAACATGCAAAAATACGTAAGCGCTATGTAATTCTGTATGTTTTATTTTCGTACATTTTCGGATTCGGGGTCAATCTTTTGCCTGCTCTTGGTTGGAACAGCTGGGCACATTACCGTGAATGTGTGTGGAAGAGTTTTCCATGGGGATACAGATTTTTCTTGAGGATTACTATGATTTCCATTCTCATTCTTAATCTGGGAATTCATCTGTACGTCCTCCATGTCGCCAACCAACACGCACGGAAAATCAGACGACTTATTAAACGAGTTAGAAGAGAGCATTCCAGAAGCAGTGGTTGCGAGCACACGGCGGTGACCACCGTTGTACTTCTGGCCGTCATTTCATCCATCTGCTGGTGGCCTTATTTGATTGCGTCTTTTGTTCTACCACCTGACAAAATGACAACCCTTGTAATTCTACAGATCTTGTACGCCATCATCATACTTAACTCCGTGACAAGTCCGCTTCTGTTTGTTATGCGAAATAGACATTTCAGAAATGCTATGTGCAGACTATTGATATTGGATCCCAAATCACACCACTGTGGACATTAAGGTTTGAAGAGGGTGAAAATATTTTTGATCATGCTACATGTAAAACCATTTATATTCATTTCAGGTATATGTACATGTAAATTACAATAAAAGTGCATTCAGGTGTTGCTTTCAAAAGTTATTTTTATAAAAATACAAAGAACGTTAATATCGCTGCAATTGTTTTGAGATGAAATTGTTTTTACTCAGTCAGGCCTTTTTTGTCCTGATATTTGTAAATGTAGTCAGCGAGTAACTAAGAAAGATACATGCAGGAAAACATCCGTCTGTAACATCACGCTGATCGCTAGAATCTCTCCAAAGTGTTCAAGCAGTACATCAAGTATTTTTTTCTTCAAATGGAAGTTGTTTCGACAAGGGACTGCAAAAGTCTTCAGACTAATGAAATATTAGATATGCATGCCGCTTTTAAATGCTTTAAAGTTATCTTCATTTTACTAATTTGAAAACAAATCTACATTCCTTAATGTCAGACTTCGATCCCCATTACATGAAAGATGATATAGAATATATTTTGCACCAGACGGATTTATGTAATACAAAGAGTTCGATATCTGCACAATGTTCACTCTAATGAAGTTTTCATATGTTTTTAAATTTGTTTAGATACATTAACCTCTTTATGAATTCAATTTTCAAAACATTAATGTGAGAATTTTGTTTATTGATAGCGAGTTCTAAGTAAATTATGTATACTAATGTCCAAATGTACATTACAAACATTGCCTTATAAAGGTTGTTATAACATAGATATTAATTTTTGTCTATAGGAAATAAGGAGGTACATGTATTAACAGGTAGGTGTCGGTTTCCACAACATCTCAGAATGAACCATGTTCCCACTCTTACATACTCGTACAACCAAAAGTTCCAAATATTATGTACATTATTTTTTTGAAATAATAGACTACAAGCTCGTAATAATAGACTACAAGCTTGTTCAATCACTATCGAGCAATTTTCTTCTTCATTCATATCATGGTTACGATCCCATGCATATTGTATGAGGTTACTTTACTATGCTTCTTCAAGTATCAGTGACGAGAGGTTCGGAGAAAACTATATTAGTATGCATTATTGAAGACGGAAAGACGTGACATACATGTATAACTAACATTCTCTGACATAAAAAAAGGATTACTGCATTGATAAATTCCGGATCGAAAATGTCTTAGAAATCGGAAAATGAGAGTCATTATGTTGTTACAGTACTTTAAACAAATAACGAAAAGGAAACGATTTATTTGGGGGTAATTTAGAAATGACCATATAAAGTACACTAGGAAAACTTTCCCAATACAAACAGCCACACGTACATTCATGTTAGATGATATCAAAGCTGCTGTTATATTCAACTCGAATGAAGATAGAAAAATGTCCGTCATTCGCGTCAGTTGGTGTTATTGCAGCAGTATCAGTAAGTTATCGACTATTTCAGCAATACTGGGCATTATACTGAGACTGTAGTTCTAAGGGTTTGTATAGTCGATATCGTATTCATAGTGAATCCTGATTGTTCAAGTTTTCTGTTTTGTCGATATCAACGATATCGTATCAATATCTGATTTAGAATATTCAGATTTCCTGCCTCGTCGATATCATATCGATTCATCATCGTGTTGTCTATCATCTGAATCATGAATGACACGTAATCGTAGTAAGTCATTCCTGACGATACCATATCGATATCTTGACTATAACGATCATGTGTGCAATTGTTTAAGATAATATATTTCCTGTCGAATTTGCCGATATCGTATCATGATCTTCTTGACTATTACCATCATGCGTGCCACTCTTAGTTTGATATATCCCTTCCTATGTTGTGAATATATATACAATTTGATACTGTAGGAAGAGTGAATAAAACGTTCATGGACTGGTGCCATGTAATGAATTACTTCTGGTAATCTCCATAAATGTGGCACCATCAGTTAGGGTAAGGCGGCCCCTATGAATATACCGTCTAACCCTAAGCATAACATATTATAAGAGTATCGGCCACATGACGTGGCTTTTCTGAATAGGGGATTGGGGCAGAGGAGAAATCGTCTAAAATTCTTGACAATCTAGCAAAAAAGGGACCCCCCCCCCCAAAAAAAAAGAACCCCATAAAATAGGTTGTCTATTCCAAACTAACAGCCTAAGGGAGGGGGAGGGGGCTTAGTCCTTCAATTCATTATTTACTACAATGTACATGTAGTGGGGGATGTCATCCAATATACCTTAGTTTCTATGTGAAAATAACTTTGCACGTAAAAATAACGGAAAATCAATTTTATGAAAATTACAAATGTCCCCTTTCTGTTTTAACGTGCCTGGGTATAAGATGGACGAAATCAAGGATATCAAATGTGATTATCCACTCAAACAACTTCTTTGAGACTTCATCTCCCACAAACTTATAAAGAGGAGCATTTTAACAGAGACGGGATGCCCCTCATTGATTTTGGTAAAACTGTTTCTACCACAGCATTCTTTCAGCCTTTTGACTGGCCCTGTGAAGTGCAGTACCACATGATCTCTACTTTTAATATTACATACGCATACACATAAGCGCCCTCGGGTGATACATGTACCCCTACTAAGATGGGATAATTTCCTATGTCTCCCTGCTATAAACAGCCCATAATTGTATATTAACAAATAACGTTTTCAATTTTCATAAATATTTTATTCTAAAAATTTAGAACGTTTATATCTGAATCTTTTAGGCATGTTTGATTAGATATCCATATCATGCACCAAATCACAGCGAAATTTGGACTCTAGAATCCTTTAATTGCAAGGAAAACATTTTTTTTTTAATCATTCCGGAACAAATCACAAAAATCATATAAAATAATTGAGAGCTTGTTTCAGTCTTTCGATGGTGAAATCACACTTCATAAAAGGTGTTTTAACGAGCCATTAAATGAAATTCTAGTGTAATGCGCTACCGTAACCGGTGCAAAATATTTGTACTAGCATGTTGGATGGTTTTATCCATACATAAACTTTACATGTCTGTGCACATGCACATCAAGAAATTATATGCTTATTATTAGGCGTTGGTGTAAATCCATTCTTCGTAACCTCCTAACCTCCTAGATCAATTTCTGTGTAATGCGTACCGTTGAGAACTTCTGACTGTGACACATGTTGATTAGTCTTTTTATATAAAAACTTAAATTCGAGATGCACATGCGTTTGTCAATTTTGGCGCATGCGCAATAGCTTAATTCTACAGATGGGGAATTCTTTCGGTTCTCGGTAATAATCGTGGATTTCCGTTGTCTTTCCATATATGGTCATATCGAAATTCGACAAACATGTAAACTTGACATTTGTTGACTTGTAACGTGTAAGATTCGATGTTGTAAGGTACAGCTATGTAAATACTACATGTAAGTCTACAAACGGAAATACTATAGGGATGGCCGCGTATAACTTAAGAAACAATGATACATTTTTATAAAGAGAAATGTAAAATCAGAAATCAAACGATTACACAAATGAAGAGTACAACACTGAGGTATACATTTCTGAGAAACATAACTTACACCCCCTGCGTTGCAAACATACATAGTTGAAACAGAAATTAACACGGTTGCATGTTTCGATTAACAAGTTTACATGCTTGGATTTTTTAACACAATTACCCTCCATAATTATCAATATATCGTCGATATCGTATTTTGTCATTGAAAAAATGTTGTGTATGGTAAACAATAAATTTGTCTATAAGCAATATCGACATCGCATTTGGTCCTTGAAGACAGTCATATATATGATAGATGATAACTGTCAGATGACGATATCGACACCACATCGTCATGCTGTTGTCGACATCGGTTTGTGTGTGTGGGGGGGGGGAGTGTTTTTTTTTGTTTTTTTTTTTGTCTTGGACATTTATGGTCAGTTGATATTGGGTATAAATTCACGTTAAATCGATTGTTTGCATACAGTGCTTATTTGCATACAGCACCTTACAAACGAACTTTTTCTTAGAAAAAAAACCCAGAAAAAAATATGCATGGTATATGTACAGTTCCAAAAAAATGTTTTTAACTCGCTTCTATGAACAAAATGAGGGCACATTTTCTGTTTGTTCATTTCGTTATTGACGAAGCCAATATCAATGTATTCAACTAAGCTAAATGATTAATTATACGTTGTCAAAAAGTAAGAAAATAATTCCTGAACATCTGTATTGTACTTGCTTTTCCTTCTCTAGTAGTAGATGTTATAACAATAACATCGTGTATAGAAAGTTTTATATTTAAAGTATCGCCAACGTAGTCTTCAACAAGCATCATTTCGATAGTACCAGGCACGTAGCGTTATAATATTGTAATGTTTGAATTGTCATATTGTGATATTAAATTTTGTATTTACATCCATCCAGTAAATTAAACAATACAACATGACAGTAGTATGGTTTTTCAGATCCTAATTCAGTACACGGATTCAATTAATCGGTTCCAGATTACATCTCCACCACCATTCATTACTACTACATATATCAAAACGGGACCAGGGAATACATGTAAATGATAAAAATAACGGAATTACTACCTGCCTCCCTGCATGTTGTTGCGTGTTTGAATACTACTACAATCAGTATGTGATATGAATTATAAGGGCAACACAGAAATTCTCTCTTCTATCAAATTTTAACAAATCTTATCTTTGTATTGTAAAATATCTCCACAATAACAATACCTAAGCATATCGTCCATGTTTTAAAGACATACGAATTATGCATTTGCAGGTATGGATCTACATATTCAATAGTAATAAAAAAAAATGTTAAAAAGGTCAAATTTTGATTTAGTGCTTAAAGCAATTCTATCAAAAATATAATAAAACATTCAGAATATTGCTGAAAATTTTATTCATCGACTTTTCTCATTTCAGCACTGACCACGCATGAAAGTAGCCCCAGCAAGCTCGTCTCTTGATAGAACACTGTTTCCTGTAAATATTAATAAAACAATTAGATATATCAAGGTTATTGACTCAAATGTCAATTACCGTTTAATTTAAAAGATGCGCAATGCAATCTCGCTAAAGTATGTTTTTTTTACACGGATACTAAGAACCGGGTTTGACAGTCGAAGTTTTAAAACGCCATTTTGGGATAAGTACATAATATCCACACTCAGCGATCGCATGCGATGTTCACAACGGAAATGAAGTGAACAGTCATATCAGCCATAATCGTGTTTTATTCTAACCAAATTTTGAGTGTTGTAAGTGGATATTAAATGCACACGACCGTTTTATTATCAGAAGTTTCTGAGAAATCAACGAGTTTTCAACTTTGCTCGCTTATATCCACTGAAGGAAAGCGAGATCCGTTTTATTTTTCTTAATACACTTCCATCAATCAATAATATATAATTCATTTCAATATTAGCCTTTAACTTGCGGTTTATACCTCATAATATATATATATATATATATATATATATATATATATCACAACGGGAGAAAGAAATTGGGCACAAAGGACCACGGGTTACCTAAAGTGAAAGATATTAAGAACGCGGAATTTGGATACTAAGAACTAAGTGCTATGTAACTTCAGACATGGAATTAAGCAATGTAAGTATGTTATTACTAATAAATCTTGCAAACGCATTGCTTTTTGGTATACTAACGTTGAACGCTTGGAATACTCGTAATTTTAATGTAAGATTTTATTATTCTGTTTAGATCAATGCTGCAAAAATACCTGTGCTTGGTGAACGGTTACCCTCAGAGGTTTAAATCCTAAATGAAGACTTTCGATTACTAGAGATTTTCTCAATACTGCAGTTCGATTTGACCCTTTCTATTTTTTGACAAGCGAAACAAACACCCCAAAACAGTAAAATACATGAAGAACGTAAAGAGGATAGTTCTGCTCAAACACCTCAAAATCTTAAATCGTAGGGGAGGGGGCAAGCATTTTTTTTTTTTTTTTTGTTTGAAAAACAATATATTGGATTGATCCTTAGAGTTACGGGTTCAATTCACAATTTCCACTACTATTCACTGCTATTATGTTTTGATTGCTACCATTACGCGAGCACATTCAGAATCTTTTCCCGGAAGGGAGGGTCACCACATGCAATTTTCCCCAATCTATATTGGTGCATGGGACCGCAAAAACCGAGGCCTCGTGTCACAGCAGGTGTGGCACGATAAAGAACCCTTCCTGCTTTAAGGCCGTAAGCGCCGAGCATAGGCCTAAATTTTACAGCCCTTCGCTGTCAGTGGTGACGTCTCCATATGAGTGAAAGATTCTCAAGAGGGGCGTTAAACAATATACAATCAATCAATCTCACGTTACACTTAAAAACTTGAAACGTAACAGAGTTTTGTTTATTTGTTTGTTTTACGCCCCTTCGAGCATTTTTCACTCATATTGAGACATTACCAGCTGTGTGGAAAGTATCACAGATGTAGACACATGCGCCATAGCAATGAGGGTTCTTTAACGTGCCAACACCTGTCGTTTTTAAGGTCATATCCGAAAGAACCGTGATTCGCACTTCTCAACGCCGAACGTTTCGCGAAGGAGCAATCACTACCTATGTTTGCGTTTTAAGATAGATGCGGGCAGGGATCGAATTCACGACCTTCCTACAAAGAGAACGCTCTACCACTGAGTGGTCGCGACCGGTGGTTCATGATAGAAGTTCATTGTTTTTTCTCTTTTTCAATACAAATGAATTATAGTGCAAGATAGTTGAAAGTGAGGAGGACAAAAGTGAATTTCCATTGAGTTGCCCAAAATAATAATCGTCGCTAGTAAAATAGTCCCTTTTTAAAAACAAAATTTATAGCCCAATGTTGGAGTAATCAAATATTATGTTCACTTCAAAGACACGTGCAGGCAAATATAACTTTCGTTGTTGGATATCAACCAATAAGAACAAAACGACGGAATTATTCCATCGTACATTGACAATAGTAACAATGATTCCAAACTCTTGCAAAAGTTGCAATATTCAAAGCATTATCGTATTAGAAATATGTAGGCAGTAATGTGAAACACATGTATATGGCTGAATCAAAACCTCATACCATCATTATCTGTCGATTCGAAAGCAAGACGGATATCTTTTCCTCGCGCAATTGCTTTGACGAGCGCAGAGAACTCCCCAAAGTCCACGGAGTTGTTGCGGTCACTGTCCCACAAACTGAACTCACAAGGCAATGGTGAGTGGGGCGTTATGTCCTAAACAAAGAAAATATATACAGCAAATCCTAGATATACATGTAGGAATACGTTTGGTAATTTTCTATAATATGTGGGAATTATTATACACCTATTTACTGGCTATGAGGACAATAGCAAGTTTATTGTCCCCCAATACAGCAACTATTTCCCGAGGCGCAGCCGAGGGAAATAGTTGCTGTCGAGGGGGACAATAAACTTGCTATTGTCCGAATAGTCAGTAAATAGCTGTTTTATTATACCAAAGTAGACTTTACTTGTGTCAGACATACCAAAGTGAACTAAACTAACATTTGGCATTAGCCTAGATGGAATCGACAGAGGTGATCCGAGTGGTAAACTAATCATTCTCTACGCAAGCTTCACATACGCCTCTGTCAACGCTTGGAATCACGTGACAATATAATCACATGATCTAAACAATCATTCTCGGTTTCCTTTCCCTTTAAAAGTTTCTGGCAACAGGTGATACATCAGCCCCTTTTCATAGCCCACTGGCACTCTGATAAGTACATAATTACCATTTAAAACCTTGTCTCTTATTTTACAAGTTTTATCGTATTTTTACAGCCTTTTATACTTTTGATTCCATGTTTACATTTAAATCTCCACCACGTGAATGTCCTACATTCATACGCATATTACGAAGTAGTTCCAAATTTAGGATCAGAAAACGGCGATTTTAAACAATTTACAGTAAGCATCAATTTAATGACACCAAAACATTTCATAATATGACTAAATATTTAGTCCAAAACATAAATGTTGGATATTAGAAACTTGTACAAGATTTCTGTAAGAATCCGTTGACAGAGGTGTAGTGCGAGGAGCGCACGGAACTCTGGGTAGAGAATGGTAAATTAAAGTTATCAGACTTTGACCTCACATAAAAGAAAACGCGGGAAAATATAGCATGCAGTAAATAGTTTCGAGACTACTAGTATTTCCCTAGAGTGAGATAGTTCAGAAACTATTTCACGGCTAGAGTTATCCAGAAGAAATAGCAAATTTATTTACCTAACATTTATATAGCAAAAACATTCTGAGGTATAATAAAGACAATTACCAAACGCTACCGGTTAACTTTATTATAATGTCATAAAGGACTCGTTTAATCAACGTCATAACAAAGACGCTGCTAAACAACTTTTGTATATTTGAACTGCCTGATTAATCATGTACACATGGAGAAAGCCTAGCAGTAAATTATTGTTTTTTTTATGGAATTTGTCATTCTGATTTTCATTACTTATTTACAACTGTACCGAATAAATTTCTAATATATACATAGACAAGGGCGGATCCTGGGGGTACATTGTAGGTCCAGGGTGTCCCGACCCCCCCTTTTTTTGCGGACCCCAAAAAATTAAGTTATTCAATTTTAACGCGACTGTGAGTCAAAATGATAGTAAAGGTGGGTACTTATATGTAATAACAAATTAAACATCATTCAAATTTATCAGCACCAGTATATCATTTAATTCTAGGATAAATAAGATGAAATAGTGATATATATTTACAATACTTTTGTCAGATACAAGTATCACTTTAAAAGTCTTTAAAAAAGTATATGTAACATAAAAGTTTGTTTAAGAAGCAGACAATTTAAAAGTGAAAAAGGAAGTACCAGGATATGCTCAGAATGCAGGGTTTTGCACCACTTACCACAGCGCTTCTGGGGGGTCCCCGACTTATTGGAAGTAACCTTTAAATCAGCTCTTTTTTGTGTCATTTAAAATCTGATCTCAGTATGTACAAAAGCAAAAGGTGTAAATGGGGGTGGGTGGAGATTGTGCAAGGTTAAGGTATTTCACTACACTAAAGCTTATACTCTGTATGACACCACGTCACAAGATGGCAATTTAAATGTTTTGTGAAATTATTTGTATCGATCGCTTTGTTTGTCAGTCATCGTAGCTCAGTGGTTAAAGCATTGGGCTAGTGAACCGCAGATCTCGAGTTCAAATTCCCCCGTCTTTTATTCATATGTGTTGAAATAATTTTTTTGAAAATCATGTTTTTATCCAAATTTGTATATTTCATGCCTTTTTGACATATAAACTTATTGTATATCATCATATCTTTTATAATTTTCAATTAGTACTGATTTGAGAAACTATTTCTGGGTGTAGTGAGCCACCTTAAGAAAAGAAGAAAAAAGTGACAACCAAGACAAAATACAGAAAAGAGTGTACACCAAATTAAGCTATATATATACATTTATATATTAATGGTAAACACACGGTTTCCTGTTCTAGCAGAATAGATGTCAAAAATGGTATTCAAGGCTTGAAAATCATGCACACTTACCCTCTTTTTTCCACATATCTTTTTGCAGGGATGGCTGCACACTGGTGCACAGATTGGACATGCCTTTTTACATATCCACTTACACGACAACCTACAGATTACTCTCCCGACACTTATTCGTCTTATTCGCCTTCGCCTTCTCCAACCACCGGAAGCATCATGCAGCATGTACCACGTGACCAACAGTAAAAGAAGTACGGCAAATTTCTTCATTGAAATCTATTTTTAAAAAGCTATCATTAAAAGGCTACCACGAAAGTCAATGATTAACTTACGAGTTGGTTCTACCTTGTTTACTTTCTTTTATCGTTTTTACCGTTTTTGCACTGATGACCATCATTAATTAACTCGTCCTCGTATGAGAATAATTACGTCACCCATTATGTGATCATCCCATTGGACAAATAGGACTTTTCCTTATTTGCCCCTTAAACAACCCATTGATGAGCAAGCCAAGAACAGAATACATGTAATTTGATTGATTGTATATTGTTTAACGTCCGTCTCGAGAATATTTCATTCATATGGAAACGTCACTATTGCCGGTGATGAGCTGCAAATTTTCGGCCTATGCTCGGTGCTGATGGTCATTGAGCAGGGAGGGGTCTTTATCGTGTCACACCTGCTATAACACGGGACCTCGGTGCGTCGTGTGTTAATAATTGAACATTTTTAAGATAGTTGGTAAAATGGGTAGTAAAAACCGGGCCGGGTCACCTTTGTAATCCGAATTTTTTTTTAGTTTTCTTCGTTACTTTATTTTCGTTTGATGTGAAACATCTTAATCTTATATATTTGATAGTTACGATTTATTAAAACCCGGGTCAAAAGGAAACCGGATACGGGTAACCCATGGCTGAATATTGAAATTCCGAATAAACTGAAGGTGTTAGCTGGCACTTTCATCTTCGATGCATCCTGAACGTAATTCAGCTTCCCATCAATTACTGATTATGAATGGATATCACTTTGATCTCACAATTACGGTTAATTAATCAAAAACAGTAGCAACTATATCGGAATAAATAACGCCGGCCCGGGTCAACCGCATCCGGTTTCCTATTGGCCCGGGTTTGGAAAAATCGCCGATAAGTGAAATAAAAAGCATTGAAATAGTCAAATAATGCATTGAGTATCAAATTCAACTCTCTATGAATTGAAAAAAAAATGCAAAGTTTTCAGCAGTAGGTGCATAGTTTATAGAAAATATGCAATAATGTGTGTTCTGGTCTCGCTACCCATTTTACCAACCAGATTTTATACAATCATTGCATTCTTTATCTGTAGGTAATATTGAGTGCTAAATTTTGTACCGATGACTAAATGCATCATTAAGAATATATTCTGTAAGTTTCAAAACAAGCAAAGATATATCAACGAAGAAAACTAAAGAAATCGGTTTACGAAGGTGACCCGGCCCGGCCCGGTTTTTATACGCCCGTCTTAAGACGGGACGTATTATGGTATGGCGTTCATGTCCGTCCGTCTGTCCATCCGTCTGTTAGCTTTTTCGTGTCCGACCCGTAACTTAAATACTACAAGGCCTAGAATCATCAAACTTTGTCTGTAGATACATCTTGGGTAGAAGGTGTGTCGCACATTAAAACCAGGTCACTGTGACTTTTCATTAAGAAGATATCCGTCTGTCCGTCCGTCTGTTAGCTTTTTCGTGTCCGACCTGTAACTTAAATACTACAAGGCCTAGAATCATCAAACTTTGTCTGTAGATACATCTTGGGTAGAAGGTGTGTTGCACATTAAAACCAGGTCACTGTGTCTTTTCATTAAGAAGATATCCGTCTGTCCGTCCGTCTGTTAGCTTTTTCGTGTCCGACCCGTAACTTAAATACTACAAGGCCTAGAATCATCAAACTTTGTCTGTAGATACATCTTGGGTAGAAGGTGTGTCGCACATTAAAACCAGGTCACTGTGACTTTTCATTAAGAAGATATGGCCATATATGGCAAAAACTTGTCCGGCTCATAACTTGAAAACTATTAGACCTAGAATCACCAAAATTGGTCAACTAATTCATCTTAGGTAGAAGGTGTGTCGCATCCTACTTTAAGGTCACTGTGACATTTAATTAAGGTGATATAAAAAAAAAATGCTTAATGGGTACAATCTATACTGTTAACAATATGTGACGGGCGTATCATGTGCCGTGGCGGTGCACTTTATTACTACACATTTTACCAACACTCCATTTTTAACTTCTTGATAACTACCAGTTCAATTCTTTTCGGTATGAAGCATCTTTGGGACAAGGGAGGCGTAAATTGTAAATTGGTCAGTTATTGAATGTGTGAACAATAGACATTTTTAACTTCGTCTTAATAACTATCATTCCAATTCTTTTCGAATTTTGTATGAAGCATCTTTGGGACAAGAGGGACGTAAATTGTAAATTTCAGGACTCCAGCACCCCTGCGGCCCTAGGGGCGGGGCAAAAACTACCCAAAATTGATCAATTTCCAAAACTGTTCTTCTCAAGAACCGCACATGTGTAAGAAAAAGTATTAAATGCATAGTGATGTAGAGCAGGAAGGCCTCTACCAAAACTGAATTTCATGATCCCCGAGGTAGGGGTTCTGACCCCAGGGCGGGGCCAAACTTACTACATAATGTCTATATGTAAAACACTTAAATAACATCTTCTTAGATTAGTGTTATTAATACTAAATTGAAGCTAAATTGATATTTGGAAAGAGCAGGTAGTCTTTTACCAAAATTGTAAATTTGATGATCCCCATGCTATTCATTTCTATACGGATTCTCATAGTATTGACGATTATTCTATAATAGGAATTGAAAAACTTTACATCGATAACTCTTATCGTCGTTTTAGAGAAAATTTATGGAAGAAAAAATTGAATACTTATGTACCACACGGAAATATTTCTTGTTTGTATTCACTTAGGCCAGGAGTTGACTGCTTTGTGTACAAACCTTTCTAAAATTCTGTTACATTACTTACCAAATATTTAATTGTACGCATAGTCATATTTTAGGATGTGTCCACGAGGTCGAGTATTGTTCATTTTATTATTAGACTCTTACTTTTCTCAAATGTTTTTCGCGCAACATCAACTTTGACGTTTATAATACTTAGATGTACGGTGACGCCATAGTACTTTCGTGTAAAGTAGTCTTGCGTTACGTTGCTATTAGCCTTAGTACGTAAGTGCTCGAAGCTCGCGGTTCATACTTAGTCACGTGACACGGCAGAAAGATGGCAGTCTAGACGGTCGTATGGGTGTCGACTGCAATATTGTTTACAGATTTATATGGTATATAATAGTTTATAGAGGTTAGTAGGGTTATGAACTTATAGAAACTACTTGATGAATCATTTCTAACATTAAGATCTGTTGATATTTATTGTTTTCGGATGTGAAAACAGTCCGAACTTACAGGTACCATGCATCACGCGTAGTATTGTGTGGTGTAATTGATAGAATTTTCATCATTACACCCTTTGAATGAACTCAAAGTTTCGATATTACGGAAGTAAAGTAACTCGTTCTTATTCGGGAAGTAATCATGATCCACAGATTTGCTTCATTTGATGTTCAAGCGCATATTTTGTAGCAATGAACGCCTATTTCATGAACACAGAGCTCAATATTTTGCCATTTAAACACTGATTATTTTGCTCTTAGATCAATGACCAAGTTTTTCATTCTTTAGAAAGTAGTAATTTTCAGGCTAGGATAACCAAAACTCTAAGAGCATAAAGAGTTTAGTACAACAACGCTGTGAAAATAGGGCAGATCACAAGGTTATAGAGTATCTCGTCAACAATGTAGGCCTAATATACTGTGTATATACAATGTAGTCATTAACGTCATTTGTTAATCGAATAGTACTATCTTTTCAAAGCATAGTTTAATATTACTTGAAGAAGAAGAAAGGATAATCTAAAATACATGGACAAGAAAACAAACCCATCAAAATTTGATTTCATGTTGGTTTCATGATAAACTTCAAATGGCTACTTGTTAGCTCTGCACTGCAGCTCATTTCATGGGAAATGCATCCTCAAAATATTGAAATTATATTTTCAGTTATAATTTTTTTCAGAAACATTGACACCCTAATTAACAGTAAAAATAAAAAGATGAGAAGAGTGCTATATTTTTTGCACTCGCCTCAAACGTCACCGATGTCCTGTATGAAATGCTCATGTAATGTTGGGGTATAATGATAATGGGGGTGTTAACATGCTAAGTTTTGAAATATGCATTCTGATCCTTGAAAATGATGAATAAAGTATGATTTTCCAGTTGAGTATATAATTCATATCTACTATATTAAGATTTTTTAAAGTTTCAAGAATTCATCTGAAATAGCGTTGAAAGTACACGTAGGTATGTCCATTTTTTTTTTCCTTTTTGGTTTTCCAGCAGATAAATTAATAAAAATACACTAGGTTAAACATTTTAACTAGGCTATTATGCAGACTTCTTAACAAAAAGTCAACAAGTTCCTAAATGCTTTCATTACAAATAATTTGTCAAGTGTTGAAATATGACCCCCCCCCCCCCCCCCCTTGTGTAACAAGAAGGATGTATGGACGTATACAATTACACATGGGATATGCCAGCCTGGTCCACATGCTTATAATATTTTTACACTGTGTACACATTTAGGATATACGCATATATTTACCTTCCCTTGGGGGGGGGGGGTTATTTTGTGAAGTCATGGAGGAATATATTAATTAACAGAATAAGGATATTTCAAGTTTATTTTAATAAAAGGGAATACATAGGAATTTAGGAAATATGGCAGAAAGACTGAAGAGTGAAATGTCATCACTATCTGGTAAACACCAGTTCAAGAGACCTGTAAGATCATTTTTTGAATTCAGTCAATTTCATTAATATGGCCAAGTAAAATTAATTAGTAGATTATCATTCAAACTTCACAAAAAAATGGGGCGGGTGGGAGGATTTTATTTTTTATTTTTCGCCATGGTATTCTTGACCTCGAAAATGCCTTCTCTCATTGAGAAAAGGCTTTATAAATCATAATTACATGTGTATTTGGGTTTCTAAAAGGCAAAGTGAAACAAAGTACGTTAACGATACCGGACCGGACATAAAAATATCCGGAAATCGTAATTTTGAAAAATAAAAAAAAAAATCGGGGCGGGACGAGTTTCGAGGGGCGGGCGGGAATGATAATCTACTAATTAATTTTACTTGGCCTATTATTAAGATAAATGTATTAGATATGTAATACAACCCTTTATCTCATACGTGTGGTGTATATTGCAAATGAGATAAAGCATTAGCTTATCACAAGCCCATTTGATAAAGCACTTCCGGTCCGAACTACTTTTGACACTGTCCCCGCTTGGATGACATATTTTCTGTGTTTATGCATATCGACACATGAAATAAAGCGCATAACTTGTTATTCTGTATTTATTTAGAATTTCTTTTATAGCAAAATTAAAATGATGTTGTCCCCACTGGCATATAGGCCTAATGCAAGTTATCGGCCATAAAAATGTCAACTCGATCAATAACTAGGCCTACTAAAAAATTACGACCAGAAAACAAAAAGATGTCCACACTATTATCAACGACAAGGAATCAACCGCCTACTGGACAAGCCTAATCGAAAGTACCTCGACATGCTGCGGTACCAAGTATTCACAACCACAGTCTCTTTTCTCTGGAGTCATATTGAATGTGCTAAAATCTCAACAGCTTTACTTACTAGGCTTAAAGTGCCTCGGGATTTCCTCTCGCCCTCAGATCCAAAGAAACCACGTGAATAAAATCCAAATGCACAAACTCTTCTACTTTTCATTGTAAACTGTTGAACATTCTAATAACGCTGTTAAAGTATCTGTGTAGAAAATATTGTCACAAACCTAACTTTTTCAAATTTTCAGAGTTAATATACTTATCAAATTGTGTAGTTTTATATCTAAAATATATTACCAATTCTGTCCTCCTTAACTCATTTTATGTATATAAAACAACTCCCTGCTTTTTCCACGTGTACCTTGCATATAATATATTCTATTTGTAAATGTTGTATATATTGTACCTCATGTACCATAATATGGTGTGAGTGAATAAAGTAAACTACAGCTGCATTAAAATATTACTTTCCCTGATCGTTGTTAGCCTACACATGTTTATTTCAAAAAGACGCCGACATCAAACTTTTATCAGAAGGTCAGGCCTACGTCAAAAAATAAATACTCGGTCAATGGTTGTTATTTTGTTGGAATGGCAAAACCATTATTAATTATAAACTATTATCCCTTCTAAAACAATTTTCATCCATGATTTCTTTTATAAAAGTGCCATTTTGTACTGTATATGAAAATATTATATGCGCACTATTTTTTCTCGCATAAGGAAGACTGATAAATCACGACGTCTGAGCCGCGGATACAAAACAAATTCAGTCAGCTGTTTTTACCATATATACTGGGGATCATCTCAAAATTAAGCTAAAAGAAGACGTATGAGATTAATAAAACATCTATAATTGCGTGTTTTGATATTTGGTTTATCCAACTCGTTGATAGGGTGTATTTATTCGCTCGGCAAGCCTCGCGAATAAATACACCATATCAAGTCAAGGGGGGTAAGCTATGCTTTAGTACTATGGAAAACCAGAATGTGGTCAAGTATCATAGTGACATGTAAGTACATGTACATGTAAATCAGTTTAGTGGCTAAAATAATGTTATTTGGGTTACTTCATGTACCTTGTATTCTCTATACATAGATTACATGCAGTTTTACGTAGTGCAGTAGGTTCTGACGTCATAGCTACGTTGCTATGAGAAATAAGCACCACTGAAGAATACCAGTAGCAAGGTCGAAATATTTCTACAAAGTGTTTAGAGTTTTATATATATATATATATATATATATATATATATATATATATAATCCAAATAGAAAGAGTTGATATCACACAGTCAAAATAATTCAATAAAAAAACATATAAATTTATTTATTTATTTATTTTCATATTTAAATATATTTTGGAACTGTATATTTTCCTGCTTTTTTTTTTATTGAATTATATATATATATATATATATATATATAAAAGAAATAAGATATCATTTTAAAATATCTATCGGGATATAAATACGGTTTGGTCACGTGATCAAATTCCATAGGGCTTTTAAATATTGTAAATTTGATTACGTACCAACCCGTATTTACATGTATATCCCGATATATATTTTAAAATGATACCTTATTATTTATATTCGACCGATAACCATTGCGGAATTGTGTTTACTTAACAATACGTTTCCATGTGTTGCGCTGGCCTGTGATGTCACCGGATTTATCGCCTATATAACATGTTAGGGACGAAAAGGAACGACGTCTACATCAAGTGCCAATCCTCTCCCTGCTAAGTTAGAGGTTTTGGGGAGTTGATTTTATCAACTCCTCTATGCAGTCACTCTGCTCAGAGTTTTGTGGATCTTAGCACTTCTTTACAAACAGATGTAATTTGCAACGCTAGCACCAAATAGATCGTAAAACGTTTGTACGTATTATATGTTTAAAAATGCATAATTTCTGTGAAAATTACTTTTCTACCGTCGGTCAATTGAATATGTAAATTGAGAAACAACCAAAATATCACTAGAAATACAATCTAATGTCAACAGCGATATTTCGCACAATCATCATCGATCATAATACAGCACAGGTAAAAAAAACACGGGACCTCACGGACAGAAAGTTCAGGTTTTAGCGTGGACATAGAAAAGTCGGTATCTTTGAAGTTGCGGTTTCTGCGTATTCTATACCAGTTGCGAGGACCTTTCAAATTCAAGGACACATATACATGTACACACGTGCCGCACCACAATCGGAAAATCAATCGATCCCTGGTGATAGTAGTGTTAAAATACAAACTGAAGCGAACCAAAAATATCGTACATCACTACATTCAATGTTGGAGTGGCTGTATTCATTTTCCACCTTAGTGATAAAACCAAGAAATGTGTTTATGTGCTCAACACTAAATTCATTTTGATTATTTTAGTGTGAAAGCAACCAGTTATGCAATTCAGACTTTTCCAAACTTTCAGTTGTAAATCAAATCAAATATTGATAAAAAAAAAAAAATCCCAGATATTTTGTTGTGTATTTTGAAGAAAATTTGTCATAAAAAGTTTGAAAATCAAACTACACACTATTATAGAATTTCAGTTTTTTTAAATACACATGGTCGGGAAATATGAACTTCAAGATGATATTTCACACTTTAAAATTCCCAACACTGATTTAGAATATTTCACAAAACTATATGTAAATTCTCTATGGCAAATATTTTGGGATTTCTCTGACACTAGTCAACTTTATTCTATTCATTACAAAATAAGCAAACCGTGTAACATCGTAATGATCTAAACGCCAGGACGAAGTGATTATTTCAAGAATACACATCGGACATTCAAAATTGACCCATTCTTACCTACTAAACAGAGAACTTCACCCTGAATGTCTATCTTGTGACTGTCCATTAAATATAGATCACATTGTTTTAGAATGCAGCGATTTTACGCCTTTGAGGGATAAACCTTTTAGTAGTGTGCAATCAATGCAAAAAACGTTGTACAAATATTGACAATCATTACATTATACAATATTTACAAGATACGATTTTTACAGAAAAAGTTGAATTCTTTGATAATACAACTTTTAATATACATGAAATGATCTGTATTTTTACCTGTGTATGTATTTTGAACTTTTACATGATAAAGGGTATCCCGTATCCAGGACCACAACCCCTTGGCACGCAAAATATCGTTTCCCTGATTTTCGAAAAAGAGTAGGCTCAATGGGACCGTCAGGGAAGCTCAAACACTTACAACCAAACATATTTCAATAATCTAACTGCCATAAAATGGCTAAAATATTTCTAAAACGGCGTAAACTATGGAATCCGGATAGGGCCACGTAGTTCACTATCACACCATCGCACCATCGAGGTTTGGGTCGATGGTGCGATGACGCGATAATGCGATGACGATGACGCGATGGTGCGATGACGATGACGCGATGGTGCGATAGCGCGATAACGATGGTAAGATGGCACGATAATGCGATAACGATGGTGCGATAGTGCGATAGAGCGATACTACGATGACGCGATGGTACGATGGCGATGACGCGATGCCGCTGGCGCGATGACACGATGACGATATAGCGTTATCGCTCCATCGCACCATCGTTATCGCGCCATCGTCATCGCGCTATCGCACCATCGCGTCATCGTCATCGCACCATCGCCATCGCATTATCGCGTCATCGCACCATCGACCCATATCTCGATGGCGCGATGGTGCGATAGTGAACTACGTGGCCCTATCCGGATTCCGTAGTAAACCGCATTACAAGAGTCAGCCAATTGACAGGTAGAGCACGTGTACCTCGTGTGTAACAATCGGTACATGTACATACATGTATTGTGAATAAAATACCATTTTAGTTTTCCTTTACTAGATGGTTAGATTAAAGGATTTATTGCCTTTTAAATTCATAATGGTGAAATAACTTTCCATGATACCCAATAAATTAATATTAAATTAGACTTAATATTACAACACTCATAGTGTAGAATTAATCACTCACGTTTTATATGCACTTCTCTGTTGATTCACGTAATCTTCATTATTTATACACAAAGTTGAATCCATTAAGTTTTTGTCAAATTGTTCAATTTAGAATAGGGAAGAAAAAACATGAATTTCTTGATATTCTGATCATCACGTTGAATGATAAGATGATAAATCCTTGTAACTGTATATGCATCATTTACTTAAAGATTAGTTTTAAAATAAAGTTACATCTAAAAATATAAATTGAATTCTTCCTAGGAATTATTTAGATGAAAATATATTGTCACAGTAAACTATTTAACCCGAGAAGAGGTTTTCCAATTGCAAATACCATCAACAATTAATTACACGAAAAAGGTAAGAGAATACCTTGCCTCTGGTTTTTTCGTTTTAAAAACAGTGGGCTGGGACAGCAATATCTCAGCATCTCACAAAGTGGTGAGGTTAAAACGATGACATTTAACGGGTGGAGAAATTATTGCGCACTAAATAGCGATATATTTAATCCAAGAATCATCAGTTGATTTAGAATGGACGTTCTTTTCATTTAGTAGTTTATTATTGTTGCTCTTTCAATAGTGTTTTTCAGCAAAGTGCATTTTTTTCAAAATGTTGCCGACTGTATTGTCCGTCTTGTTTATCTATTATAATCGGTGATATGACATTTTTTAAAAAAAGGTTTCTTTGCGAGATTTATGTATTCTATTTGAATGAAAACACTCTAAAATTTACTATATTATCAGAAATACACCAAAAATATTAAAAGTACAAAGAGGGAGAAGGGGACCTGAAGTCCTATACATAAGCACCTGTACGTTCACTTGATCAATATATAAGGTTCACGGTGGGTGCTAGCGGTCGACAGGGGATGTTTATTCCTACTAGGCGTCTGATCCCCCCTCTGGTATATCCAGGGGTTCATGTTTGCCCGATTCTCTATTTGTATTGCTTATAGGAGTTATGAGATTGATTACTGTTCGTTATCTTCGTCTTTACAATACAATACTAAGACTTATATAGCGCCCTAATCAATTAAAAATCTCTAAACTGCTTTACATAAAAAGCATACAATTCGAAGTAAAAACAACAATGTCCTACATAAAAATGATGGGACATGCATATGATTGTAATACACTGAGAGTCTTTTATTAAAACATTCGTTCATGATTGATTGCATATTGTTTAACGTCGACAGGAAATGCTTAATCCTCCTAGGTGCCTGATCCAGTCTCTGATATATACAATATCTATGCCCCTTGGGGCCCATTATTTGGCAATAAACTATCTGCATATACAGGGCTCCGTGTTTACCCGACTCTTAATTTTGTATTCCTTATAGGAGTTATGAAATTGATCACTGTTCGTTATCTTGGCTTTTTCACATGTACAAAATTAAAACCATATGACTTGTTTTGTAGATTGAATAAATTGAAGATATCTTAATGTCAATTGTTGATGCTTACGAAGTTACGTTCGTGGGGATTTTCCGAGATGATTTGCATAGAGCTCTAGGAAATGAATTTCAAATTTTACGTAAGATATTAGAAAATTTTCAAGATTGATTAATTGTATATTGTTTAACATGTAAGATTTATACGGTACCAATTTTGATGCACCAGATGCGCATTTCGACAAATAATGTCTCTTCAGTGATGCTCAACCGAAATGTTTGAAATCCGAAATAACTATGAAGTTTTAGAGCTAAATATAGCCAAAAACAGCGAGCCAACATCCCTCTCGAGAATATTTCATTCATATGGAGAAGTCACCATTGCCTGTGAAGGAACTAGGCTCGGGGCTTATGGCCTTGAGCAGGGAGATGTCTTAATCGTGCCTCGGTTTTTTCGGTCTCATCCGAAGGATCACCCCATTTAGTCGTTTTTTTCGACAAGCAAGGGTTACTGCGACCTATTCTAACTCGGATCACCACGGGGTCAATTTTAAAGATAAAAAATAAGTAATATATGAGGCTTAAGTACAAGGTCGTGCACTTTAAGCAATGGGGAATTGTTTAGGCATCACTCATGTCAATCCTTTCCCTATTTTTCAAAGAGGAGTTGTAAGGAAAAAATAAAAAATTAACATAAACACAAGAATTGTTAAGTGTGGAGTTTTTCAAAACAATGTTTTTGTTTTAGAATATTAATGTAGTGACATATTTTGACAAAATGAGCTATTCTAAGAATAAATGTATATGATATGTTGGAATAGTAAAATACAGTCCAGACAAGGTGTTATCTTACCAGTGTCTATATGTACGTCAATCTAATTAGAATTAGATGTTAGATCCGCTCACATACTCGCTATACAAACACCTAACAGCATCTCATAGAGGGTTACGTCAGAGGTCAAATTTGCATAAAAAAATCACCAATCGCTACAAAGGAAAAAGTGTCATCGGCATCCAGTGAGAATCTGCATTATATACTGTATTTGGTTAATTATTAAAGATGGCGAAGGTGTGTTGCTTGTTTGCGTGGCGCGAAGGCGCGTTGCTTGTCTGCGCGAAGGCGCTTTGCTTGTTGGCGTGACGGTGCGAAGGTGTGTTGCTTGTTTGCGTGGCGCGAAGGCGCGTTGCTTGTCTGCGCGAAGGCGTTTTGCTTGTTGGCGTGAGAGCGCGAAGGCGCGTTGCTTGTTGGCGTGACGGCGTGTTGTGACTAACGCGCAGTCACATTTTTGCAAATGGCTCTATCCGGACACCATATCCTAGGGGTTAAAGATCCCCTCCCCAATGTCGCCATAGTGTAAAATTTAATAATAATAATTAAAAAAAAAAACACGCGATAAACAATTCCCGATCGTGGGTGGTGCCATTTTTTCTCTTCCTTATTAAACATTGCATGGAATTGTGGGATGATACCCTATCGATATGAAGCGGGAAAATTGATTGATTGTTGCAAATTTAACCTCTGACGTGACACTCTATGGGATGTTGTTTGATGTTTCTGTAGCGAGTATGTGAGCGGATCTAACATTTAATTTTAATTAGATTGTATGTACATGTATGTAAATATGAATGTTGAGGATACTCTTCTTTTAAAAAATAATAATAATCTTAATCCCAGAAGCATCTGGTGCAAACCTACATAAAATTAACTCCCATCAGTATTTTTAGTACTTTGATTTTATTGCGTATATGGCAGAACATACCCCGGCATTTCTGCCTAACCCGATTCGTTCAATGTGTCGTAACTGTAAAGAATGCATGGGTGCAAATGGCGATTATACACGCTGTCAAACTAGTGATTTTTTTTTTTCGCCCCCTATTTTCAGTGGCTGTTCGTATCAACCATTATTTAAGGACATAATCCGTGATTTGATTTTCAAATTGAAAGACAATGCATTACATCAAATAATGGTATATATAATGTAATATAATAGTTTGTATATGAATCTATAAATAACATTACTTAGTTTCTTTTCCGCTTATACAATATATATATATATATATATATATATATATATATATATATATAATTTTTTTAAAGAACATATTTCCTCGACAATACCTTACCTCAAAGTTCTTCTGAAGGCATGTACCGCTGCTATCGTTGTAAAGTTTGTATATATATATACTAAAATAGAGTCTACTAAATCAAGTTACAGGGAAATTTATGGATAACATAATTATATCGAACGTTTATTTTGAAACGAAGCAGGTGTACATGAGAGCAATTGAAAGTATGCGTAACATTATTTGTAGTGTATAAATCTTGAGATTACCATTAAATGTTTGATTTCAAGCTTGATACATGTATGTATTAGTCCAGATTTATATTCTATAAAGGCAGTCAGTATGGCTGTTTCAAGATCTTTTCATTCGAACAAAACTTGAAGGACACAAAATCAAAAGGAAGTTCACTTTGATTTGAAATCGGATGAAATTACTCATACTTTGTATTACGAGTATATGTACAGTACTTATTTCGCTGCCGTGTATAGGGAGGTTTGAATGTTAAAGAGATACGGACATTGAGTTCTTATTTCATCTCAAGCAATTGTGAAAGAATTTAAAAGAAAAAGCTCAGAAAGTGCACTAATTATATTATATGTAAAAGAACAGCATCATTTGCCCAGTTTTCAATTTGACTTCACGTTTTTGCATAGAGTTATTTGTAAGAGATCATACATGTCCAATGACGAACTTTCCAGGACAACCTCCTAGGAAAAGAAAAGAGCACAGTACCTAGGATATTAAGGGCTCCTGATGGTCCCCGTTTTTCACTTAATTTTAAAATAGATTTTCAAACCTAGTAAAAACTATATTAAAAGTTATGCCTATAGAAATATACAATCATGATTAAGAATGCAAGTGGCCAAAGCCACAGGATTCGGAAACTTAGGATTTCAAAAGAGAAAAGCAAGTTTCTTTGAAATTTTACCTACAGTATCGAGTACACGGTTTTTGTATTAAAGTTGCAACTGATACTGATATATACAAAGTGTGTAAATCTGAAATGTAAGCAAGTGTGTGTTTTGTATTTTCTGAAGTAACATATAACTCAAACGTCAAAAGTTAGCCAAAAATGTGGAGATTAGGAAATTTCATTGCATTTGCATATTAAAATCTCGCATTAGACATATTAAAACAAATGTACGCACCATCTATCCTTCTGTGTTTAGTAAACCAGAAGTGATAACAGAATTAGATAGGTTACATGAGGAATATCTTTTGGTTCCAGCTGACAATGCTTGTAACAACATTGTCTTTGTTTGTAAGGCTCATTATTACAACTGTATTTTAAACGAACTTGGCATTAATTCCATTTTCGGTAATCGTACTTGTACTCCAACTGCCTTTTCAAAAGATGAAATTCTTCAAAACCATGCTTCAGTTTTAGACACATTTAATATCCCAGTCAATGGGTCGAATGGTTATGAGTTACTGTACCTGTACTGGATTCCTAAAGTACATAAAAACCCTTACAAAGATACATCGCGGGATTCAGTAAGTGCTTTACCAAGCCCTTATCTTTGCTCCTCACGAAAATATTAACAGCTGTGAAGGAGAAACTTCAAACTTACTGTGCGACTACATATGCCAGAAGTGGTGTTAATCAAATGTGGATTCTAAATACAATTCTAAAGTTCTTTTAGTAAACTTGAAATCGCAAAACTTTTCCCAGATCAATAACATCAAAACCTATCACTTTTCAACACTTTACACGACCATTCATCACGATAAATTAAAGACTAAACTTTTTGACATCATAGACAGTTGCTTTTTCAACACAAATTGAATACGGAAATATTCATATCTAGTGATCAGTCATCCAAAAAAAAAAATACCACTCTGATTCCACGCACAAGTATTCTAAAGTTAAAATAAAAAATACGCTACTGTTCCTCATTGACAATATGTTCGTGGTCTTTGGTGATCAGGTCTTCCAACAGTTTGTTGGAATTCCCGTGGACACGAATTGTGCTCCTTTGTTAGCTGACCTGTTTCTATATTCATATGAAAAAGAATTTATTAAAAAACTTCTACGTGAGAAGAAATTTTTTTTTTGCTGTGGCCTTCAATTCGACATTTAGATATATCGACGAAGTTATGTCTATTAACAACAATACCTTTCATTCATATGTCGATTCGATAAATCCATGTGAGCTCGAAATAAAACACATCACAGAGCCCACTTCTGCTTCATACTTAGATATTTTATTGAAAGTAGACATTAACGGCAAACTGACAACACAAATGTATGACAAACGGGATGATTTCTGCTTCTCCATCGTCAACCTCCCATATTTATGTAACAATATTCCATTATCACCTGCATATGATGTATATATTTCTCAACTGATTTGATGCGCAAGATCTTGTTCTGCGTAAGGTCAGTTTTTAAATCGAGGCAAGCTAATGCCAAACAAGGTTTCAACAGTCTCGATTGAAGTCAGCATTTCTCAAATTCCATGGTCGTTTTAACGATCTAGTTCGTCAATACAACCTATCATTGAGTCAAATGCTGTCTGACGTGTTTCATACCGATTGTTAGACCGTTCTGGGCACATTGATTTTGACTACGGATAACTCCGTTTACCCGGTCAGGATATAGGGCTCACGGCGGGTGTGACCGGTCGACAGGGGATGCTTACTCCTCCTAGGCACCTGATCCCACCTCTGATGTGTCCAGGGGTCCGTGTTTGCCCAACTATCTATTTTATATTGCTTGTGGGATGTATGAGATTGATCACTGTTCGTTATCTTCACCTTTCATTTGTGAATTTCACTACATTTGTGAACTTAGAATATGGCATACATGAATATTAAAACCAATACTCAGTTTGAAATAGACAATATCTGGTTTACTTGATAATGATTTATTCGATCCGTTTTACTAAATATTGATTTCCAGTTTGATCAATGTTAACGTTTCAAAATGGGGGCATACATGTAAAGCCATTACTCTGTCTTCACATTTGAATGTGCTGCTGATATTATTGCATCTGTTTTAGTAAAGCAAATTTTTCCGCACAAATATTTAAACAAGAGGCCCATGGGCCACATCGCTCACCTGAGTCACCTTGGCCCATATCTGAAGACTTTCCATATATATTTGCATGTAAAACCTTAGTCCCTATTATGGCCCAAACTACCCTTTGCAAACTTGAATCTACACTATGTCAGAAAGCTTTCATGTAAATGTCAACTTCTTTGGCCCAATGGTTCTTGAGAAGAAGATTTTTAAAGCTTTTTCGTATATTTCTATGTAAAACTTTGAACCCCCCCCCCCCACTTGTGGCCCCATCATACCCCCCGGGGGCCATGCTTTGAACAAACTTGAATCTGCACTATGTCAGAAAGTTTTCTTGTAAATATCAGCTTTTCTGACTCAGTGGTTATTGAGAAAAAGATTTTAATTATATATTTGTATGTAAAACTTTGATCCCCCTTGTGGCCCCATCCTACCCCCGGGGTCCATGATATGAACAAACTTGAATCTGCACTATGTCAGAAAGTTTTCATGTAAAAATCAGCTTTTCTGGCTTAGTGGTTCTTGAGAAGATTTTTCCTATATATTTGTATGTAAAACTTTGATCCCCTATTGTGGCCCCATCCAACCCCCGGAGCCCATGATTTGAACAAACTTGAATCTGCATTATGTCAGGAAGCTTTCTTGTAAATCTCAGCTTTTCTGGCTTAGTGGTTTTTGAGAAGAAGATTTTTAAAGTTTTTTCCCTATATATTTGTATGTAAAACTTTGATCCCCCCTTGTGGCCCCATCCTACCCCCGGGGCCATGATTTGAACAAACTTGAATCTGCACTATGTCAGAAAGTTTTCATGTAAAAATCAGCTTTTCTGGCTCAGTGGTTCTTGAGAAGAAGATTTTTAAAGATTTGTCATATATATTTGTATGTAAAACTTTGATCCCCTATTGTGGCCCCATCCAACCCCCGGGGCCCATGATTTGAACAAACTTGAATCTGCATTATGTCAGGAAGCTTTCATGTAAATCTAAGCTTTTCTGGCTTAGTGGTTCTTGAGAAGAAGATTTTTAAAGTTTTTTCCTATATATTTGTTTGTAAAACTTTGATCCCCCCTTGTGGCCCCATCCTACCACCAGGGGCCATGAATTGAACAAATGTGAATCTGAATATGTCAGGAAGCTTTCAGGTAAATTTCAGCTCTTCTGGCTCAGTGGTTCTTGAGAAGAAGATTTTTAAATGACCCCACCCTATTTTTGCATTTTTGTGATTATCTCCCCTTTGAAAGGGACATGGCTCTTCATTTGAACAAACTTGAAAGCCCTTCACCCAAGGATGCTTTTGGACAAGTTTGGTTGAAATTGGTCCAGTGGTTCTGGAGAAGAAGTCGAAAATGGGAAAAGTTTACAGACAGACAGACAGACGGACGCCGGACAAAATGTGATCAGAATAGCTCACTTGAACCTTCGGTTCAGGCGAGCTAAAAACAAATTGATAAATGTTATGAATAATTATGATTCACTGACTTGATAGCAATACTTTTCATTATCATGGGAAGTTCTTTGGGACATATTCTGTATTTCGTTTTCTAAATTCAGTATCACATATTCTCGGATCACCCCCATCAATTATTTAGAAATTTACACCCCATACCACTCGGAGATCTTAACTTAATCTCACACTCCCTTCTGAAAACAATACTAGTTACAGGTCTGTAAAGAATGGAATTTTAGAATATGAGAGATGATAATTTTCACTCATACTAGTGTCATTAAAATTTTCTTCATACGTTTTAAATTACCAATACATCCGCCTCACTAAGTCTAATAACTTTTACTATTCATTACTGTCCTGTTTTAACTGCTAATTAATAAAAATACATCATAGTTACGTAATTTGGTTTGATTTTTATGAATATCGACAGGAGGGACTGTAAATCCTCGTCAGATGTTACCCATGCTATATATTTTCATTAAGTGCAACTGTGAGTGAATTGGAAATTATTCAAGTGATCATAAAACACTATAGAAATACTGTGTCATCATTTTGCACCTTTATGTTCAACAAGATTTTCGTATAGCTTGGGTATCAATTCTGCTGTAAGTTGGATATAGCACAGTTTGATTACATACATGTATGTCTACTACATGTATATGCTTTGTACGTGCAGCTTGGCTAGGGGTTATTTCCACAACAATGACGTGGATTAATTATTTTTTTTTATATATTGTATTTGATTTCAAACGATTTCTTATTTTTCAGAATGAAAGACATCGTTGCTTTCGTTTTCCTTGGACTTGCTTGTCTGTGTGACAATCAATTATCAGTTTTGTAAATATCCTTTACTGACCCTTGATGTTTCGTTTTCTATGAATTTATTCTATGTGGAACCCCATTTGTCTTAGTTTCTTGCACCGGTCAGCATAATAGAATCTACCCGGGTTATTCTATCCCACCGTGGACCATCGTGAAACGATTCAGTAACGCAGGGTTTCCAGATTGATGAAGCGACCGCTCTATTTATTTTCCTCAGAAACAACACAAATGAGAGTTTTCTTTGTCTAAATCATATCGCACGGAAGGCACAGACGTATTAAATAATATGTTTCATACTTTGAATGAAAGTAGTTTAATATCGAGTACCTAAGAAAATTCATACGGATGTTTGCTTCATGAGCTGAATTCAAGGTTTGAAATAATTTGAGAAAGAACCATGATAATGTGTCACAGGAATATAAAAAGACATTCAATTTCGTACTAAATTGGGGTTCATAATAGTCTTTATTTTGACGAAATACTTGAAAATGAAAATAACGCAGGGTGAAAAGATGGAAGATGTAGCGTTACCAAGGTGAAAAGATATCAAAGATTCCCATATTGATTAATGTCGTCCAGTAAATTCACATTTTAAAGTTTTTCCGTCGCATATTTTTTTCTGATTTAAGGTAATTCCCCATACTACATCTTAATACTGAAAAACCTACAGATTTCTATCAAAATTTGCATGTATTTTGTCGAGGATGTATATTGACCAAAATTCCCGAAGAAAAATATGTTTAGCGGCCTTTCCCAGAGTACAGCCACTTCTCAAAATAGAACGCATCACTTTAAAACAAGCAGTGTTGATATACATACATTTTAAGGCACTGTCCTTATTTAAACGATAGAAATATGTTTCTTTCATATGAATTGAAGAAAATTTATTGCATTTGACTGTTTTCAATGATTTTTCATCTACTGAACCATGCTCTTGGTTTCAAAGGGATGAAAATGCACGTATAGTAGTCAAAAAATTACTAATCATAACCTACCATATCCGGATGATGTTTTCAAAAACCTACAGATTTTTAAAACATTTCAATATGTTTTACCTTTATACTCCAGCAATCATTTGACATAAGAAGTAGATGGGGTATCGAATAATTTGAGAGCCCAATGACCCCCTCTAGGTTAAAAACATTGGAAAAAACGCATATTGGAAAATAGTGTCTAAAATTCCTATCTCTGCAAACATGTTTCATTCATCATTTGCATTACTAAATTACCATTTCAAGAAATATTACAGGGAGATTTTTGAAAAACAGTTTAAAACATTAAAGCTTCAAATAATTAAAAACCACTTTCATTGATTGCCGTAAGCTTTAGGGATCGGGCTTGAAGTTAGAAAAATCCTAACTTTACTATGGAGCTTACTAAATCCATAGCCTACGTCACATGAACACTAACATGACGTCGC
The DNA here is from genome assembly GCF_947568905.1 of Ostrea edulis. NCBI lineage: Eukaryota > Metazoa > Mollusca > Bivalvia > Ostreida > Ostreidae > Ostrea > Ostrea edulis. Next base: position 17,302,595 of record NC_079164.1, on the reverse strand, counting down.
AATAGATGGAAAAAATAAAATTATGTCGTCAGATCTAGTTGGAACAAAGTGATGTAGATCAGAATGATTTTTATATTTTAACGCTCATTCAAAGAATGCTAACCTATGCTCAAACTACAAGTTTTGGGAAATTTGAATATTTTAAAACACCCGAGTTCTGCATTCCTCGCCCCCTTCGTAATTTTTAGTTCCAGGTAGTTTTTAACAATACGATACAGCCATGCGATGTGAGTGTTAACGACATGTAACTACCGCATACATTTAATTCCGAGACGTTTTAATAAAAACATCAGTGAAGGTCACGTCCGGCCAGAAAAGTGTTTTAGATAAAAGAAAATTACATTACAACACCCATGATCCATATTGTATTAATCTCGGTTGGGATTCGGCTGGGCTGAATATTTGGACTGACGCCTTCACCGAATCTCGGAGCAGTCCTCCATAATTCATGTCTGGAAATTTACTTTCAGCTTCAGGCAGTTCTAGCAATAAATGTGCACTTAGGTGACACTGCTGTTCGCTTCAAATAAGTGATTTGACTGTTAAACTAACTCTCTATCAATATTAACGCTGGAAGTCTTCATTTGAACGAACAATGTAGTGTCTGTTTTCATTTTGGGATTTTTATACATAAACGGTAAGTAATACAGCATTAATAGTGATAGAGAGTTACAATTGTAGTTTAACAGCTAGAACTGGCCGAAGCTGAAAGTAAATTTCCAGACATGAATTATGAAGGACTGCTCCGAGATTCGGTGAAGGCGTCAGTCAAAATATTCAGCCTAGCCGAATCTCAGTCGAGATTAATACTGTACATACAATAACACAAACTTACGACACCTAGGCCTAGAGATAGGACCTAAATATGTGACAAATCTGTCAGTGTATTATCTAAATGAACACCCTGAAATCATTACATAACAGAGATATGCACATACATGTACATGTATATGCTCATTTATTATGGATTCGGAGGGCCTCGAAAGCGATTTTTGTCGTGTAAATAAAGATAAAAAATTTGCAAGGGGGGTTACAATGTCATATAGCTTTAGTTTTTGCATATATTTTATTTAGATCATGACAACATCGATCGTATTCTTTCAGGTTTAAATAAATTATTGGGAAAACATAAAAAAAATATGTGACTGTCAGTACATGTAGCACACAAAAATTTGCATTTTGTTGTAATAGGAGATTCGATATTTCTACCTGTCATTAATGATCAGAAATCACACAAAAGAAATGGCCGAAAGTTGGCAACACGATTTAACATCATAATCTGTAATATTTGCAGAAATCTCACGGGAATTACCAAAATACTGTGTGTCATAACGCAATGTGTATGGAGAGTTTACGACTTCGCGATGCATATAACTATAAGCATTTTCTCTGCCGAGCGTTGTTTATTGCGATTCGTATGTTGTTGTTTTTTTTAATTCTAAATTTTTGTTGTTTACTTTCAAACAATCAGTCCTACATGTAATACGGTCTACAAAATTCACCAAAATGCCATCGGGTTCGTTGAATGTGATAACGTTCGTAACTCGTGAATAACGTTTCTAACGTTATTTGACGTGGTCTGGGGAATTACCTTAAGGAATATTTTGTATTGACTTTAGTGCAGCGGTGAATTAGTCCCAGGGATATAGGAATTGTTGCGTATTTTAAGATACATATACATTCATGCAGCAGTTACAGTATTGCGGAGTTTATGATAGAAATTCAATGTGACGCTATCTCTGTCAGTTAAGTGATACCCGATGAATCAAAATGTTTTCAGAATATATCCACTCTTGTATTCGTTGTGACAACATGTTTGTTTTTCACACTGAATTCAATCGTCATCTCTTGCAACCATTTGCACCTACTAAATTGGTCGGATATGGTATATGTAACAGTTTCTTGACCAATTCTAAATAATCATTTTAATGTGCAAATACAAGAAATGTAAAATGTCACGTTTCCATAGAGCATTCCAGTTTCCATAAAGCATTCCACTCTCCATACTAAAATATTTATCGTAGTTCATTTTAAAAATGTTAAGCAAAACTCTGCACATTTCCTAACTGCTCTACAATTAGGAACAGACGGAAAATCTGCTGTCATGTGACTTCGGTGTAAGGGACACAAACAAGGATGGCAGTGTGAGCATTAAAGAATTTACTCATCAAATGTTTACGGTGGCTTACGGAAGCGTATTCCTTCCAATTGATATAATTTTTGGCTATGTCGCACGTACGAGATACTGAGTCGTACGAACGAGATACTAAGTCGTACGGACGAGATAATAAGTCGTTATTACTAGAGTACTAAGTCGTACGAACGACATAAGTCGTAATTACGAGATAATAAGTCGTATAAATGACACATACTAAGTCGTACGTACGACATATTATAACGAGATAACAATTTGTAATTTCGAGATGATACATGTAAGTCTTACAAACAACATAAGTCATAATAACGGGATACTAAGTCGTAATAACGAGATAACTCATACGTACGAGAAACATTAAGTCGTACAAACGACATAATAAGTCGTTATAACGAGATACTAAGTCGTAATAACGAGATAATATGTCCTAATACCGAGATACTAAGTCGTACTAACGAAATACTAAGTCGTAGAAACGAGATACTAAATCATACAAACGAGATAATAAGTCGTACGGACGAAATAATAAGACTTACGAACGACATCGTAAGTCATAATAACGAGATACTAAGTTGTAAGTACGACTTAATAACGAGATGATAAGTCGTGATAACGAGATGATAAGTCGTACGAACGAGATATTATGTCGTAATAACGAGATAATAAGTCGTACAAACGAGATGCTAAGTCGTTATAACGAGATAATAAGTCGTACAAACGACATACACTAAGTCGCTTTTATGAGATGATAGGTGGTTTTAACGAGATAATAAACATCACAAATACACTCATGAACACTTTAGTCTTTTACATTTACTAACACCTACAGATTCAAAGAGTAGGGTTTTGACTATACCAGTGCAGAGCAAGAATTTAGCATTGTCCTGACCTTCATTCCCTATGCCTCCAAAGAAAAACTGAATACTTCTGAGACCATAATTCAAAGCTTTTGTAATTTCTCAAAACTTTGATGGAGAGCATGTACATGTACATTGGAATTTTTATACCGTGCATAGACATATAACCTAGAGGCAGCAGTAACTCTTGTTTTTCATAAAAGTTTGTATGATACTTAGTGCGTTAAAACAAGACAGCGAAACAGACTTCAGAGGCGAAATTACTTATGCAGTGGACCAGATTTTGTAAATATCCTTTACTGACCCTCGATGTTTCGTTACCTTTTCTATGAATTTGTCCTGTGTGGAGCCCCATTTGTCTCAGTTTCTTGCACCGGTCAGTATATTAGAATCTACCAGACGAGGGTTATTCTATCCCATCCTGACCATGGTGAAACGATTCCGTAACGCACGGTTTCCAGATTGATGAAGCGATCGCTCTATTTATTTTTCTCAGAAACAACATAAATGAAAGTTTTCGTTGTCTAAAACATATCGCACGGAAGGCACAGACGTATTAACAACTTGATTTTATAGGTCCTTTAAATTAGTTATAAAAGAAATTAAAGGGACTGATTCACGATTTTTCTTCAAATTTTGTTTTTCACTTTAAATGATCAAAATCTACAGTCTAATATGTTTAGAAGGTTTCACAAAAAAATTAAGGTTATTCCTCATGACATAAGCTCATTATAGAGAGTTTATTATTTGTTTTGAAAACAAAGATTAAGGTGTGTTATTGTTTACGGGGTTTTCAAAATAAATGGATATTGATTCAAGTTTAATAAATATACCACATCTCAAGTATACTTAAGGTAAAATGTGTCATTTAAATGTTAAAATTTGTGATTGTACAAAATGAACATGCTTTAAATTACAAAATTAACGTTTCACTGGTTGGTTTGTTTGTTTACATAAAAAGACTCGAGTCTTTGTTTACATAACAGAGAATCAAAGCTAAAATATTGCTCTTATCCTTGCATTTAGACGGTCAAAATTTTGGTTGTCAACATTAAATGAGGTATATTTTTAATTTTTAACATCAAAATTGAAAAAACATTTCTTTCGAAAAACGTGAACCAGTCCCTTTAAGGAGAAGAAGGAAGTAGAGTGGGAACCTGTGGAAACAGGGATTAATATTCCAAACGGAGCCACCTTTCCAACTGGACCCAAAGTGTACAACTACCATCCATGTGATCCATAAGTGATTGAAACAACCGCAGTGCCATTAAAGTGAAAATTATAAGATTGAGTTTTAATTATATTTCAGTGTACTCTTGTAATAATTAGAAACAAAAAGATGTAAAAATAATAAATATGTAAAGTGTAACATTATCTGTTATAATTCCTGACAACAAAACGTGACAATGCTGTTGAGAATACATATAAACTTTGCTTTATAAGGTAACCTTGTCTTACGCGTTAATTTTTCAATAACGGTCCATCTCGACAAAAGTTGGTATGCAATGGCAATTGAGGATGGAGAATAAAATAGTGAACTCGATATTATCAATATAGCCACTGAAAATTCACGTTAGCGATGAAAAGGTTAAGATAACGAACAGTGATCAATATCACAATTCCTATCAAGAATACAAAATTAAGAGAAGGGCGAACACGGACCCCTAGACATACTAGAAGTGGGATTAGGTGCGTAGGAGAAGTAAGCATCCTTGTTGATCGGTCACACCTTCCGTGAGACCTTATCTCGATCGGGTAAACGGTATAATCTGTCGTCAAAATCAGTGTGCACGAACGGCCTCAAACGGTATAAAACATATCAGACAACATTTGACGCAATGACAAGGAAATTAGATCGTTATAACGATCATTAAATTTACGAAAAGCTGAATTTAAAGGAGACTGTTGAAACCCATGTAAAATCAACGCATTCTTCAGTAGCTTCTTTCAATTTAAAAACTGACCATACGCAGAACAAGTTCTTGCGTATTGAATACATTGAGAGACATGTACACACCATATATAAGTGATATTGCTACAGAAAAATGGAGAATTGACGATGGGCAAGCTGAAGTCATCCCGTTAGCCATATAGTTGAGTTGTTTGCCGTTAACATCTATGTTCAATGAAATATCTAAGTATGAAAGAGATATTGAAGACTCTGTGGTGTCTTTTATTTCGAGTTCACAGGGATGAATGTATATCGAATGCACATATGAATGAAAATTTGTTATTGTTAATAGATAAAACGTCGTCAATATATTTACATGTCGATTTGAAGGTCACACCAAGATAAGTTTTGTTCTCACGTTAAAGGTTTTGAGTAAATTCTGCTTTATAAAAGAATATAAAAACAGGTCAGCTAACAAAGGAGCACAATTTGTGCCCATGGGAATTCCAACAGACTCTTGGAAGACTTGATCACCAAAGACTACGAATATATTGTCAATGAGGGACTCATTAGCATGTTTGTTCTTCATGTGTCGTCGCAAACTGAATTTCCACCTATATGTATATGTAACACAACAAATTTGGCATCTGTGTTCAGCTTTCAGCTCGGGAATAGCACAGCGATGTTGCATCAGATTGTCCTATCTCAAAAACCCATGCTGACAACTGTCACATTTCTATGTCTTGGAACCGGATGTGTTTTTAATGTCTCGTCAAATTATGGACGTATGTGAATATCTGCCCACAAATCTCGCACTTGTAGGTTTTCCCCTCCTTGTGCTTGTTCAAATGTGCATTCAATGTGTGCCTAGTGCAAAAGCGTTTGTTGCACTGGTCAGAAAAGAATGACAATTTTTCTGGTTGATGTTTTTTTTTTTTTTTTTTTACATGTCTACGTAATCCAGAATGGGTCTTGAATTCCCGACCCTTCCCAGTTTACTTTCGGAAGGTCGGTGGTCTCTTCCCAGGTACATTGTATCTGGGTTCTCTCTTCCACCAATAAACACTGGGTGCCACCAGATAACTGAAAAATTGTTGAGTGTAGCGGAAAACATCAATCAATCAATCAATCAATGAATTCCCGACCACAAGTTTCGCGCATTCCAAGTCTACCCATCTTATGAAATGAAGTGCCTAGGGTTTGATACCTGAAACAAAGAAGAAAATCTGTGAAACAGAGTTTGGAACTATGAAATATGTAAACGGGACAATTGAATTCAGGAAACGTCAAATTTATATTGTTACAGAGGATTATAAAATGGTGATAATTTCTCACGTGTTTTAGAGGTCAAATGCCTTTATATGTCCTGGATACGAACAGTCAACGTTACATCTCTCATAATCAAAGTTTGATGACCCATGTGCCTGCTATTATTTCAATTTGGAGGGGATAGATAATAAATATTTTTACACTAGCCATTGGCGTCGTTGGGAACTTAAACGACATTGTAATTTGATACCAGTAAAAGAACACTTTTTTTTTTAGAACACTTTAAAATACAGCATGATCATGTCGGAAATGTCTAAGAATCTAAGTTAGATTAATCAAATTATGATAAAGTGAAGTTGAAATTCGAAAACATAGAGGATTTTGAAACCACGTAATTTAGTCAAAAACATAAAATCTGACGTAACAATAGACACATTATAAAAGGAAAACAACAAAGTATTTTGTTTGAACTAGATTTCTTTCATTTTCAAAGCATTGCGCAATATTCAGTGGGCGTGGCATTGCAAAACTCAATAATGAAATGTAAACATATCCCCATATTTCTAATCGTTCTTGTTCAGTTTTCATGGTTTTGATCTCGGTTTCTGTCTTAAGTTAAAACATACTAAATGAGCTAAAACTAGCTTAATGACACACCAAAAGTAAGACGGTCTAAGTTGAGATAAGAAAGTCAGATTTGTTTTTCTAAATCTCAAAAGTGAGTCTACGTTTTATGAGCCAGACATATCGTCGCCCGATTCGAGTTCTATCGAGAAAACATCCGATTCGTCAACTTCAAACAATGAATTCACAGTTGTATGTGTACATGAGTAAGTATTCCAACACCAAATCAACTTAATGATATCTCCCTCACCAGGCAGTGTTATAAATTTAACCTCTAATAAGTCGGTAAAACGAAGAGTTTTAAGAGCCTACTTATTTTTTGAACTGCCGCATGCCATCTCGTTTTGTCCAACCATATTGATCTCAGTAAGTAGTACAATTCAAACCGATATGTAAAAGTTTAATGTCTGTCACTGTTCTGATAATATATATTGTGATGAAAAGTGAAGATAACGATCAGTGATCAATCTCATTCAATCGTTTAATGCTTAATCGGTTTATATCGGAGAATAACGGACGCGGTATTTCTTTGATCTCTGCGCGCAATAACCGTAGTAGAATTGGTTTATCAAACACATTGGAAAGGCATATACCGGTTATAGTTATTCAGTATAATAGTTCGATCAAGTGATGGTGATATACTATAAAAGTCCATTGGACTCATTTTCGTAGCTAAAGAAAATATTTTTTCTCGAAACTTTTGCTTTAAAAACAAACTTTCGTTTAAATTTTGCTTATAACACGTTGGCATAAACCCCAATTAATCGATTAAATGCGCTCAATATTTAAAAAAGTAGCGTGGAATAAAACCTTGTCCAGTTGCCTTTGAACTTGGATTATCACACGCATAAATTTTATGTTTTATCGTAATTGTGCAGATAAGAAGAAATAAATATCAAGACCAAATCGCTTGCAAGTGCATCGAAAAAAAGAAATGAACAGAACTTATAAAATCTAATAACAAAAAAATAAACATCACTGGCATCAAAAATAATCATAATCGGTCTTTATTATTTGTTTTTTAGTTTATTGATTCATTTGTACGTACTGCATTAAATCGTGTTTGTGTTCATGTACATCTCAATACATGATTTGACTGCTTCATGTAAGCATTATCGAATTGACCTTTGATTCCATTGTGTTCATAATTATATAATATTTCGCGGGATCCCCAAGGCCTGTGATTTTCACTTCTAGTGTCGGGTGTTTGGCGAAGGAAAATGCATATTCAGTGGTTTTGCCTCTGATATTTCTTAAAACTGTACATGTATATAATGGTAGTCATTTCCACTTGAATGCGCTGCTGTTGTAAACAATGCGCTCCAGAAAGGAAATAAACGTCGTTCATGCATTTCAACGGCTTGGAATTACGACGGAAATGGAAGTAAACTTTATAAAGATCCATTGCTGGATCCAGGAAGTGCTCTACCAAGCCCTATCTTTGCTATTCACGAAAATGTTAACAGCTGTGAAGGAGAAACTTCAAACTTACTGTGCGACTACATATGCCAGAAGTGGTGTAAATCAAATGTGGATTCTAAAACATTCTAAAGAACTTTTAATAAACTTGAAACCGCAAAATGTTTCTCAAATCAACAACATCAAAACGTATGACTTTCCAACACTTTATACAACCATTCCTCACGATAAATTAAAGACTAGACTTTTTGACATCATAGACAGTTGCTTCCTCCAACAAAAATGGAAATATTCCTATTTAGTGATCAGTCATCCAAAATATTACTTTGTTAACACCAATCTGATTCCATGCACAAGTATTCTAAAGTTGAAATAAAAAAATATGCTGGAGTTTCTCATTGACAATATCTTCATGGTCTTTGGTGCTGATCAACAGTTTGTTGGAATTCCCATGGACACGAATTGTGTTCCTTATTTAGCTGACCTGTTGTTATATTCCTATGAAACAGAATTTATTCTAAAACTTCTATGCGAGAAGAAAAAATCTCTTGCTGTGGCCATCAAATTCAACATTTTGAGATATCGACGAGGTTTTGTCTGTTGACACTGATGGTTTTCATTCATGTGTCGATTCGATGTGTCCCTGTGGGCTGGGGTGAGGGACACTACGAGGTCGTCCGCTTCTGCTTGGGTATTTTGTTGGGGGTGGATACTAGCGGCAAAATGTCAGGCGGATGGTTGACAAATTTAATTATGAATGAAAGGTGAAGATAACGAACAGTGATCAATCTCATAACTCCCACAAGCAATACAAAATAGATAGTTGGGCAAACACGGACCCCTGGACACACCAGAGGTGGGATCAGATGCCTAGGGGGAGTAAGCATCCCCTGTCGACCGGTCACACCCGCCGTGAGCCTTATAAACGGAGTTATCCGCAGTCAAAATCAGTGTGTCAAGAACGGCTTAACAATCGGTATGAAACACGTCAGACAGCATTTGACCCAATGATAGGTTGTATTGACGAACTATATCGTTATAACGACCATAAGATTTGCAAAATGCTGACTTCAGTCGAGACTGTTGAAACCCCTATACCATCAACTTGTTTGTCAGTAGCTTACCTCGATTTAAGAACTGATTATACGCAGAACAAGCTCTTGCATTGCATATTGAATCAGTTGAGATATATAAACACCATATGCAGGTGATAATGGAATATTGCTACATAAATATGGGAAGTTGACGATGGAGAAGCTGAAATCATCCCGTTTGTCTTACAGTTGCGTTGTCAGTTTGCCGTAAATGTCTACCTTCAATAAAATATCTAAGTATGAAGCAGAAGTGGATGACTCTGTGGTGTCCTTTATTTCGAGCTCACAGGGATATATCAAATCGACATATGAATGAAAGTTATTATTGTTAATTATAGACAAAACGTCATTGATATATTGAAATGTCGAATTGAAGGCCACAGCAAGAGATTTGTTCTTCTCACGTAGAAGTTTTTGAATAAATTCTGCTTCATATGAATATAGAAACAGGTCAGCTAACAAAGGAGCACAATTCGTGCCCATGGGAATTCCAACAGACTGTTGGAAGACCTGATCACCAAAGACCACGAAGATATTGTCAATGAGGAACTCTAGCATATTTTTTATTTCAACTTCAGAGTACTTGTGCGTTGAATCAGAGTGGTGTTTAACAAAGTAAGTTTTTGAATGACTGATCACTAGATATGAATATTTCCGTTTTCCATTTTTGTTGAAGAAGCAACTGTCTATGATGTCAAAAAAAATCAATCAATATATGTTGTAAAATAATTTCATAAATGACTGAAGAACATTTGTCATTCAGTATACACCAATAATCTGCATTCCGAGAGCGATGCACATGTAAACATGACAATGCACAGAGAAGTTTTTCTTGAACTGTATTCAAAGCAAATTGATATAATTCGTTTACATCAAACTAAATACTTGAAATATTAATTCAAAATAGATTTTGAATACCTCCACCATCTCACATTTTTCATCAACAAAAAACAATGTAGGCCGTTTAACAAACTACCTTGACGTCACAGTGACCTAATTCATAGCTATATAGGAAAACGATCGGCTGTATATTCCTGAGCCGTAGTAGAATAGAAATAAAGTTCTTGTTTTCGTGTGTTGTGGGATAACGTCCTTGCCGGTCATTGGTCTCAAAATGTTGTTTGAAATTTAAAAGTCTCGGCTTTTATATTTCAAAACAACATTTCCAGACCAAGGAGGTCATCCTGTGACATACACGAAAACGCAATAATTATTTCTTAATTAAATCAATTCGTGTTTAAATCACAAGTTGCAATAGTTACCTGTATGATTGATTTAAATTCACGACGAATTATTCTGTACATTTTTGTTTATATAGTCAACATCGCATAAAATCATGAGATTATTTTCAGGAGGAAGTTGTGTGTAATTGTCAATAAAACGATTTCTCTTTCACCCAAAATGGGAAATCGCGATCGCATTTTATTGTTCTACGTGGTATATTTTACTTTCTATTTTTGAGACCCTTTTTTATCGGGCTCTACAGGGGTTAGTCCTTTCTTACCTACCGTGTTTTCCTCCTTGGCAGAATGTACCTCTTGTGATGGGAGATTGAGCTTACTACTGATAATCTATCGATTAGACCATTGTACTCGGGAGAAATAGAATTCCTCATCAACGCTTACAAATTAGGAGCTTGTTACATAGAACATGTCAAACATAAGATTCTTGTAAGTCGGCTAATTGTAAAAGCGTAATGAAGGAAGCTTTATGTCTGCGACTTCCAGAAAAAGTTCTTTTCCTTGACTGACACGTGACAGTGATCTTTTTTATATAATGAGGCCTTGATTTCGAGTTGTCGGGAGGTTCTGTATTTGGTCTGACCATTTTCTGTGATCTACCTGTTTGTGAGCTTTATCACCTGTTAAGATATATGGCAACAATACCTGCTTCTAAAATGTAAAGCCTTTAAGGTACTCCATATACGTGTATAACGAAAGGCATGATTAATATCGTTAAAGAAGTGGATAAATTTTAACAAACTCATCTGCAAGGCATTATGAACCAACTTCAGTAGACCGTTTGACTTAACCATTTTGAAATATTTGTAATGATTATTGTTTAAGTTATTTAAATAAAAAAAAAAACAATTAAAAATCATATTTTCAAAATTATGGATGGTGACCTTCACCATCCTTCACGAATAATAAATAATGACATTTAAAAATTTCTCCTGAGACACTTCCATAATTGAAATGGTCTTGGTGAATGTTTTTAGTGGTTAAAACTTCAATGAATACCATGGCTACAATGGTCTATCTCATCATTGATTCAATATCGAATATGACCATTATTTACAGAATACCTCAACTCAATCACCACAGTAATGGAAACGATGTCTAAATTGCGAAAAATGATATTGGAATGTAAATGCATTTGTGAAAAATTATCTTCCAGGCGCAAGATTTGCACACATTCAATCTGATAGAGAAACACACTCCCATGTTGAAATTAAGTTGTCTAGATTGCTACAGGCTTGGCTATACCGGTAGTCCGAAAAAAAGCTGACGGTTTTCAGTTTTTTAAGCATGTTTCCCAGCTCAAGTAAAATCGTTAAAAGAGCCCCAGAACGTCAGATTTCCCTGACTAACTTGTTTACTGCAACGTATGACACATGCCGAAATAGATAATTTAAGGCAATTTCATTGATTTAATAACTATTTTATGGATTCATAAATGAAAATGTACCATCAGATATAAAGTTTGCAAAGATAGTGCATTTGTAAAAAAAAAAAAAATCATCAAAGGATAAAAAAACATTTAGAATTGCGTAACTATATGAATGTAAATCAAAGTGTATTATGCGATTATTGACATTTTTAGTCAATACGACGCTTTAGCAACCTGAGAAATACAATATTCACTGAATCTGGAGTGCGAAGTGAATATTGTACTTCGAACGTAGCTTAAGAATCTTATTATACCTCAGTATAAGAATTCTATGCAACGCGTAATCTGATTGGTCTAGACTGTCACGTGCCATGGTTGACAAAACTTCATATCTCCCTCTCAAACATCATATCTCCCTATCTTATTATATGCTTTCAATTTCATCTCTTCTCTTTTCTTTAAAAGTTTGCGCGCATATATCACGCGATATATGCCCGGAAACATTCCGGCCCGCAAACATTACGTCACAATCAATACACAAGCAAATTACTACGTCGTTAATTTTCAAATTTTTCATCTTTTACTCAGTTAAACCAATAAAGAAATTGTTAAAAATAAATTATTGTTAGTTTTTAAATGAAATTGAAAGTATATAATAAAAAGGTTATAGACTTTATATGGAAAAATATGACGACCTCGTTTTTTTGTCGCGGACGGACCTCGCAAGCTCGGTCCGTCTACGCACCAAAAACTCGGTCGTCATATTTTCCCATACCAAGTCTATAATTATAGGCGTTGCCCTCTGGGAATATGATTTTTCTTGGGTGAATAAATCTTCATATCTTCCTCACTATCATGCAATAAATGTATAATATTGACCGAGAAAAATGAAAATAATTGTTGTATTACATGATTGAAAACATCGAAATCGACTAAAAGACCTTAATAAACGATAAACATATGATTAGTCTGCCATCTTTGTTTACAACTAGATTGTATGTTAGGCCTATTCGTAAATGATTAAGAGACAGGAGACACTGAAATGTAAGTTGATGTTGCAGAGGTATCAACAGTCTAGTTTAAAGTCAGCATTTCGCAAATTTTATGATCGTTATAATGATCTAATTTGCTCAACCTGCTGCCCCCATCCTTATGTTATACATAACAAAACACTATTTGAAATATGATCTAATTTTGCAAATACAAACTTGCGATTAGGTCGAATTCTGTCTGACGTGTTTCATGCAAACTTTTTGGCCGTTCTTTACATACTGATTTTGAGTTTCGGATTACCTCGTTTACCTGATCAAGATATACACTGTAGGGCTTAAGGCGGGTGTGTCTGGTCAACAGGGGGTATTTACTGCGCCTGGACATCTGAAAACACGTATGGTGTTTAAAAGGGTCCGTGTTTGCACTACTTTAAATTTTGTATACTTTATATGGTTTTGAGACTGTACGTTATCGGCACTTTTTCATCGATATCCACTATCGATGAAAAAGTGCCGAAAGACCAAGTCGAAAGTTATTACAGACGCGAGTTTTCAGTAAACAACCAAAACGCCAAAGTTATATTCATATTCAAGGCACGTGGAGATGAACTTTTTAGCTTGTTGGATTTCAGCCAATTAGATAGCTTGGATTTATTCAATCATATAATAGTACATTTTAGCTTTCAAACAATATGAAACTCATATGTTGAAATGTTTTGTACACTAAATATTTTCTAAATATATCTTTTTTCTTTAAATATATAATTCCTTTAATTTTTTTTCTGAAGAGTTTTCCTACTTTTTGGTATTATCTGACAAGGGCGGTTAACTTGTATGCACAGTACATGATTATTGTCAGCACATGGCACTTGTACTATTGCAAACAGTACTTGCCGTTTTCCATGTCATACAGATATGTCTTTTAATAACACAATAATCGCATGTAAATTAGAGAAATTCTCGTGGTATCGTTGTATTTCCGGAATGATATCAATTATAACCAGGGGATGCGTCGTCTTTCCGCTGTACCTGAGTGTAGTTTTGGTTCAGCGTTAGAAGTCCTTGTGGCTCGTGTGTAAACTAGCACTAATTCAACGATAGTCACTGAACTCCTTCACGAGAGGTTTGCGGTTCGGGGATTTTGTTAGTTACTTTTTCACAATATGAAAAAAAGCTGCCCGAATGTAATGACTTAAAATACAGTACTCATAAGCAACAAACGAGAATATCACCAGAGATAGTAAACCGTAGATACAACAAAACACCCGAGAATATCACCAGAGATAGTAAACCGTAGATACAACAAAACACCCGAGAATATCACTAGAGATAGTAAACCGTAGATACAACCAAAAAACCCGAGAATATCACCAGAGGTAGTAAACCGTAGATACAACAAAAAACCCGAGAATATCACCAGAGATAGTAAATCGTAGATACAACCAAAAAACCCGAGAATATCACCAGAGATAGTAAACCGTAGATACAACAAAACACCCGAGAATATCACCAGAGATAGTAAACCGTAGATACAACCCCCCCCCCCAAGAATATCACCAGAGGTAGTAAACCGCAGATACAACAAAACACCCGAGAATATCACCAGAGATAGTAAACCGTAGATACAACACAACAAAAAAAAAACACCCGAGAATATCATCAAAGATAGTAAACCGTAGATACAACAAAACACCCGAGAATATCACCAGAGATAGTAAACCGTAGATACAACAAAACACCCGAGAATATCACTAGAGATAGTAAACCGTAGATACAACCAAAAAACCCGAGAATATCACCAGAGGTAGTAAACCGTAGATACAACAAAAAACCCGAGAATATCACCAGAGATAGTAAATCGTAGATACAACCAAAAAACCCGAGAATATCACCAGAGATAGTAAACCGTAGATACAACAAAACACCCGAGAATATCACCAGAGATAGTAAACCGTAGATACAAACCCCCCCCCCCCCCCCCCAAGAATATCACCAGAGGTAGTAAACCGCAGATACAACAAAACACCCGAGAATATCACCAGAGATAGTAAACCGTAGATACAACCAAAAAACCCGAGAATATCACCAGAGATAGTAAACCGTAGATACAAGAAAACACCCGAGAATATCACCAGAGATAGTAAACCGTAGATACAAACCCCCCCCCCCCCAAGAATATCACCAGAGGTAGTAAACCGCAGATACAACAAAACACCCGAGAATATCACTAGAGATAGTAAACCGTAGATACAACCAAAAAACCCGAGAATATCACCAGAGGTAGTAAACCGTAGATACAACAAAAAACCCGAGAATATCACCAGAGATAGTAAATCGTAGATACAACCAAAAAACCCGAGAATATCACCAGAGATAGTAAACCGTAGATACAACAAAACACCCGAGAATATCACCAGAGATAGTAAACCGTAGATACAAACCCCCCCCCCCCCCAAGAATATCACCAGAGGTAGTAAACCGCAGATACAACAAAACACCCGAGAATATCACCAGAGATAGTAAACCGTAGATACAACACAACAAAAAAAAAACACCCGAGAATATCATCAAAGATAGTAAACCGTAGATACAACAAAACACCCGAGAATATCACCAGAGATAGTAAACCGTAGATACAACAAAACACCCGAGAATATCACTAGAGATAGTAAACCGTAGATACAACCAAAAAACCCGAGAATATCACCAGAGGTAGTAAACCGTAGATACAACAAAAAACCCGAGAATATCACCAGAGATAGTAAATCGTAGATACAACCAAAAAACCCGAGAATATCACCAGAGATAGTAAACCGTAGATACAACAAAACACCCGAGAATATCACCAGAGATAGTAAACCGTAGATACAACCCCCCCCCCCCCCCCCAAGAATATCACCAGAGGTAGTAAACCGCAGATACAACAAAACACCCGAGAATATCACCAGAGATAGTAAACCGTAGATACAACACAACAAAAAAAAACACCCGAGAATATCATCAAAGATAGTAAACCGTAGATATCTCCTGATTCTTTTATGAATGTTCCCTCTGAATACCTCGTTATTTACATTCTCAGCACATTCCCGACATCCAGGGATCACAATACTATAGAGCTGGAAGCGAACCTCAATCTAATTTACTGCCAATGTAAGGTACAAATTATAAATGGCCGAATGAATAATTTAGCTGGTGTCATTTGATAGGAAGGTCATAATACTAAATAAATGTCTAACATCACGAACGTAGAGTCTGTATCGACCAAGATCTGTCTCCCTGTTGGCATTAGAAAGATTGTACATTCTATTTGGCAAAAACAAGAAAGCGATCATACCGAGTCAGATGTTTTGTTCTGTTCCTGAACGCCTGGAATTGACAGAAAATTAGTGACCAATTCCCTGAGGAGATAGTTGTATTGACAAGTGTATGATTGGTCTCAATGTACCAAGATGGACCATTAAAATTCCGGAGCAAAACAGAAAAAACAATCACATTGGTATTGTAAAATCAAATGTGTAGTAAATAATGCCTACACGTTCATTGTGTGAAAGCCTTTTCTTTCAAGGTTTGGATGAATCGGTTCACTGTACATTAACAAACACGTACAGGGTCCTTGTGTGCACATATAGCTGGGCATTTGTGACAAGAATACACTACATTTATATTTTCTAACGAATCTAGAGTATCATGTATTTTCTAGACCGAGTTACAAGGGTAATCTCAGTGCCAATAAAGAGCTTCCAGTTGACTATACTATCCTTTAAATTACTATTGCAACTTGAGCTGTAGCTATACATGTTAGTCACAACACCACTGTTTGCTTGAAAGGTTTTCCACCCTGCCCAGTTAGTCACTAAAACAAAACCTATAAGGGAGTAAGGAAAATCGTAGGTCGAAAAGTCTCATTATTATTTTTTTTACCGTCGTAATACTCAACGCTAAGATGAGGTCTGAGCAACTTGAATCATAGCGAATATACGTATTCTTAGTGGAATCTATGGTGCAGCAAAATATTACATTATTCCCTCATTTTAAAAATTATAATTCTCTCCAAGAAAACAAAACCAAAGTAAGAAAATATCTTCAAAACACTATGAAAATAAGTAGCAGTCGACGAAAATAACAGCATAGTAAATTTGCATATTTCGAACTCGGTACCCCTCTCGAAGCCACTTTAAATGAGCTATCCCTGAAAAATTGATAAAATAATTTCGAGCACCACCCTATCAGTTATCCATAAAATCATTTCAGCTGTGCCCTTTTTGATCCGATACCCCTACGTTATGTTGTATCAGTATGCACCTCATTACATTAATTAATGATTATATGAGAAAGTCCAAAGTATTCGAACAATAAAAGTATGAGAGGATATCCGAGGAAATCCGGTCCCTGATATCTTCATGAATTTGACAGTGTTTATTAGTTCTATTTTGCTGAACAACAGAAATACGTATATTCAGAGTGTTTATGCTAAAACATTAGGTCAAAATTTGTAATTATACATGTAATTATGGGTGCTCTATTTTTATTTTGTTACCCTTGTTGCCTTGAATAAATTACCGTGACACAAAAATAAGAACCTCAACTCATTTTCCTGCATGTCAAAACAATTTATACATTCTATGGTACCGCCGCGATGGCCTAGTGGTTAGAGCGTTCGCCCCGCATGCGTAAGGCCGGGTTTCGAATCCCGGCCGTTAAAACAGGTAGTGACAGTTCCATCGCCAAACGCTCAGAATCAGGTGTGAATATCACAGGCCCTCGGAGATGACCTTAAAAAAAAACGGGTGTCGCAGTAGGTGTAGCACGCTAAAGAACCATCACTGCTGAAAGGCCGTAAGCGCCGAGCAAAGGCCTAAATTTGAAGCCCCTCACCGGTCTTGGTGACGTCTCCATATGAGTGAAAAATTATCGAGAGAGACGTTAAGCAAGATACAATCAACAATACAATATATCACATCTCATTGCCTTTATTAAACAAGAGAGGAATCCATTCTTTAAAGCAAGAGGGTCTGGGGCTGGAAAGATTCCTGCCTAAAGGGGAGCTAATCGTCAGCTTCAAAGATGGTGCTGCCGCTGGGGAGTTGTCCGTCCAAAGGAAAGGGGGTGCCTACTGGTAGTCAATAGGCGAGTGTGCATGGGAAAACAGACCCCACACGAACAGAAATGGGACCCCACTCGTTACGGAGGTATACCCGATGCCAGGTGTGAGTTTACCGCTGACGGCTGGCTTTTGTAATGCCACTTGGTGGACAGAAACTCCTCCTAGAGGGCATGGCAATTGGGCCAATAAATTACAATGGAGATGAGTATACCTAGCCGAGGATCATGAGGTAGATCTGTGGGGAACTGTACTCCACCTTTCATACATGAGCAAGGGCATGCAATGGAGTAATTGGGCAACTGACGGCCGGGTCAAGTCAGTCAAAATTACTGGCCTTATATGGGGCGCCATTAGGTTGTGGACCATACACAGTTGGATCGGGGGTGCAGGATGGGTCCCAGATAAAATGAATTTACATTGTTAGATCCGATACGTAGGGTAACTATAGACCAAGGACATCCTTCAGGATACCCGATTCAGCACGAATCTACAAGATTGGGGCCACAATCGGGATGGTACTCTACAAGACAGTACTAGTATGTGGACACCAGCAGAGCAAGTCATTGACGGAGTTAAACAGAGAATTGATATTTTAAAGATGTATTTTAAACGAAGGGTTTCATTCACTGCAGATCGCTTATATTGTAAACAAAAATTTATATAAGATTTAGAAAAGCAATGATAACTTATGTTTTGTAGTTCTTACCAGTCCTTCGAATATTTTGAACTTTCAAAATATCGGTGATTGTTTTTTAATCTCAAATCAATATATTAAAAGGGTCAAAGGTTTCTATTGATTTCAAATGAAAATAAATTGGTTCTATTTCTCCAGTTCGAATGTTTTTGTTTGTTTACGTCTTTTCGTTAGTGTTGATGCATCACCAACTGTAGGTGACATTTAGACCTATGCATGACGTTTAGACTTGTAATGGAGGGCTCTCTATCATACCACGCCAGTCGTTACACAGGAACGCGGTTCTAAGGTCTCAGCGGAAGGACCCGCGTCTCCTACTTGTCAATGCCGAATGTTTGGCAAAGAAGCAGCCAGTATGTATTCAGTTTGACGCAGCCTAGATATAATAGGGGTTCGAACCGAAGACGACCTGGTGACGACGCAAACGTGACAGGTTACCAATACGGATATTGTATCATGTTAGATTAGACAGCAATATTGCAAATATGGTACGTACTGTTTTGAGCTAACAAAAAATTTAATCACTATCCATAAAATCAAAATGTCCATTCGATGAGGTACATATACTCTCGTTGATTGATTGATTTTTAAAATCAATATGATGTCAGTAATATCTTTCTCTCCTTCCCTTTCTTTGTATTCCTCTCTTTCTCTCGATCTCAATTTTATTAATGTTCTCTTACAGTTGTCTGCTCTTCTTAGTAAACAGATGAAATATGGTTTTGAAGAGTTCCTGACACTCTGCTTTTTGCATCCAATGGGCTATGTTATGTCTTGGAGATTTTACATTATCTTTAACTGCATCTGTATTAGATCTGTCAGATTTTCAGATATCGCTTTAATGGCTGACATCGGTATAATGCTTGTTCTGTCCTCCCCGCCAGGAGATTAAGAAAACCCCATTATGTATAACAGCAAATTCACGTCTCCGTTTTTGCAATGATTCACATATGTGAAGTGATAAAGTACATGTATATCGAACGTTGTTAGCATCGGAGGTAATATGGAAAATGTATTGCAATATAACTGTCTAGATGTGTATTAAAATTTACATTACCTCTACTGCAATGTACACTTCTATATATATACTACAGTGTACACTTATATATATGTACTACAGTGTACACATCTATATCTGTATTACAGTGTACACTTCTATATTTGTACTATATTGTACACTTCTATATCTGTACTATATTGTACACTGCTATATCTTTACTACAGTGTACATTTCTATATCTATACTACAGTGTACACTTCTATATCTTTACTACAGTGTAGATTTCTATATCTTTACTACAGTGTACATTTCTATATATGTACTACAGTGTACATTTCTATATATGTACTATACTGTACATTTCTATATCTATACTATAGTGTACATTTCTATATCTATACTACAGTGTACACTTCTATATATGTACTATACTGTACACTTCTATATCTGTACTATATTGTACACTTCTATATCTGTACTACAGTGTACACTTCTATATCTGTATTACAGTGTACACCTCTATATCTGTACTATACTGTACATTTCTATATCTGTACTATATTGTACACTGCTATATCTTTACTACAGTGTAGATTTCTATATCTGTACAATAGTGTACATTTCTATATCTGTACTACAGTGTACATTTCTATATCTTTACTATAGTGTACACTTCTATATCTGTACTACAGTGTACATTTCTATATCTTTACTACAGTGTACATTTCTATATCTGTACTACAGTGTACACTTCTATATCTGTACTACAGTGTACATTTCTATATCTTTACTACAGTGTACATTTCTATATCTATACTATAGTGTATATTTCTATATCTGTACTACTATGTACACTTCTATATCTGTACTACAGTATACACTTCTATATCTATATACTACAGTGTACATTTCTATATCTGTACTATAGTGTACACTTCTACATCTGTATTATAGTGTACACTTCCATATCTGTACTACAGTGTACACTTCTATATCTGTACTATATTGTACACTTCTATATCTGTACTATAGTGTACATTTCTATATCTATACTACAGTGTACACTTCTATATCTGTACTATATTGTACACTTCTATATCTTTACTACAGTGTAGATTTCTATATCTGTACAATAGTGTACATTTCTATATCTGTACTACAGTGTACATTTCTATATATTTACTATAGTGTACACTTCTATATCTGTACTACAGTGTACATTTCTATATCTTTACTACAGTGTACATTTCTATATCTGTACTACAGTGTACATTTCTATATCTGTACTACAGTGTACATTTCTTTATCTATACTATAGTGTACATTTCTATATCTATACTACAGTGTACACTTCTATATCTGTACTACAGTGTACACTTCTATATCTGTACTACAGTGTACATTTCTATATCTTTACTACAGTGTACATTTCTATATCTGTACTACAGTGTACATTTCTATATCTATACTATAGTGTACATTTCTATATCTGTACTACAGTATACACTTCTATATCTATATACTACAGTGTACATTTCTATATCTGTACTATAGTGTACACTTCTACATCTGTATTATAGTGTACACTTCCATATCTGTACTACAGTGTACACTTCTATATCTGTACTACAGTGTACATTTCTATATCTATACTATAGTGTACATTTCTATATCTGTACTACTATGTACACTTCTATATCTGTACTACTGTGTACATTTCTATATCTATACTACAGTGTACATTTCTATATCTATACTATAGTGTACATTTCTATATCTATCTTATAGTGTACATTTTTATATCTGTACTACAGTATACACTTCTATATCTGTACTACAGTGTACACTTCTATATATGTACTATAGTGTACACTTCTACATCTGTATTATAGTGTACACTTCCATATATGTATTACAGTGTGCATTTCTATATATATATACTACAGTGTACATTTCTATATCTATACTATAGTGTACATTTCTATATTTATACTACAGTGTACATTTCTATATATCTATACTATAGTGTACATTTCTATATCTATACTACAGTGTACATTTCTATATCTGTACTACAGTGTACATTTCTATATCTATACTATAGTGTACATTTCTATATCTATCTTATAGTGTATATTTCTATATCTGTACTACAGTATACACTTCTATATCTATATACTACAGTGTACATTTCTATATCTGTACTATAGTGTACACTTCTACATCTGTATTATAGTGTACACTTCCATATATGTACTACAGTGTGCATTTCTATATCTGTACTATATTGTACACTTCTATATCTGTACTATATTGTACACTTTTATATCTGTACTATAGTGTACACTTCTATATCTGTACTACAGTGTACATTTCTATATCTATACTATATTGTACACTTCTATATCTGTATTACAGTGTGCACTTCTATGTCTGTACTACAGTGTACATTTCTATATCTGTACTATATTGTACACTTCTATATATGTACTATAGTGTACATTTCTATATCTGTACTACAATGTACCTTTCTATTTATGTACTACAGTGTACACTTCTATATATGTACTACTGTGTACACTTCTATGTCTGTACTACAGTGTACATTTCTATATCTATACTATAGTGTACATTTCTATATCTATCTTATAGTGTACATTTCTATATCTGTACTACAGTATACACTTCTATATCTATATACTACAGTGTACATTTCTATATCTGTACTATATTGTACACTTCTACATCTGTATTATAGTGTACACTTCCATATCTGTACTACAGTGTACATTTCTATATTTGTACTATATTGTACACTTCTATATCTTTCCTACAGTGTACATTTATATATCTATACTACTGTGTACACTTCTATGTCTGTATTACAGTGTATACTTCTATATCTGTACTACAGTGTACATTTCTATATTTGTACTACAGTGTACATTTCTATATCTATCCTATAGTGTACATTTCTATATCTATATACTACAGTGTATACTTCTATATCTGTACTACAGTATACACTTCTATATCTATATACTACAGTGTACACTTCTATATCTGTACTATAGTGTACATTTCTATATCTTTACTACAGTGTACATTTCTATATCTATACTACAGTGTACACTTCTATATCTTTACTACAGTGTACATTTCTTTATTTATACTATAATGCACACTTCTATATCTGTACTATATTGTACACTTCTATATCTGTACGACAGTGTACACTTCTATATCTTTACTACAGTGTACACTTCTATATCTGTACTACAGTGTACATTTCTTTATCTATACTATAGTGTACATTTCTATATCTGTACTACAGTGTACACTTCTATATCTTTACTACAGTGTACACTTCTATATCTGTACTACAGTGTACACTTCTATATCTGTATTACAGTGTACACTCCTATATATGTATTACAGTGTACACTTATATATATGTACTACAGTGTACACTTCCATATATGTATTACAGTGTACACTTTTATATCTGTACTATACTGTACACTTTTATATCTGTACTAGAGTGTACACTTCTATATTTGTACTATACTGTACATTTCTATATCTATACTACAGTGTACACTTCTATATCTGTACTACGGTGTACATTTCTATATCTGTACTACGGTGTACACTTCTTTATCTCTACTACAGTGTATATTTCTATATCTGTATTATAGTGAACACTTCTATATCTGTACTACAGTGTACACTTCTATATCTTTAATACAGTGTACATTTCTATATCTGTACTACAGTGTACACTTCTATATCTTTACTACAGTGTACATTTCTATATCTATACTATAGTGTACATTTCTATATCTTTACTATATTGTACACTTCTATATCTGTACTATATTGTACACTTCTATATCTGTACTACAGTGTACACTTCTATATCTGTACTACAGTGTACACTTCCATATCTATACTACAGTGTACACTTCTATATCTGTACTACAGTATACACGTCTATATCTATATACTACAGTGTACATTTCTATATCTGTACTATAGTGTACACTTCTATATCTGTACTATATTGTACACTTCTATATCTGTACTATATTGTACACTTCTATATATGTACTACAGTGTACACTTCTATGTCTGTATTACAGTGTACACTTCTATATCTGTACTACAGTATACACGTCTATATCTATATACTACAGTGTACATTTCTATATCTGTACTATAGTGTACACTTCTATATCTGTACTATATTGTACACTTCTATATCTGTACTACAGTGTACACTTCTATATCTGTACTATAGTGTACATTTCTATATCTGTACTACAGTGTACACTTCTATATTTTTAATACAGTGTACATTTCTATATCTGTACTACAGTGTACACTTATATATCTGTATTACAGTGTACAAATCTATATCTGTACTATAGTGTACAATTCTATATCTATCCTACAGAGTACACTTCTATATATGTACTATAGTGTACACTTCTAGATCTGTACAATAGTGTACATTTCTATATCTGTACTACAGTGTACATTTCTATATCTGTACTACAGTGTACATTTCTATATCTGTACTACAGTGTACATTTCCATATCTATACTATAGTGTACATTTCTATATCTGTACTATAGTGTACACTTCTATATCTGTATTACAGTGTACACTTCTATATCTGTACTACAGTGTACATTTCTATATCTGTACTACAGTGTACACTTCTATATCTGTACTA
Organism: Ostrea edulis; assembly: GCF_947568905.1. Taxonomy (NCBI): domain Eukaryota; kingdom Metazoa; phylum Mollusca; class Bivalvia; order Ostreida; family Ostreidae; genus Ostrea; species Ostrea edulis. Next base: position 17,278,147 of record NC_079164.1, on the reverse strand, counting down.
CAGTGTACATTTCTATATCTGTACTACAGTGTACACTTCTATATCTGTACTACAGTGTACACTTCTATATCTGTACTACAGTGTACATTTCTATATCTGTACTACAGTGTACACTTCTATATCTGTACTACAGTGTACATTTCTATATCTGTACTACAGTATACACTTCTGTATCTGTATTACAGTGTACACATCTATATCTACTACAGTGTACATTTCTGCTGCAATGTACACTTCTATATATATATACTACAGTGTACACTTCTATATTTGTATTACAGTGTACACTTCTATATCTACTACAGTGTACATTTCTATATCTTTACTATAGTGTACACTTCTATATCTGTACTAGAACGTAATTCCTTTACTTGCAATGTACATTTTAATACCTGTATCCTAAAATTCTATACCTATAATGTACACTTGTAGTCTGATGTATACACGTTTATACTTTTTAGCGCAATTATTCGCTTGTAATGTACATATCTATACCTGTATTGCACAATTCTTCGCTTGTAATGTACATATCTATACCTGTTTTGCACAATTCGTCGCTTGTAATGTACATATCTATACCTGTATTGCACAATTCTTCGCTTGTAATGTACATGTCTATAACTGTATTGCACAATTCTTCGTTTGTAATGTACATGTCTATACCTGTATTGCACAATTCTTCGCATGTAATGTACATTTCTATACCTGTATTGCACAATTCTTCGCTATATTTTAAAAACCTGATTCTACTTCTGGCATGCCCAGTGGTCCGTGTTTTCCCTACTCTTAATTTTGATTTATTTATAGGAATTATGAGATTGATTACTGTTCGTTACAGTATCTTCACTTTTATAATACTTGTAACATAATATCGATATTATTATATACTCTTTTATGTTTGTATTTTAACGTATTTTTTACTGTATTATTATAATGCACACGTTTAAACCCATATTACAATGTACATTAGTATTGTATATACCTGTATTGAAATATACACCTATATACAGTGTACCTTGTGATGTACATATATGAAAAGGTGAAGATAACGAACAGTGACTAATCTCATATCGCCTATAAAGAATAAAGAAAAATAAGAGTAGGACAAACATGGACATATCTGCCATACCATGTACTTTTAAATTACATAATAAAATGTACCTTCCTATACCCGTATTGTTATATGCATCTACAGATCTGATCCCGTGTGTATCCGGGTTAGAATAGGTCCTCAGTACCCCTTGCTTGTCATAGGAGGCAACTAAATGGGGCGGTTCTTCGGATGAGACCACAAAAAAACCGAGGTCACGTGTCACAGCAAGTGTGGCACGATAAAGATCCCTCCCTGCTCAAAGGCCATAAGCGCCGAGCATGGACCTAAATTTTGCAGCCCTTCACCGGCAATGGTGACGTCTCCATACAAGCGAAATATTCTCGAGAGGGACGTTAAACAATATTCAATCAATCAATCTATAGATCTGCGTTATCATTGTATTTCTATATTACTGCAACACAATGTACACTTGTCTACCATCATGGTGATGCTGCCTCTATGGTTATAGTAATATACATTATTTTCATACATGTTTTTTAAATGTGTACTCCTATACTTGTATAGAATGTACTTTGAAACCTGAACTCTAACAAAATATATCATAAGTTGAATGGAAATTTTAATCGTTTCCAGTGCAATCCTAAACGCATGAAATTGCATTTTCTGTCGTTCACTACATGTACTAGTCGATCGATAAAACTCTACCTGTAACATGAGATACAGTATATAGGGAGATATATTGTAGTCAAACCCCAGCTACCTGTAACATGAGATACAGTATATAGGGAGATATATTGTAGTCAAACCCCAGCTACGTTAACGTTATCCAGAGGATTTCATGTTCTTAGCTCTTTGGAAAAGATTTTGCTATTGGAAACCAATGCAGTTTCAACATTGGATCTACTAATATATCAACGGTCAAGATGATTAACTGCAGAATTGATTGATAGGTAAAATAGCGCTCACATTCTCTGGGAATGTGGCTGTTCGGATTTTTGCCGGATTCTTTTCAATATCCATTTGCTTATTCATACATATTATATGTAGTTCAAAAATGTAGTGTTAAGTTAGTGCGACGCAGGTGAAGTAGCACTATAGCCAGGGGTGACACTTTCTATAACTGATTTTCTTTATTCACAATTACGCACGCCGACAAAACGACCACTCGGAGCGTTACTCCCCATCTCCGATAATTCGTTCCTTAATCGTTCACATTACAATGACGATTTAGATTGAGGAAGTTTCCATGGTAATCGTAAACATTAAGAAATGCCTTGGCAGATTATTCGACGATAAACTACAAACGTCAACACGGTTCATGAGCGGAAAATCTAATTAATTTGAAATCAGTATTGTCCGATAATTACGAAATTCAATAGAAGTTTTCCTATTATAGTCCTAGTCAACATTTGGACGTGTTATTGTGTCCTTTGAATTTCAAAAGACACTAGGTTCACAGTCCGCATCACTCACCTGAGCAGATGAATTCCTCCACTCATTGTGACAATATCCTGGCCCCGTTAGTTGGATGAGAACAAAGTTGAATCTGAATTACTTGAGAATTATTGACGAAACCCATATTCTTGTGATTCGTAATAGAATGCCTAATGAGTATTCCAGTAGGGATCCAGGTACCCAGTACCCCTTGCTTGTCGTAAGAGGCGAATAAATGGGGCGTTTCTTCGGATGAGACCGCTAAAACCGTGGCCCCGTGTTACAGCAGGTGTGACACGATTAAGATCCCTCCCTGCTCAAATGTAGTAAGCGCCGAGCATAAGCCTAGATTTTACATACGTTCACCGGCAATGGTGACGTCTCCATGTGAGGGAAAGATTCTCGAGCGGGACGACCAACCAACCCGCCCTGACCATATAAGGCATTAATTATCGGTTGAACAACTTGAAATTCCACTCATGATGGTTATTGCATAATAACGATACAAATCCAACCCGTATGATTCTTGATGAGAAGTAGTTTAAGGAGGTATGCTACACCAGAAAAATTTGATATGGATAAAACAATTGAGGATATGTGCAACAATATTTTGAAATTGAAAACTTTCAAATTTATTTTATTTAGTCAAAAAATGCAGTTTTGGTTGAAAGCAATCTAAGAAAAATTTAAAACCCCTGCTGGACTCGAACACGCGATCTACCGCTCAACAGTCAAAGTGCTAACCTACTGAGCTACTCAGCTAGGCGAAAACTATTTCAATGAATAACCAATATAATATATGTTGCTGACATTTATATTTTCATCCATGTTTTAAAAGGAAGTCAGCCATTACGACGATGTAGAGTACCTCCTTAAACTCCTATTGTAATTTTCTTTGGCTTTATGGTGTTACGATATGAACAAAATTTGAAACTGCACTACGTAAGGATACTTGATATTAATCTGACAATTAGTGGTTAAGTTGCAGATTGTGTGTACGTTAAACACTTACTGTCATGTAACCAAAAGTCTTACGAAACCAGATGCTTCGTCAAAACGCTAACTATGATATGTTTGCCAAAGCAACATCTCGAGCCTTTTCAACCTCGGAAATGCACTAGATGCGGCGATTAATCGTTCCCTTTAATGTCTGTGGTTACTTCAGAGGCAATACCTGTCAGTGAAGATGAGAAAGTGGTTCTCAAATATTTCACTACCTGGGAAATTACACAACAAATATCTTTTTTACCATTATTTCGTTTGATAAGGATACGATCTAGTACTAAATACATTATTTAGAAACAGGATAGCGTGGGTTGAAGATAATCGAAGAAAGAAAGAAAGAATATGGGTTAGCGGAGATATCTTCATGTAAATGTATGATAATACCACGGTTCAGTGCCTAATCAGACGTACTCGGCTACAAGGCCTCGTTGTTATGGTGTCCGGATAGGGCCATTTGCAAAAGCGTGACTGCGCGTTAGTCACAACACGTCGTCACGCCAACAAGCAACGCCCCTTCGCGCTTTCTCGCCAACAAGCTTCGCGCCGTCACGCCAACAAACAACGCGCCTTCACGCCAACAGGCAACACGGTGCGAAGGTGCGTTGCTTGTTGGCGTGACATCATTTTATAATGAGAACAGGTGAAATAGATGATGCGTAATACACGACATATGATGTAAACATAATTAAAAGTTTGTTAGAATTGTCATGTCCTGCTTTTGAGTATTTGTTAGAATTGTCATGTCCTGCTTTTGAGTATTTGTTAGAATTGCCATGTCCTGCTTTTGAGTATTTGTTAGAATTGTCATGTCCTGCTTTTGAGTATTTGTTAGAATTGCCATGTCCTGCTTTTGAGTATTTGTTAGAATTGTCATGTCCTGCTTTTGAATATTTGTTAGAATTGTCATGTCCTGCTTTTGAGTATTTGTTAGAATTGCCATGTCCTGCTTTTGAATATTTGTTAGAATTGTCATGTCCTGCTTTTGAGTATTTGTTAGAATTGCCATGTCCTGCTTTTGAGTATTTGATAGAATTGCCATGTCCTGCTTTTGAGTATTTGTTAGAATTGCCATGTCCTGCTTTTGAGTATTTGTTAGAATTGCCATGTCCTGCTTTTGAGTATTTGGGTAGAAATCAGAATGATGGGACCTTAAAAACAAATACAAGGCTAAAGCATACCGATAGAAATTCAGGAAATTTTGATAGTCCAAAGCATATCGATAGAAATTATGGAAATTGTTGATAGTCTAAAGCATATCGATAGAAATTAAGGAAATTGTTGATAGTCTAAAGCATATCGATAGAAATTAAGGAAATTGTTGATAGTCTAAAGCATATCGATAGAAATTCAGGAAATTGTTGATAGTCTAAAGCATATCGATAGAAATTAAGGAAATTGTTGATAGTCCAAGTTATCATATTTTAAAATAACAATTACATATGTACTTAACAGACATTACATTATATTTGAATATTCGAATTATTTCAGTTTGCATTGAAAATAATGATAAATAATATTGCATGAATAATTGTCGATTTTATAGGTCACCTGAGTAAACTCAGGTGACCTACATGTATTGCAATCGGTTGTCATCGTCCGTCGTGCGTTAACAATTGAACATTTTTAACTTCTTGATAACTACCAGTCCAATTATGAAGTATCTTTGGGACAAGGGGAACATCAATTGTAAATTTCAGGTCTCCATCATCCCTGGGGCCTTAGGGACGGGGCAAAAACTGCCCAAAATTGACCATTTAAAAAAAATCTTCTTAAGAACCGCACATGTGTAGGAAAAACTAAATGCATGGTGATGGAAAGTAGGAAGGCCTCTACGAAAATTGTAAATTTCATGATCCCCGGGGTAGGGGTTCTTACCCCAGGGCGGAGCCAAACTTGGCATGTAGTGTTTATGCGTAAAACACTTAAATAACATCTTCATTGGTGCTGTTGATAGTGTACTATATTGAAACTAAATAGATATTTAGAAAGAGCAGGTAGTCCTTTACCAAAATTGTAAATTTGATGATCCCAGGGGTAGGTGTTTTGGTATCAGAGTGGGGCCAAAATGGTCAGTTATTAAATGTGTGATCAATCGACATTTTTAACTTCTTCTTGATAACTATCATTCCAATTCTTTTCATATTTGGTATGAAGCATCTTTGGAACAAGGAGGACATAAATTGTAAATTTCAGGATTCCTGCACCACTGGGGCCTCAGTGGCGGGGCAAAAATTGACCAATTTTCAAGAATCTTCTTCTCAAGAACCGCACACGTGTAAGAAAAACTAAATACATGGTGATGGAGAGCAGGAAGGGCTCTGCCAAAATTGTAAATTTTCATGATCCCCGGGGTAGGGGTTCTGACCCCAGGATGGGGTCAAACTTGGTATATAGTGTTTATGCGTAAAACACTTAAATAACACCTTCTTTAGTGCTGTTGATACTAAATTGAAAGTTAATGGATAGAACAGGTAGTCTTTTACCAAAATTGTAAATTTGATGATCCCCCGAATAAGGGTTCTGACCCCAGGGTGGGGCAACACTTTGTATATAGTATTTATGTGTAAGTTTCCTGATACTTTATAAAATCTAAATGCATACTTAGGAATAGCAGAAAAGGATGTACAAAAAATGGTGAATTTCAATCAAAACCCAGGGTTATGACTTAAGGATGAATCCAAATTAGACATATGTTTTAATGTTAATACACCTATTATTGAAAGCCTTTCATCAGTGTATGCACTTTTGAAGGCAGAGAAGTTTTAAGAACACATCTTGTTTTATACTGTTGCTGAACATTAGAATTTAGCTTAGATATTCAGAACAGGAATTTTTTTCTAGATTAATAGTGATACTTTTTCACTAGTATTCAGGTGACTGATAAGGCATGTGGGCCTCTTGTTTTTTACCAATAACAATAGCTGATTATTATTCAAGTATTTATTGTGAATACAGTTTTGTGCATTGGTAAATTTGGATTAAAGTGCGGGAAGTTTAGTTTCCCTCCAGAGGATTGAAGGTTTCATTTTCCCAGAATGATAGACTGTAACGGCACACAATGTGCCTGTTCTTGTCATCTTGAGGTTGAAGATGTAGGCCTAGTGCCAATACCAACCTTAATTGTAACGAGATACTTTTTTTTTAGCTTGATGTATATGTGCCAAGCTCGTCATTAGTACCCCGTATCACTCAAAAGACTTACGTAAAATTCAATGAATGTAAAGTAGGTACATGCTGTAAATGTACCGGTATTCATATATTCTAGTATAGTCTACTTACAAAAGGCATTACTCATAGATTTATGATCGTGTACCGAGTATTAGATAGTCAACATGTGTAAATGTGTCAGATAAAGGTTATTGTCAAAAAATGGGGGGGAGGTAAAAATTGGAACAAAAATGGCTTTAGTATTAGTGTTAGGGACATGATCAGAAGAGAAAGGCTTAGATGAAGCCCATAATCTAGTAAAGGTTTAGCCCGTATTCATCACATTTTTTTTTTTGAATTCTCTGTTTACAGAATCACCCCTTTTTTTGACAATGACCTTTATCTGACTGTAAGGGGAAAACATTTCTTTATTAAAAAAAATAAGTTGTATCTGTATTTGGTTAACCAATTGGTTATGTGTAAAACCCATTTATTAGTTTCCGTGATTCTATGTATTTTTTATTTATTATTCATATTTTTGATTTTATACATCTACCTAACACATGATCAGTATAGGAATTTTCTTATGTTGATTCGACTTCCTAGGCTGCTTATTCTTTGTTTTTTTATTTGGTCCACATTGTCTATTTATTTATTTTTGTTCTTTTAAAAATGTGTTTGGTTCATTTCCTATTATATACTCTATCTATACTTTTATAGGATTCATATATATTTCTTTTATCATTCATCTATTAATATCATTATCATTTTTTTTATTATTCATAAATTATCTATTCTAGATTGATTGATTGATTGAATATTGATTAACGTTCCTCTTGAGAATTTTTCACTCATATGGAGACGTCACCACTGCCGGTGAAGGGCTGCAAAATTTAAGACTATGCTCAGCGCTTACGGCCTTTGAGCAGGGAGGGAATTTTATCGTGTCACACCTGCTGTGACACGGGACCTCGGTTTTTGCGGTCTCATTCGAAGGACCGCCCCATTTAGTCGCCTTTTACGACAAGCAAGGGGTACTAAGGACCTATTCTAACCCGGACCCCCACGGGGATTATTTATTCTTAATGCCCAGTATATATATAGAACCTCACCATGTACGAGTTAACTTTAATATATATTAATGTAACTAGTTAACTCGTTCCACCTGAGATTAATTAAGTCTATTATCAATAATTACTACTCCGTGCATTGTGGATCAGCTCTTTGGATGAATAGGGCATGTCCTACATGTAATTAGCTCTACCCTTAACATTGATTGCCAAGCCTAAAATCTAACAACATGTAGTCTGTGGTGTAAATACTTTTGAAGATTTAGTGTATTTTTCGTGCGAGATGTATTTTTGTTGTTTTGTTTTGTTGTTACTAGTAGCCATAGTATGTATATAAAAAAAATGTGTTTGTCCTGAAAAGAACAAGGCACATTATTGGCTATATACCGCCGAGTTTTTTCTTCTTCATTTTTTCAACTTTCATACTATGCCTTCTTATTCTTTTTATTTACACAACTAGAATCTTATTCTAATCCCACTTACATGAAAATGACGTAATATTTTATTATGACGTCATGAATATATGCTAAAGATGAGTTGTTTAGCGGAATCTGTTGATTTGAAATAAATTATGAATAAACTTTAGCAAAAACAAATACTTTTGCATGCAACAACCAGATTTATATTTTTCATATTTAATTATCCATTGATATTCTTCTTTCATTATCAATATGGTGTCGGTTGTTGGCTGCAAACAATATGAATTTTAAAAAATAATGAATGCGGAAATCGGCTGTTTTCGATACGTAAAGTCAATATTTTGCATATTATAGAACTGAAAATAAAACTTTGGCATGCAACAACCAGATTTATATATTGCATGTTTAATTATTCATTGATATTCTTCTTTCATTATCAATATGGTGTTGGCTGCAAACAATATGAGTTTTAAAAAAGAATGAATGCAGGAATCGGCTGTTTTCGATACGCAAAGTCAATATTTTGCATGGTATAGAACTGAAGCAAACTGTTCCAACATTTAACCTGATAAACCTTTACTTACTTTGCGATTTAATAAGTATGTCCAGTCAAACAATTAATGTTTTATTTAGTTTGCCATAAAAATCTGCACATATTAAATGCAGATGATGTTTGCCTTTCGAGTCCCGAATCAAAAATCCACTGCATGATGAATGGAAATTATTCTACTTTCGTTTTTAAAGATCACGGGAATGTGTTTGGACACATAAAATTATTTAAGAATAAATTGAATTTGAAAAAATCTAATTAAAGGGACTGATTCGCGATTTTATCCAAACTTTTTGTTTTTCACTTTTGATGATAAGAATCCACTGTCTAATATGTTTAAATGATTTCACACAAAAATTAAGGTTATACATCACCACAGAGGCTCATTTTACAGAGTTTATTCTTTGTTTTGTAAACAAAGATTGCGGTATGTTATTGTTTTCGACATTTTCAAAAGAAATGGATATCGATCTAAGTTTATTATATCTTTCACATTTCAAGCATTTTTGAGGTAAAATGTGTCATCTAAAATTTGTGACTATACAAAATTAAGATGCATTATATTACAAAATCAATATTTCACTTGTTTGTTTGTTTACATAAAAAGACTCGAGTCTTTGTTTACATAACACATATTTAAGGCAAAAATATTGCTTTCATTCTTGCATTCACAAGGTAAAAATTTTGGCTGTCAACTTTAAATGAGTTATATTTCTAATGTGTAACATCAAAAATGAAAAATATTTTTAATAAAAATCGTGAACCAGTCCCTTTAAAGACACGCATAAACCTATAATAACTCGAATTTATTTTCTTTTTGCAAAAATCGGACCAAAATTCGTTCATTTTCGGCCAAAATGGGTACTGATACGTTATATCTCTAGAGGTCTGTTACTTTTTTCGCTAAATTTTAAACTATCTTTAATAAAAGTATATCAAATATTTTGCATGAAACTTATTGTTAATAATATTGACGTGTTTGTGCGGGGTTTTTTAAAACACAGTTTTCTTACATCAATTTTAACGCAAATGCATGTGTGTATATGATGCATGTAGAAATTAGATATTACTACATTAGTAATTAGATATTGTTTCCAAAGGTTCTTAAAACGTTTTAAATTAAAAATAAAATAACAGGATATCATTATTTATGTCTTCCAGCGAGATTTGGTTTCTTTAAAACGTCGATCACCTGTGTCTGTGATCGATACAAAACTTCGACCATTGTTGTGGCAAATTTCTTTCTATATCGATACAGATGCACATGTACATGGAGGGGGCGTAGGTCAATACTAATATAAACTAGGTCAATACTAATATAAACTAGGTCAATACTAATATAAACTTTTAGTAACAATCTTCACAATACGTATATTATATATTTTTATAAGATTGGTAAAAGTTGAGAGTGTCATTAGGCTGGTCAAGTTGTTCCCATGGCAAGAAAATGGTTGTTCGTGTCTCTGGTCATATATATATATATATATATATATATATATATATATATATATAATGCAATAAAAAAGCAGGAAAATATACAGTTCCAAAATATATTTAAATCACTAGCGCTTTCTGGATTTTAACATCCATCCTTAGCTGAATACAAATTAATAATTTGTATTCACCTGAGGATGGATGTTAAAATCCAGAAAGCGCTAGTGATTTAAATATATTTTGGAACTGTATATTTTCCTGCTTTTTTATTGAATTATTTTGACTGTGTGATATCAACTCTTTCTATTTGGATTATATATATATATATATATATATGAACCCTCAGTTCCTCTCCAGCCTGTCCCGGACCATGGTACATGTACATATAAAGATGGGTTTTCATTATATGTATATTTATGACATGTTTCTCATGGACTGTACCTCCTATACCTCCCTTTCAACTATTTCTCTACTTATATCCCATTGGGAAGGGACATGGTCCATAACAAGCTTGAATTATCTTTACCCAATGTCACTTTTGTACAATGGATTTTGAGATGAAACAGAAAGTGTTGGAAAAGTTAACAGAGACACACTTCAATTAGAAAAGTTCCTCTCTGCTCGGGTGAGCTATTAAACAGCCCGGCTTCGCCTTGCTTTTTACATTTCTCGACCTCGGAGGTTATTATTCCTCGTCCAATGTAATAACAAGACCATTAGATATTTGATAACATTTACTTTTGGGGAGAAAATCGTAGCGTGTGGTATTTGTTCATTGAGTGTTGAGAGAAGTTTCACAGCCGTTTTGCAACCAGTACCTTCTCTAGAATCTCAAAATTCTTCCCTGTGTCTTGCAACCACCTAGTTAATGGGAACTCGTGAAAGAATGGGAAAATGTTTGATATACATGAATATGAATATGTTCCACTAAAAGAATCGTTTACATGATTTGTTAAATGTGTTCTGTACGAAGTGCACTCTAAGACTAAGAAGCCTACTGGTTTTTGTGATTTAATGTCAGATATGTTGTGTCGATTACGTAATCTAAATATCAATTTCATATTATTTACCGTACAAATTATCTCGTCTGCCAAGCAAAAAGGGCTCAGATTTGCACGTGTCGTGGAACAACATGTATGAAGAAGGTTGACTGATAACTCATTTTTCAAAAGTTTGAAATATTTATCATCAATGAAATGATCTACCGGCAGCATCTTCCTGAGTAGTGTGTAAAAAAAAATCAGATGATCGTTAAGCTAGGCGATTCGTTTCCAACAGATTAGGGAACAATTTAAGAAACGGCGGAATAAATTGCTGGTACATTGTAAATAGTACTGACCATCCTATAATTTTATCGATATCAATTTACCTATTGGACGGCGAATCTCGTTATGGAATCCTTATGAAATGTGACAGGGTTCCGGAAGTACCGCAGTTCTGGCGATCAGACGTAAAGTGCTGTTATTGAATCCAACAATTTCCCTCATCGTTTCACCGTCGTTCCGAGGGTTTCATCTCCCAAGGACGCAGGCAGCACGCGTCTTCCTTTTGGAGAGAAAGTAATGAGCGTATTTTACGAGTTATCATCAAAGAAGGTATAGGTTTATCTTTAATCTCAATTCCTTCAGCCATTATAATTCAAGACAAAAATCGAACCCTTGTCTAGACGGACTCTTTGAATACCGTATTGAAATCTGACGGTCGGGGCTTCCATTTGGTGCAGTAATATTCTGCGGAACGGACAATCCATCATCGGAATTTGGATAACCCTATGAGGAATATTTTCATTTCAGTGAAAAAACCAAATCAAAAGAACAAAAAGGTTTGCATCTCCAGAGAGAACACCGCAGTTTCGGGGCATTCCCGTGATCTCATTGTTAGCCAGCTCTTTCTGCGCCGAGACGGTGCGTGGAAATTGTGTAAAATAACATATAGTTGTGCATACACTCTGTCATGTTTCTCTTGAACATTACATCTAATTATAGAAAATTAAAAACGAAATAACGTTATCATTGCAGACCATTCGAAACTAATAACATGTAAAGGAAGAGACCTTGGGGGATCTGACAGACATGTAGGAAAGCTCGTCAGAATTTGAAAATAAATCTAATTCATCAAATGCCGAAATTATCTGTAAGCGAACATGTTAATGAATTGTGTTTTTAAATTTCGGTGTGTAATTGCGACAGAGTGTACAAGGCTGTTACGATCGATATTCAATTCATTGTATGTACCGCCTGTTTCATCTCAAATATAGTATATAACCTTAACAAACATGTTCTTTGTACAATGTATGTATTTAGTCGATGGAAATTGGGTTCTTGGGGAGACTGTATCTCGCTGAAACGCTTATTTGTCATGCAATGTTTCTCGTAGTATTGATAACGGGTTTTCTACATGACATATACCAGCAACTAGATACACATGTCCAATACACATCTGTGTAACAACCAGTGATCTATGTATTCAGGAAAATGTGTAACGATCTCGTGAGTCGTGCAAAATGTACCACTTGTAAGATTTGTTGAAATTTGATGAAGTTAGGACAATGATTGGATCATCTTCATTTTCAAAAACGTTAAAATGCCATTTAAAAAGAGAAAGAAACAAATGTTTGTAAAACATTTTTGCCCCCGTGGTACGGAATCAATAAGGGCTATACATATGCATCCTATAGTTGATAGCAGTGCCAAAACAATACAGGATACTGAGCTAACAGTATTTTCAGATGTCCAGAGTGGATTGTCCTTGGCTTTAACTGTGTGACCTAAACATCAATAGGGGTCATTTACTCCTTATGGTGTACCTTGAGCATAGGGGTCAATATAATATGTCCAGTTTGCCCTTCACCATGTGAAAATTAAATTAGAATTTAAACTAAAAATGAAATTAGAAATTAATAGGGGTCATCTACTCCTTATGATGTACCAGTGTTCCACGTATTTGATGTACATCAGGCAAAAGGTTCTCATGATGTTGGGCGGACAATATCTTTATATTTTCAGAGTGGATTGACCTTAGACCATGTGACCTTCAAATCAATGGGGGTCATCTACCCGTAGAATGTACCAGTGTACCAAGTTTGATGCCTGTCAAGCAAAGGGTTCTCAAGTTAATGAACGAACAGTAACATCGTATGTGCAGTTTGACCTTTCACCATGTGAACTCTAAATCAATAGGGATCATCTACTCCTTAGGGTGTACCCGTGTACGAAGTTGATGTCAAGATAAGAAGCGAACAGTATATTCCTATGTACAGTTTGACCCTTGTCCATTTGAACTAAAAATCAATAGGATTCACCTGCTCCTTACGATGTACTAGTGTACCAAATTTGATGTCTGTTAAGGAAGGGTTCTCAAGATATTGAGCGGACAGTATCTTCCTATGTCCAGAGTAAATTAACCCTTGACCTTTAGACCTGAAAATCAATGTGGGCTCTCTTTTACCCATAATCAACGCGCATATGAACTATCATTATAATCAAGCTCTTTAAGAACCTTTAATCTTTGTTTACGCTTACTGCATACAACCTATCCACTCTGTATTTCGTCCAATTCTAATGCAACAAGTTTTTAGGACTAACCCTCGCTCATTCCTATAACTGTAAATGGTTAAAGTCAATCGCTTTGTGACCAGAAGGTCTCGAGTTCGACCCCCGTTTGTACCTTAGCAGTGTCAAATAGAGGTAGTGCTCTTTTACTAAACACTCGCCATTTAGAAGTGAGAGTTATGTGTCTTTAGGACGATAAGCTTAAAATCATAGGTGTTGGTGAAATAACGAATCCTTACTGCCTCGGCCCTGAGCGGCATGTAGGGCACTTCACCTACAGGCTAGTTGTAGTCCGCGCATCATAATTTTTCTGAAGAAAATTTATCGCTCATTTCTTATCGTATTTATCGGGCTCGATATATTTTACCAGAATTGGGGGGGGGGGGGGGTGTCATAGTTCACAGGCATCATGCACCCCCCCCCCCTCAACTTAATTTTCATGATTTGGGATATACCCACTTTTTTGAGCTTATGATTTGTAAATATTTTCGTCTCCGTTACATGATTACGGGATAAGTAAATACTGTATAAAGTTTTCAGCGATTGTAAAAAAGAAAATATAATCACTGATAACAAGATTTTAATAGTAGTGCGTGGCAGAATTTGGATAATCTTTAAAGATGTATTCTCGTAGTAATTTTACCGCGATTGAGTCTCCATACTTTATAAAGTCGTAAATATGGGATTGCGTGTGTTTTATTTTGTATGCACTAAGAACATTAATATGTGTTTTTATTTGTTATTAATGTAAAGCGTCTGCACTAACATACCCTTTTTATGTTTTAAATGTCTGATAAAGATGTATGAGTTAAAATGGTTTATCCAAAAAGTTTGATACTTCTGAAAAAAATTCAAACCAGGAGAGACCATCCTTATAATGTATATTTACAAAACGTAAATATAAAAAAAAGAAGTTAGATGTGTCGATCCCAGATCATAAAAAATAAAGGGGTGCATGATCCATTCCCCTAGGCTTGTGGTTTAACATGGATTTATTCTAACAAACTATATAGTATATGCCAATTTAATGTATAATCTAAATCCATTCTCATATAATTCATCCTTCTGAACCTCATGTACCGTTTAACAGAGTTTGAGCGAATAAATTGAATTGAATTGAAAACATCAAATACCAGGGTATTATATGCACGGTAATATAAGACACTGGGGCGGGACGCTGGTGTATTTATTTAGAAAATAATTATTTGTCATGAAAGTGGAAACCACTATGTGTATCATTATGATTTCTCATATTAGTATGCATTGTAATCAATTTAGGACAAAATATATATCTTTATTAAATATGACGTCTAAAAGATACACTTGTTCCACTAGTTGCAATAATATAGCCCTATCCGATTTTTTTTTTATTCTGACGTTTTCGGGATAGGGCTACAATTCCATAGGATCACCAAAATAGTGCAACATTATTTTATGAATAACCGATAATAAGCTTCGTGTATTAGTCCCAAATGTTGTTTTCACCAAAAGGAGTACCAACTTTGTACTCGGGCATGTTTTATAAAGGTGTTATTCAGGTGGATCAACTGAAAAATCTAAATATTGACAATCAGCGCGAAAATGTAGTTACTAGAGCCATTCCGACAAAGAAAGGAAAATCATATGGTTGCAGAAAGAATTTACACTCTGCTGATCGTTTTTTAACTTGGTATCAAATTTAAACCTTTTCAATACCGACGAAATAGCTTTCGCCTCCATACTTGTCCATTGATGTAAATACTACCTTATATGGCATATGCAAATAACTTAACAATCGGAAGTTGAAACTTCAATACATCAAACATGGCGCTCAAATATGAATCGAGAAATTGGAATGTATCGAAATCGTTAAAAACAGTAGAATAGAGCCTCATAAATCGTAAGTTGCAGGTTGTAAATTTATATATTGACTAAGAAACATCAAATATCATTTTATTTACGTAAAGAAAGTCAGCAATTCTTTAGACTGATCGAAAATGTTCCGGGAGTGAATCACTCCCGCATTTGCACCATTATGGAGATCTTTAAAAGGAGTTGTAGCCCTCTCCCACGAAAAACAAAAATCGGAGAGGACTACATTATTGCAGCTATTGTTCCACGTAAGAGCCAACCAACTCAACTGATTCGAGCATGTTCTGCGTTTGTTAATTTTCAAATCGTGACAAGCTACTAACAGATAAATTTATGTTACTGGGATTTCAACAGTCTTATATAAAAGTCACTATTTCGTAAATTCTCTGATCGTCATAACATCTAATTTACAAATACAGCCTGTGGATAGGTCGAATCCTGTCTGACGTTGTTTCATAGCAATTATACTGTTCTTTACATACTAAATTTGACTATGGATTACTCCGTTTATCTGATCGAGATAGAGGACTCATGGTGGGTCCGACCGGTCAGCAGGGGATGTTTACTCCTCACTGGCACGAGGTCCTATCTCTGGTGTGTCTGTGTTTGCCCTTCTCTTAATTTTGTATTTTTATATGAATTATGAGACTGATCACTGTTCGTTATAATCATATACGCGTTTTCCTATTAATTTTATGGTCACAAGGTCAAAGTGGACTTAATGAGATATTGTCTGTACTATGTCTTAAGAATCATTTGTTTGACATCAAACTTGGTACACTGGTACATCCTAAGAAGTAGATGACCACTATTGATTTTGAGGGCACAGGGTCAAAGGTCAAACTGGACATAGTAAGATATTGTCTGCTCAATATCACGAGAATCCTTTGTTTGACAGGCATCAAACTTGTTACACTAATTCTACTTAAGGAGTAGATTACCCCTACTGCTTTTGAGGCCAATGTACAAGTTCAGGAGTCAGATTACTCTGTACATAATTATATTGTCTGCTCAATATCTTGAGATCCTTTTGTTTGACAGACATCAAACTTGGCACACCTGAACATCCTAAGTAAAGTGCCCCTATTGATTTTAAGATCACAGGATCAAAGTACTTCAGAAATAAGAAAATATTTCCGCTTGATATTTTGTGAACCTTTTGAGAGCAGACATGAAACTAGGTAGATACAGTGATACCCCCTTAGAGGGTAGATGACCACAATGGTTGTCAAGTCACTAGGTCAAAGATCATAACTCAAATGACAAGTTATTTGGAAATGTCTGCATGAGAGAGAATGAGCGGGGGGGGGGGACTCTAGATAATAATTGATAAAGGTCTGACGGCTGATTAATATTAGACACTAGGGAGGTGCTCTGGTTTATTTCTCCATTTAGTAATAATTATTTGTTATAAAAGTGGCAGTTACTGTGTCTCACACCTAAAATTGTGATCTCTCATATAAATATAAACAGTTTTTGACAAAATATATATCTTTATTAAACAAAATAGCTAAAGACACAAAGTAGAATCATTAGTTTGTTGACTTTGAGAAAAACTTAGCACTCGAAACATTCTTTAAACTTTTGATTAGGCTCGATATTCCGTACATGAACAAGAAAATCAAGCTCATTTGAGTGTTTATTACCACAGAAAAATTCTACCGGAAAACACCACGATTGACGTGGGGGCGAAATATTGCTAAGAAGTAAATAGGTATTGCTAAGAAAGTTTAAGGTAGCTCCAACCTCATGTGACTTATCAATATTAATGGTTGAAAGTGGAAAACCTGTATGAATTTCCACTCAGTATAGGTTGATTAAATCGATAACCAAAGAAAATATGCATGTTACCACCTTTTCAAAGATGTCAGACATACAAAAACAGAAGCAAAGGACAACATCAGAAAATCATAAATTTTTGTGAAACAAAATAATAAAAATAGATAAAAAATTGTTAAAATGACAATTTTTTTTACGTCAACAGTTTAGAAAAACTGCTAGTTTACGCGTATAAATATGCATACATTAATTGTGGATATTCGGGAAATTATTGCATAATAGACATACATGTCCAGTTGCGGAAATACCAGTATAGGGGTTATCGTCCTTGACAACTTTTTTTCATTATAAATAATTGATTATCTATAGATAATATAAACTTTTTCACTATCAATAGTTTACCAGATTTTTTTATTTCATACAGTGAATAAAATTCCTCTAAAAGATATATTTCTATCATGCGTAAAGTTTTATTTCATGAAGATTTTTGCAAAAACCCTATGACATCACATGAAGATCGATCTAACATAAGATGCTCATAAACCCCTGGTATTGCTAAGAAAGCTCTATGTATTCTGGTATTGCTAGGGAAGTCCCATGTCTACCGGTATCTCCAAAGACGTTGGTATTGTTGAGAAATGTCAAGGTCGTTATAGGGTCTGGTGGTATTGCTGAACAATCTCTAGGTCAACCGGTATTAAGAAATACATGTACCCCCGTCCTTCGGTAAAGGTAAAGAAATCCCAGGTCTATTAGTAATACTAAGAAATCCCTACGTCCAAAGATAATGCGAAGAAATCCCCAATGCCTTCTTAATCGAAATACAGTTTAGTAGAAAGGATGGCAGTAATAACAGTATTTAATTTCTCTCTCTCTCTCTGTTTTCTTCTCCAGTCAGATATTGGTTCTTTTCCTGATTTTAACAGAACGATAATTTGAACGACTAGCGGTAATGGAGAGAGGAGTCCAGTGTCATCTCTCTCCGATTTGCCGGAATCTCTGCACTTTATTTTTTACTGGTTGTGTCGGTATTATTGATTTTTATAAAAATGAATACTGTGAATTGTCCAAGAAAACTGTACAGATATCATGATAAATATATCACCAGCATCCAGCAATTATGAATTGAGAATGTAACCCGATTATAGCTGAAGTAAATGTTGATTATGTTACCGCCGTTTCGTGATCGCTCTGTGATTTAGGTGGGCGATAGAGAGAAAACATCACTGTCTTTTGCTTACTCCTAATGTTAACGCACTCGGGAACTTCATGTGACAAATGTTTAAGTTTGGCATTGAATTATTATTTAACATAAAGTACGCATTGTGCATACATGTACATGTATATTGGTGCAATTATAACCTCATAGAAGAATTATAATTTTTCACTTTTTAAATACTTTTCAGAGATTAACTTGATTAAGGATATTTCCAGATTTTCTTGAACTATCCATGCTTTTCGGTTAACACGATACAGTATACACGGATCAGCCACGGTTAGTTTAATATTCGGGTTACGTGTTGCACCACAACATGGAACCTCTAATAGAAGGTAATTTTATGGAATGAAAGTTAATGTTGTTATCCTACAGGGCCTGTCAAAATTTGGTTTTTATTATAATTACATCATACCGTGTTTTACGGTATTCATTTTAGATATCTGATGGAAATGGCATGAAGAGTATTTGTGGAGTGTGAGTTGAATGGGGCATAGTCTTGTCCCTTATTGCGCGTTAGTCTATGCTCCATGTCTGTTAATTAGATCCCTAAAGTCAATGACGTAACAGCATCAAAATAATTACCAAGATACAAACGCCCACGACAAGATTAACGTCTGACACTGCATGTGTTTCCTGAAACTCGTGAATAGATTGATATAACATAATGTCCAAAATACAGCAAAAACATGACACATATATGAGGCATTTTCCATGCTTAGACGTCCATTAAAAATTAAAACATAATTTCAAAGTTTTCATTATTTTAATGAAGTACATAACACCCTATAAATCGAATAGTCCGTGCAATAAATACTTTAATATTAATGACACTGAAATCAATATTTCTCTATGTTCTGATATCAAATAAAATTCTTGGAAATTGTTTACTTTTCATTGATTTGTCCTTTGTGAAACTGTCGATTTTGATTAGAGGAGAAAATCGTGCATATTGTCTAACAAAACCGTTCTCTTGCCGACTTTATTAACATAGATAACATAAAAAACAACGTTTGAATTAACCTAATCCTATCAAGACAATGCAACAAGCTGCCAGGCAGAATATATGTGAGCGAAAAGTCTAGCGTTCAGAAAAACACTTTGCCTGCTGTTTCACAAAAATGCATATATTACAGAATAATTATGAACACCGGCCTGTGTATATATAGGCAGCGGACTTGTATCCCGTTTTTTCCAATAACAGAACAGTCATAAAATGTTGTTACCGATTGTAGCTAGAAAGATCGGCGAATCTCTCAGTTCGGAAGGTGCCTTCAGAATGGTGAACATGGGATCTCTGCTACACGAGTGCAAATAAACAGGAACTCGAAATAAATCTAGGATAAGACGATTTCTGAAATGAAAATTGTGGAATTGAGGAGGATGATCCCCGGAGAGGAACTTGCAGGATAAAACGATTGAGCGTGAGAAATGTACAGACAGCAACTCTAATTGGTTTTATTCACCAATTAATGTAAAAACTATCAATCAATAGAAAAATCGGGCGAGAGTCTGCTCTGATTTATCATGAGATTCCAGGAAGCGGGCATGAATATTACGTGGACTTAAAACAGCAGGTAGGTTATGAAAACCTCAATAAGAACAACCCATCGTAGAGACAGTGTTATCTGTTCATGTCCAACAGATGTATGTCAAACATAAAACTTTACTGTATATAAAAGTCAAAATTTACAATTATGTGTTTCGAAATTCTTAAACCATCTTGTTCTGAATCATTCAATGTGTAACGTCGAATTGATTTCGCTTAAAATGGTTATCATTTCCCCGCGGAGATATATTTGTTTTCAAAACGCGGTTAATTACCACATCATGTCTTGATCTCATTGTAGTGTCCCCCGGATATATATCTATACGACAGCTGTAGTTCTTACATGCATATTTCTGTTAATAAGGGTTGGATGAAGTGACCCAGATTTTGTGAATAATATTCGCACTCTTTGATGGACGAAGCGGACGTGATCTTGCCTATTACATTAATTAGGCGACCGATAGAAAAAAGCATAACTGTATAATACACACAAGTAGTTCATCTAAAAGTGCTCTAAATGAGGTCGGATCGATTTGTTACTCATTCTTAATTTCGATTCACGGTAGTGTAAGACGAGTTGTACTTATAATATGAAGAAGACATGCAGTGCTTTGAATTATTCAGTGATCTCTGAAAGAAACGATTAGGCGAATTTCCTACGTGAAGTTCTGTTGTGTTCCATGAATCGAATGACTTTATTATTTCCACACAATTAAATGCAGAATTAGTTAAAAGAATTTACAGGAAAAATGTTCTCCATTCCTATGTCATCTCTGCTACTTAATCACTAACAACATTTAGCAACAAAAATAGCAAAATGAGACAGCAACTTTCATTGCATTCATGTACATCAAAAACGAAACCCCCCAAAATGCCAGTACATTCCTCACAAGAAGGTGATATTCCCAATTCATCATGAAGAATGTTGTTCTAATATTCAGTTTCCTAACGTGTCGATAACGCCATGTTTTGTGATTAAAGTCCTGATGCCACCGGACAGGCGGCCAATAGTTCTCCAATTTGTACAAATCTGATATCCTGAAACGTTACAGACGTTCTATCAATTCAATCCCAGAATTCGAGTATTTTCGGGAGGAATCATCTTTGAAATATATCAATTGATCCAAAGAATAGCTATTATTTATTTTAAATACTTTCATCAGAATTCTAAAGGATTTACAGAAATCACACAGCATTACAGAAAAGAATCGACAAGAATTTAAAAAATATAACTATGGTCTCAGATTGATAATAAATATAAACTTTCAAGAAAAAAAAATGCATTTTTGATCCTTATGCTCGAAGATGCGTTTTGTGAAAGTTTCACCGATATTGAAACTGCATATTGTCGATATCAACATTGAATGTAATGAAATTGGGTCTTTTAAGCAGAGAGTCTGTCTTTTGTTTCTCACATTTAATGATAAATAAAACTAACATCCCCACTTTCAAAGTGAAGATAAAATACAAAAGGCGTGTTTCTATCTTTGTGTACATAAATCTGTCATCATAAGAGATTTGTACTCGTGACTTTTCACTGAACTATATCCTTTCCTTCACGCAGTAAATTCTGGTTAATTTCCCAAAGAAAATTGAGGATTTTTCTTAAAGCGGCCAATCCAACGAAACAATAAGTAAAACAGAAACAAGAACTGCTCAATAAGTAAAACAGAAACAAGAACTGCTCAATAAGTAAAACAGAAACAACTGTTCAGTAAGTAAAACAGAAACAAGAACTGCTCAGTAAGTAAAACAGAGATGTACATTGTATATCATCCCCCCCCCCCCCCCCTTGCATTCACATTTAGTCAATAAAGTGCTCAATAATTTAAGATTAGAAGAGAAATAAATACTGACTGAATACATCGTATGTAGAAAGTGAATATATCGTTTAGATTTCATATCAAGTTTTGTTAATATGCAGATTGATATGCAGACATACTATGCCTGGAGTGTCTTCTACGGTATCAACTATTGTTATTAAATATTTATGTTGGGCCGCGATTTACAATATGATAGTGCATTACCTTGAAACTTGACTATTTAGTCACAACATTGTCTCATACTACACAAACATTATTTCCAAAGTATTCTTTTAGAGACGATATTGGCTATTGTTTAATACTACATGTATTTATAGGCATTGTAATAAGTTATACCACGACTCATTATTTAATGACAATATATTTATATACATGATGCGCTTTTAGTGACAACATCCTTTAATAGTAAAGACAATACGATCGATATCAGTCATTCATTGTCAATATTTCAGGTATATGATATTACACATTATACACGTATCTGTTGTTATACGTTGCGTGTACATCGGACAAACAAGTTTATACAAACATTTATAATCTACGTGATTCCTGTGAACCAAACACTCCCCAGACTCTTGTATACGCTAAACTTTTAGTATTTAATAACAACGGTAGGACAAGTATCATTTTCAGTGCCTTCAGTAACATCACATTCCGGTAGATGAAGCGGTAAAGCGCTTGCCTCGTGATCGGAAGGTTGTGGGTTCAAACTCCGACCGCACCAGACTCCCGGCGCTAGAGAGTCTCTAGTTAGAAAGTCGACTGTTCCTTCCTCATATGTTCGGTATTAGTAGTAAGTCGCCGGGAGAAAACTATGAATGTGAGGTAGGCGTTGACATACATGTAATATACTAACTGGTCGTGAGAGCCTAGTATATAATCGGTCAAAATCTGCGGCGGATCACCTGTAGCTGGTGATTTCTCTACATCTAATTAAAGAAGTTCATTGATGAGTGGTCTTTAAATAAATCACCTATTCAAATAAAATGCATATACGGCCTCAGGAAAATTGATAGTATGAGAAGCAGGATCGCAGTGTATAGTAAATGATTCATTTTTTCTACGAATAGTCACAGATAGATTTATTGACCTGCTGTCGTACACGGAATAGACCAGCTTATTCACTAAATGCAGACATAAAAGAGGTTTAACAAACATATGGAAACAATACTACATATTACAACACATCACCCATACCAACTGGTAGTTTATTTACTCGTAACCACAACATTTCAGCTTAATAAAGAAGGTGTTGCACGTCTCAAGTTAATTTCCCTAAAGGTGTTGCGTGAGATATCGATAAAATAAAGTTATTCAAATATATAATAAAATAAATTGGAACTTATATCTTGATTCAAACATTTTTTAACAGAAGTTTAAAAGACGTGTATTAACAAGAATTAACCAAAATAATTTGAGTTTAAATGAAGCAATAAGCGATGCATATGATTTTTAGCGTTAAAATAGAGGGGTATCCCCGAATTTCAGAAACACTGCCTCCGTGAAACAAAATGAATTTAGCATGAACATGTTCTTCGAGTTTTCCACTAAATAACTGTCCCTTTGAAATTTTGTTTCACGAGGGCCTTTTTTTTTTTTTTTTTTTTTTTTTTTTATAAAAAAAAAACAAAAAATCTAAACAATTTCACTGATATCATTTTCAACTTCACCTGTACGTTAATTTTCGATTGCAACTTAAGTTCTGCTGCTTGGTTCAGAGGATAAGGTCGTAGGATTTAATGTGTAAAGAAGTCATCTTTCTTAACCACCGGGTTCGAATCCCTCGCGGACACAAGATTTGTTTTTCAATATTACGTTTTCCTTCTAGATTTTTTTCTTAATTGAAACACACTGACAATGTGCCGAGTTTGAAATAAAATTCCAACCTAGACACTGTTTATTTTGTGAATGGGAGTCGCAACAAACACACCGAATACAGCATGTGATACCTGTGTTTTAATAGTCAAGGCTGTTAACGAGAATTCTTATGTTTTAAAGATTTGAAAGCAAAATGTCAAACAAGGTAAATAACTGTTAAACAGTATGAATGGATAAGACAATATGTATTCCAGTAGAAAATTGCTATGGCAAATCAATGTTTTCAGATGCTTGTACTTGGAATTTTATTGAACTTTATTAATGCGTATTAAACTTCCCGTATTTTGTTTTGTGGTAAGAGTTATGTACAGATAGTTGTAGAAAATAATACATACGAGTATATAAGAGCTTTTAGACTGTAGTATTATAGAATATTAAATATTTGATACACTCTTAACCCTATACATTGTGTCTGATACTCAGAAAAAATTAAAACAATTTAATTTTCACGATTTTAAAAAGTATGTTTAGACTATGAACGGACACATAAAATATTTTAGGCTTGCCCTTAAATGGCAAATACATGTACGTAATACGAGTTTAAATAGGAATGAAGGTAAGTTCTACGTCACTAGTATTTAGGGAATATTACCGCTTCTGTGCAACACCCTGAAAATTTGTGTGTGGTTGACAATCAGTTCAGTGACTATGATAGTATTTTCCTCTTTCAGTTATATTTATGATAAAAGGGTATGGAAAATAGAATCCGCACTAGATTTCCTTCATGGAAAATGTACAAGCAGTGAAATAGTAAAGGTAGAAAACAACTTCGTAACTTTATTTTATAGTTTTGCAAGAAGATGGCGACGGGGACATCAAGCATTGAGGTATGCCGGGAAAAGCTGCTAATGGCGTCTTTGAAGGCTCCTTCTCAACAGCACATTAACGCCAACCTCTTGGTGTCTCTACCGGACTTTGACAAAAGCCGACGGAGAAGTACCATACATTCCTATACACTTTCCAATTATCACACTCTTCCCCAAGACCCCGATACCCTCCAAACGGTACGGGAGATGAGCCAGGGAAAAGCACTCAAGAACGTTATAGTTTTAGGATTAGCGTTCATGTTTATTTTTACAGCATTTGTTTCCTTGCAAGGTCTTCAAAGTTCTCTCCATATCAAAGACGGTGTCGGTGTGTTTTCACTCTCTAGTATATACGTAGGAACCATAATTTCCTGTTTCTTCGCCCCGTGGATTATACAACGCTTCACCACAAAATGGACTATGGTAATAACTTTCGTGTTCTTTACGGGTTATTTTGCCGGAAATTTCCATCCCGAACATTATATGCTCATTCCCCTAGGCGCTCTCCTGGGTCTGCTGGCGGGTCCACTGTTCGGAGCTCAAGCTACCTCTATCACAACTATAGCATTGGCCTATGCTGAACATTCTCATATGCCAGACCAAGATCACGTCATAAATAAATTCATGGGTATTTTTTGCGGACTTTATCGAACCAGCAATATATGGGGAAATCTTATTACAACACTCGTCATCCACAAAAATAATTCAGAAATGGAGGGTATCCTCCATAATCATTCCAACCGATCTTGTGGTTCAAGATACTGTCTCAAAGATGACATCATGGACGATCTATCTGAGGACCTGCTCGTAACGATAGACAGCAACACAAAGATCATGCTGTTGAGCATTTACATGGGCTGTGGGGTAATGGGTATCGTCACACTCATCTCGCTGTTTGACCAGCATAAACGGAGAAAGAAAACCCATCCTTGTAATGACGATGAATTGACGTCATCAGAGATATTCTTATCCACATTAAAAATGTTCAGGGATTCCAAATGCCAGCTGCTAATTCTTATTGTGGTGTTTGTTGGCTTGGAGCAGGGATTCATGTTCAGCGATTTCACCCAGGTTTGTTATTATCTTATATTGTACAATTACACGTACCCACTTTTGTTGAGGTTGGTATCATACAGATACATGTACTAATATTTTTAAGTCAATACGACGATTTAGCTACATGTACCTGAGAAATACAATATTCACCAAGCCCGAGCGAGGTGAATATTCTCCTCTAAGGATAACTTAATCATCTTGTTGACCGAGAAATCATTGACCTCTTGTATTAATGAATCATTCGAAACATCGAAACTCAGCTGCCAGAGCTTACGAAACGATAGCTAGTCAGCCATCTTTGTTCACAGCTAGAATGCAAGACATAGACAAAAGTGATTAGGGTTTATAAATGATTACCGGTTACTAGAGCTTACGAAACGATTCCTGGTCAGTTATCTTTAATTACAGCTAGACCTAGTTGAAATCGATTAGAGACTCACGTGTTCATTGAGCGACCAAATTAACTATCACTCTGGGAATTCCCAAATTATTTTTAACCTGATGTTGGAAAAATCAAATATTTAATTTATATTCACTTCGAAGACATGTGGAAGTGAAGATAACGTTCTGAGTTTTTTCTAGTTTGTTGGATCTCAGTCATTCAGAAAGCACGGAACTATTCATTAAACAAAACGAAATACAAGGTATTGACCGAAATGAAACCGAGGACATTCCTTTAAGGAATACAAAATATAGAGTTGGGCAAACACAGACCCCTGGAAACATTAGAGGTGGGATCAGGTGTCTAAAAGAGATACGCATCCTTGTCGACCCGTCCCACCCTCTGTGAGCCCTATATCTTGATAAGGTAAACAGAGTAATCCGTAGTCAATTCAGTGTGCCAAGAACGGCCTATAATCGGTATGAAATGCGTCAGAGACCATTTGACCCCACGATAGGGTGTATTGGCAAACTAAATCATTATTACGACCATAGAAGTTGCGAAATGCTGACTTTACACGAGACTGTTGAACCCCTTGTAACATCAACTTGTTTGTTAGTAGCCTGCCTCGATTTAAACAAGAGGCCCATGGGCCACATCGCTCACCCGAGTTACCTTGGCCCATACTCAAAGGTTTTCCTTATATATTCGCACGTAAAACTTTGATCCCCTATTGTGGCCCCATCCTTCTCCCAGGGGATGCATAATTTTAACATACTTGAATCTGCACTGTCAGGAAGCTTTCACGAACATGTAAATGGAAACCTTTCTGGCCCAGGGATTCTTCACAAGAAGAGTTTTAATGATTTCCCCTATATTCTTTGATCCCCTATTGTGGCCCAACCCTACCCCTGGGGCCATGATTTTAACAAATTGGAATCTGCATTTTGTCAGGATTGATTGATTGAATATTGTTTTACGTCCCTCTCGAGAACATTTCATTCATATGGAGACGTCACCACTGCCGGTGAAGGGCTGCAAAATTTAGGCCTATGCTCGGCGATTATGGCCATTGAGCAGGGAGGGATCTTTATCGTGCCACACTTGCTGTGACACGGGGCCTCGGTTTTTGCGGTCTCATCCGAAGGACCGCCCCATTTAGTCGCCTCTTACGACAAGCAAAGGGTACTGAGGACCTATTACTAACCCGGATCTCCACGGGATCATTATGTCAGGAAGTTTTCATATAAACTTTTCTGGCCTAGACTAGTGATTCTTCAGAAGATTTTTAATGATGTTCCCTATATATCTGTTGTGGCCCCATCCTACCCTCGGGGGCCATGTTTTCAAAAAACTTGAATTTGCACTCTGTCAGGAAGTTTTCATGTAAATTTAGACTTTCCTGGCCCAGTGGTGATTTTTAAATGACCTCACCCTATTGTTTGCATTTTTTGGTGATTATCTTCCCTTTGAAAGGGTCATCATTTGAATAAACTTGAAATCCCTTCACCAAAGGATGCTTTTACTGTATTACATTCAAGACTAGCATAGAACTTGTTTGAGAGAACATTACAAATTTCATAACAATTTGATTTAAAACAGCGTCAGGTATTGCAAAACTATATAATAACCAGCCTAATATTACCAGAAGTACGTGACTTATACATTGACCCACTGACCCTACAATCAGGAGATTGTCTGTAGGCTATGATCTTGCATTCGATTAGCACGGAAGAGCACATGTCCCCAAACTGAGGAACAGGTTGGTTGGTTGTATTTTATTTTTCACTCATATGGAGACGTCACCATTGTCGGTGAAGGGCTGAAAGGTTAGGCATATGCTCTGCCCTTACGGCCTTTGACCAGGGAGGGATCTTTATCGTGTCACACCTACTGTGACACGGGGTCTCGGTTTTTTGGCGTTCTCATCTGACGGACAGCCGCTGGCGGACAGGTATAATAAACTACTACATACTAGTACTTTGCATTCGCACGACGTGTAACTACAAATATCTATGCTGAATTAGGCAATATTCAAATCATGGGTTCAGATACAACTCGCCCGCATTCTTGCGGAGATGGTCCAAATTTGCAATGCGTAGTATTCATTTGAGAATTGGTTTCTGCCATTATAATGTCAGAAACACTTTAAACTAATAATCCAAGATGCAACATGATTATAAATAACATTTTCAATCTATTTGGATGATATTTTAGAATCTGTAATAGCTTTGTACCTGCAGGAAATTTATGATTCCAATGTATTGTGCGGCACACCGAATGACATTTCCTCACCTTTAAACATTTTGCATGGAATCCCCCGCGGAATCGACTTGATAGCTGCTCAGCATGGTTTACATTTCAATTTGATAAATTGTGTGGCCACATCTAGACAGTGTGGAAAGTGCTAAATATTTCTGAAAGACTTCGTGAGATATTACTTTTACATTATTCATTTTTATAGGATGATTTAATAATTAAATAATGTTATGGAATAAAACACAATGCCATGTAAAGGAAATTTGAAAATATGTTCCTCATTCGCGCAGTTTTGGGAGTCAAATTTTCATTAGATTTATATATTTCATTATAAAAACCAAGAGTTGCAATTTACGCTAAGAATCCATATCATGCCAATAATTTATCAACAGCATAAGAAACAACTTAGTCCCAAAGAGCGATGTAGGAAGAGGCCCACAGGCCTTAACGGTCACCCGACTACCATAGCCCATATACAGACCTGTCAGGGAATCTCATTGCATTATAGCCTCATTCTGGAGTCTTTGATGTAGACCTTTATGATCTTTCTAAATATGCATACAATACAATTCCCATTCAATTACATTAGAAGGAAACATGAAGTTTGAAGAACCAATTCTACATAGAATTATACTATACTAATTAAAAGTTACCTGAATAAAATCAAAGTTTTGGATTATGATATCTGATCGTTTTGTGGACACAGCTCTGAAAACATTGAACGTATCTTTGTGTTTTGTGACAAGGTAGGAACTTTGTGAAAGCAACTAAGCTTACATATTTATGAGAAAACAACAAACAGAATTGGTTTCAATGTATCTAATATTATTTTTTGCGACTGTCCATAACAAAATTCAAACGAAGTAATAAATTTCATAATTTTAAATACCAAACAATATATATATATATATATATATATATATATATATATATATATATATATATATATATATATTTATATATATATATATAGTTGTGTTATATAAAAAATGTAATACAAAAACAAATTCAGTACAATCTGGGCTTTATGGAAAATATTTTTGATTAATGTATTTCCACTCTTCACATGGTTACTGTCAACCTTGATATCCTATAATAATTATACTATGTGTGTGAATGTCATTATCAGATACTACGTCTCTATATGAGTGAAACATTCTCAAAAGGGACGTTAAACAATATAAAATCAATCAATCATTATCAGTTACACTGTGCTATAGTTGCAAATGAAAAAAAAGTTTTGAAAAATTTAACCCCCCCCCCCCGATGAATTATATCTGTGATTTTAGTAGACAGCTGTATCCCCTCCTCTAAATGACTGAACTTCAAAAAATCGAAAGAAGATTTCTTAAAATATTTAAGCATTATATACTCTATGACCATTTCGGCTCCCCCTGGAATCAGTACCCCTGCCCCAGGGGTCATGAAATGTTAAATTGTAAAATTTAAAAACGTTATTTCTTAATTTTTAGGTCATCCAGGTGACCTATTGTCGTTGGTCTTCGTCCGTTAACTATTTTACTTTTTTAACTTCTTGAAAACTACAAGGCCAGTTGTTGCCATTTTTGATGTGAAGCTTCTTTAGGATAAGAGGAGTGTAAATTGTGAAATTTATTAACTTAACTCCCCCAGGGAGTAAATATTGTGTTTCTGATTTAAATCATGAAGAAACGTCACTCTATGATATGTCAGAAAAAATATGAAACAATCACACATAATTAACTATACTTCTGGAAGTCCCTGAAAATGCATAAATTAGACTCGTTTACCTAAATTGTAATAACAGGTGGATGGATTATTCTTTTGCATGCTTTAAAAAAACTGTGATCCTCATTTTGAAGTCAAGCCTTATTTATTCTTATGTAATTCTTAGCTTAAGGTATCATTAAAACTGTTTTGTAGGGATTAGCCCTACCGAATAGACAATTCCCAAAACACAAGCAATCAAAACAAAAAAACGGCGAGTTTTTCTGTTTGTATGCAAAAATGAAAACATTGCTGTAAATGAAGTAACCATAGAAATGCTTTGTATTAGTTGCTTTAAAAAAAGTAATGTGTCAATTTCATGAATTGCATTTTTCTTTTGTTCGTTTTGTCGATTTTTTAAGATTGAAAATCTTGAAAAATTGTTAAGTCCTACGAAAATTAGAACACCAGAAAATTATCTCCCTTGCCTTGAAGAGCATTTCAACCAATGAAATAATTGAAAATTTTCACTTCATGCACTTTCTACCAATGAAAAAAGAGAGGAAGTGCAAAGTCCGAAGACTGTAAAACACTTCAACTCTGTATACCGTCTTCCAAGGAAGACGGTAATCAAACAGTACAAGCATCGCCTGGCCATGAAGTCTCACCAAATTCAATAGCAATTGTTGTCTGTTGTCACTAACCAACAACTTCCTTTTTTACAACAAGCTCAGTTTCAGGAAGTATATGGTTGCCATGGAAACCATGCACTTCATTTTTCACAAATTCATCTTTCAAAACAAAGACCAGAATTTCTATAGTTCCCTTGCTCAATAATTCATTTTAACCTATTTTCATACTGGTATCTGTGTAAATATAAATAAAGTTAGGAGGAAAAGTTGTGTTAAATAAAAAAGGAACAAATCCAGTATTCTGACACTTTTACATATTAATATTTCTATTTTAGTCTATATGCACATGATTATTAATGCCTGTATACTGTAATTGAGGTGTTTAAAAGAGATATTTAACATGCCATTATTTTGGATAGAAAATACAAGTATGGCCAATTGAACCGGGTTTCCATGGCAACCAGTCCCAAGCATCACAACATTATGATATTCTGTGGTGTATCAACACATTATAAATACTTCCATAAAATATCATTTTTCCTCATAAATCATGGACACATCATTTTGATCATTGCATATAACTGGTATTGAATAGTAGGTCAAAGTCAAAAGTCTTGGTAGCAAAAGCAAGGCTCTTTCTATGTGAAATATCAAAACTCTATCCCTTTGTTTCAAAAGATATACATGATATACAAATGTAGTCCAGAATATAGTTTTTAAAAAGTAGGTCAAAGTCCAAAGTGAAGGTCACTAAGTCAAAAGGGCTTGGTACCGAAAGAAACTTTTCTTCATGAGGCATCGGTATATGAAATATCAAAGCCCTAATCTCTTGCGTTCAAAAAATATAACCCGTGTTAAAGGTTTTGAAAGTAGGTCAAAGTCCAAGGTGACTAGGCCAGACGTCTTAGTATAATAATGCCTTTTCATGAGGCATCTATACGTAAAATATCAAAACCCTATCCCCCTTGTTTCAAAAGATATAGCCCTGATTAGTTTTTTCATTAAAGTGTGAAGCCGACACGGTGGTCATGACAATACCTGTAGCTCTCTGGACAGTCGGTCCGACGAACTGAAAATTAGAACGTCCACCGGGGGCTTCTTGGCATGTTTTATTAATCATGCATCAAATCACAACGGAATTTGGACTTTAAAATATGTATTTGCAAACGAACAATTTCTTATCATGGGGGGGGGGGGGTTCACAAAATAATGGATAGCTTGTATCTTACGATAATGAAATCATACTTCATGCTTTCACGAGTCAGTGAATAAAATTTTGTTGTAGTGATCTGCCTAAAGGCAATGAAGATATCCCGGAGAAAAAAGGTTTAGACCGAAGCGGTTTTCTTCCGTTTTCTCTGACAGTAATACTTTAATTTCCTGTGATCTGTTATTTGTCCTTTATACGCTATAACTTTAGGCATCAATAGTGGTCAACTGAAATGAGCTGATCGGAACAATTAGATATTTTCATTGTGTAAATCATGTTTGTCAAGAAGGGTCATCTTACAAGAAGAAACAGAATCTTTCAATGATTCTGTATTTTGATAACAAGGGGTGGCTTCATAGGAAAATGCACCATTATCTTGTGTTGCATTTTGATATATGTATAAAGTCTATCGTAAATTCAGCTGACGTAATAATACTTTTAAATTAATTTAAAATAGTTCAGAATATGATTTAAAAGCATAGACCCCAATGCTTCATCATACAAAACAAAACATCACCCATTCCTGAATTAGCAATGAATTCCACAGTTCACCATCCTGTAGATACTCTGGAATGTAATTTGAGAGTAGCCCAAACGATTCAATTTCATTTTTAACCTTCAAACATAGTTTCTGTTGCCTTACAGTAAAGCCTCAACTTTTACAAAGTAGCATTTGTACCTTAATAGAATTGTTAATTAAGACCAAATTACAATTTACGCAGCCGTGCATTTTTATAAACAGAGTATGATGAGACCATTTCAGTAATGAGTTTTCATCAACAATATCGTCAACCAATAAAAGCATTGTAACAATTCTGTGTATGTCGGCAAACAAGGGTTCGAGGCTAAAGTTTGTGAATTTTATAGTCGGACACTGTAAGCCGCGGCGGTGATACAGCATTTCGATATGGAGATGCAACGTTTATCAATAGTCAATATCAAAGCTTCAATACGCTATAGCTAGTTGAAAGGGCGTTTTCCCCAAATGATAAAATGTCAACGAAAATGTTCCTTCAAGAAATAATATCCAGGGGTAATCAGTGATTATGTTTTCAATGAAAACATGTTTATCGATTTAAAAACTTATTCTGTTCCACTTCTTGACATAAAGTACACGTAACTGTATAATTGGTGCTACACGCGTATCTAATCATTGAGGTTTCGCAGATATTTAACTTCTAAAAAGATATCGGCTCATGAAGGAGTCAAAGAGGCTGAATTGTATAATAAAGAAATCAATCAGAACAACATTGATTTTCCCGGCCCCGGCGGAAGCTATCAAGTGCAAATCGATGTTCATTCTCAAAGCAGATCCTCAAAGTTTTATTTGCACAGTGCTTGGTGAAAAGGAAATGACTGTTTTGTAGAGCCAATTACCTAGCAAAACTGCCCCGGCACGCGTTGACTCGGTTGTTGAAGTGTGTTTGACACCTGTAAGGAGGGCTAATTCCAACTCCCACCTCACCGCAGTGAAAAATGGGGAAACAAACTAATTGGCAATATAGTTTAGGCTCTCGTGAACAATAGCATTATCTGTTTCCATCAGACAAGACATATTTTCAACAGCATTATAAAGAGGCTGTTTCACACCGCCGTAAAATGGCTGAAATATTGCCAAAACTTAAACTCTAATCAATCTTTTACTCAGGAAGTTAGAGAAATATATAATTCTAGAGAGAATGACGACTCCGTTGACATAACACTCAGGTTTCAAAAATATTAAATTATTTCGTGTCGCTAACACTTATATTATCTCGTTGCATCAGATACCGCCTTCATGTTATACAACTAATACAAATGTATACATGAACACTGTGGTGTTCTTTATGATGTGTTTTTTATAAACTGCTTACAATGTATTAAATCTGATTTTCAGGCCTACATAGCCTGCACTTTGGGCGTGTCCCAGATCGGGCCGGTCATGATGTGCTTTGGCGCCGTGAGCTCCACCAGCTGTATCCTGATCGGAGTCTGCGCCAGTCGCCATATCAAGAGGTTCGCCTTCATTACGGCTGGTGCCACCTTTAATATCGGTCTCCTGATTGTCCTGTGGCTATGGAAACCAACGCAGGATGACATACCAAACTTCTTTGTTGTGGCTGGATGTCTTGGCCTCTGTGACGCCATTTGGCAGACTCAAACCTACAGTATGTGTATAGTGTATATCGAATGGTTGTCACACACAGAAAAAATATGAATGTGGGACAGGGAAAAATGATCATTCTGTGACAAAAAAGCAGTTTCGGTCAAGTTGCTTTTGTAACTCGTACACAAGACATGTACAGTATTGAGTGATGATATAATGATTCAAAAGTCGTATTAATTTTTCGAACTATCATTCATAGTGAGTTTTCCTAACATTCGTATTTTGAAATTTGATGTCTACAGGGAAGTATATTTAGGTTAATGTTAGATTTACAGTAATCCACTTCAAGCAGAGCTTAAAAAGATAATATACTAGTAATAGCCTGATACAACGACACATTTGCACGAACCATTATATCGGTTTTAATTGGTCAAGCTGCCAATGATATTTTGAAATGTCTGTTATACCCTTAATTTGTAATAATGGAGTCAGATGGTGGCGGATTTTTGCCTTCCAGTTTACTGACTAATGACCGAATTCCTCTTTGTCTTACAGCACTCTTTGGTGTTCTTTTCATCGACAAACAGGAAGCTGCCTTTTCCTGTTACCGGATGCTGTACGCCACGGGATGCGCAATAGCTTTTGGATACAGTTACTTCCTCTGCGTTCAAACCAAGGTTATCGTACTAGCGGGTGTATTGGTGTTAGCGCTGGTCATGTATTGTGTGATTGAGATGAAGGTACAGCTACAGAGTCAACACATCAGGGACATTGTGGCTCTCTGAACTGAGTCAGAATATCAGAGACATCGTAGTATTATGAACCTCTGAACAGTTTCAAATGATCAAGGCTACTGTAGTCCTCTGCGCAGATTCAACTGACCATGGACACGGTGGCCCTCAGCAGATTCATCTCACCAGGGACACAGTGGCCCTCAGCAGATTCAACTGACCAGGGACACGGTGACCCTCAGCAGATTCAACTCATTAGGAACACTGGCCCTCTGAGCAGATTAACCTCATTGAAATCATAAACATGTGAGCAGAGTCAACAAATTCGAGACATGATGAACCTCTGAGTAGAGTCAACATATCAACGACATTGTGACCCTGAGAGTAGAGTCAACACGTCAGCGACATTGTGACCCTGTGAGCAGTCAACACGTTACGGATATTAGAGCCCTAAAAGCTGGTACTTCTACGACTCCAAATCTAGTCCGTAGTGTTTAAGACAGTCACATTAACACGTGTGTATAATACGTAATCCCTCACAAAAACACAATCATTGATGCATGGGCAACTATGATATCAAACGTCCGTCACTTGGCAGATGAACAGACAAGTGTTATAATAGTATATGCTCAGAGGATACCGAAAGCAAACAAATTAAGTATTCTGCTTTCACTTCGCTATAAGTGGGTGTTCATAATTTATATTTACATTAAATGGTTTATTACTAACATATTTGTTGTAGACATTTGATTTCGTATGTCTGCATTCACACATGTGACGGTATCATAGTGTATAATAAAATTACATGTAGAAGTATCAAATCGAAAAGTTGAACTTAACTAATCTTACATCATAGAAAAGAATTATCCTCTTCTTATTAATCAAATGATCAATTGAAGTTAAAATATGTGTGACGTTTGTCTAGATTTGTGGACTATATTTTTCACCCAGTGCTCTCAGTGGAGCTTCATCATGAAGAAGCGGTCAAACTGGACAGTTGTGGTGTTTCTGTTGTTTAGCCTATAAGTATGTAGTTCGCAATTATTTTTAATCGAAATCGTAAATAATTGCACTTTGTAAAATACAGTACTATGACGTGTTAAACATACACACATGTTTATAATGGAGCTACATGTCCTTGTGTTATCTGATTTGTAGAATCATTTTTCGAATCATATTTACTTTAGCATACCTGTACTTTAAAATATATGTGTATAGCGAAAGAAAGAAATTAAGGAGGTATACTACATCGTGGTAATGGCTGACTTCCGTTCAAAACATGAATGGAAATGGAGATATCAGCAGTATTCGTCTATTCCGTTTAGATTTAATTGACTAGCGGAGTAGCTCAGTGGGTTAGCGTGTCGACTGCTGATCTGTAGATCGCGGATTCGAGTCCAGCAGGGGTTTTATATTTTGTTCCAGATTACTTTCTCCTAAAACTGCTTTTTTCCTTAATGCAAATTTAAAATCTTTCAATTTCAAAATATTGTTGTACATATCCTCCACTTTTTCATCCATATCAAATGTCCAAGTGTAGTGTCCCTCCTTAATGCGGCGACAACATGAAACAAGGATACCTGGTGTAGCATTTTTTAATATTTCGATATTTCAGAGTATGCAGTAATGACAATTGAATTGTATTAAGATAACAGTCGTACATATATTGTATTAAGTACTAGTGACATAGTCTCTGTAAGAATCATGCAAAATCGAAGAAAGTGGCATAGTCCTATCTGATGATTTATTCTAAAAGTGATTAAAAAGTAAGTATGAGGTTGTCTTTTGATCATAAAATGCACTCAATGTCAATAGAGATAGTTACATGTATGTACAAAAATATGAGTTTGTGTATATGTTGTCGCACAGAATGTTTACTTTGCATGTCTTTATATACCATTATGATGAAGAGTTGTGTAAGTTTTCGTTAAAAACCAAGATTATCAGTATGCTACCGTCTTCATGATTCTTATAGAGACAAATGTTTGTAAAACATGTCATGTCCCCAAGTGCAATAATGAAAATTGCTATACACATACATCATTCAATCGATGGTAGTGCTAAAAACAATTCAAGATATACTGAGCGGACAATATATTCCTATGTCTAGAGTAGATTGACCCTTGGCCTTTGATCATGTGACCTAAAAATCAATAGGGGTCATCTACGCCTTAGGATATACCAGGGTATCAAGTTTTATGTCTGTCTAGCAAAAGGTTCTCAAGATATTGAGCAGACGGTATATTCCTATGTCCAGTTTGACCCTTAACGTCAAAATCAATAGGAACAGTGCGACATTTAACTTCGGACACAACAAAGTCCGGACTTTTTGCGACTCTTTATGACAAGCATTTAGAGAAAAATCAAAGGTGCACATAGTGGGAGTTTTTAGCAGTATGTCATAGTCCAAAGTTGCGCTCATAAATCCTTGTAGAAAAATAGATATAAGCCTTCAAAGACAAAAATCCCGTAGGTGAATGGTGGGATTTTAACACCTACTAAAATACTATCATAAATAATCCTATGGGAGACAAAATCCTAATAAGATAGTCCCATACTTTTCAGTAGGATAATTAATCCTATTTAAAATGTTTTAGGAAAAAAACTATATAGTACGTTGGTAGGATAAAATATACTATGTATGAAATATTACATAGGAGATTTAATGCCATAATTAGTCTGACATTAGGATTATTTCTCCTATTTAATTTGCATTTTGTCTGATTTAAGTTATACTCTGTAATCCAGTATGTATCATACAAGGATAAGTAATAATTCTCTATGTCGGGGAAGCAGAGGTGTTTCCCAGGCCAATCTTAACTAACCTTAACTATAATATAGTGTACTTACTATGTATGGCTGTTAAATAGAGATTGATTGTTTTGCTGTTTTCCGCCACACTCAACAATTTTTCAGTTATCTGGTGGCGCCGAGTTTTTATTGGTGGAAGAGAGAACCCAGATACAATGTACCTGGGAAGAGACCACCGACCTTCCGAAAGTAAACTGGGAAACTTTCTCACTTACCGGCGAGAGAATGGATGTTGCTAACTGAACTAATTCAAGCATTAAAATCAAATTCTCAATGATGCTGAAAACATCAGAATGATTTGATAATGCATTCATCAGCCCATTAATCCTTGATTCTATCATTCGATATTGTCTAAGCTGGTATCCTTTAGAATCTTTCATTTCGCCAAAAAATCACAAAACCTGAAAAACCACGAGTCTAGAGTAACCCTTTCAGTTAAAGGGACATGGACAGGATTTGAGCTGAAATGTTTAAATTTTATTTTTCCATTTTGAATGTTTACAATGCTTAACCAAGGTATTTCTAATGGTCAGCATTAATTTAAATGTCAGTTATCGAGGTAAATGGGAGATACAGAGCTCATTATTCTTTGTTATGTAAACAAGGCTCGTGCCATGTTTTTGTGTACATAGCTTAAATATCGTACTAGTAAAAGTTTCGTTTAAAGCAGGTGTTTTTTTTTTAATTTACAAGTTAATTCTGAACACAATAAAATAGTATTCAGTGTTTGTCACATCTCATTTTGTTTTAAACATGCTATTTTCTAAGCAATCTACATGTAAACAGCAGCATGACACGAGCCTTGTTTACATAACACAGAATTGTGAGTGCTGTATCTCGCATATAACTCAACAACTGATATTCAAATGTTGGTTGACCATTACAAATACTTTGGTTAAGCATTGTAAACATTAAAATGGAAAAATAATATTTAAACAATTTTCAGCTCAAATCGTGTCCATGTCCCTTTAAGCATGCATATAATAATTTCATATATAGGTCTAACCTCAATTAAGATGTTTCAATCGGTAAACTGGGTCCGAGGAAAGTCGGATAAATTGAAGTTAAATTACACTCGCCTAAGAATTAAAGACGGGTTCTCTTCTAACCATAACCAATCTACACATTATTACTATCAAGTAAATAGTTCTCAAGATATTCAGTGAACAACAGGTGCAAAACAATATGCCCCTCTTCTTTGAAGGGTGCATGATTATTTCAAACGGATGGTAATCGTCTATACATTAAAGAAAATGTAAGTTTGGTCCTTGATATCACTAACGACGAAATCAAGAGTCATAAGATTTCAATGTGACTCCGAATACTGACCGATACCTGAAGAAGGCAACATATTAAGTGGTGTTTACAGACATACCGTAGAAAACCTATTTACTAACTTGTTTCATGGTATTAGACTCCCCAAATGCAAAAGTGAGATGGTTGCTTGTACATGTATATTGTTCACCGTCCCACATAGAATATTTCACTCATATGGAGACGTCACCATTGCCGGTAAAGGGCTGCAAAATATTCTATGTTCGAGGATCTTTATCGTGCCACACCTGTATGGAGTGTCAAATAAGCATAACATCAATTATTTGAAGATATCATCAATTCAATTATTGCTCTCTTTAATTGAATTAATGCTTGCATTAAATCAATTATTGCTCTCATCAAATGAATTAATGCGCGCTTCAATTCAATTATTGCTCTCATCAATTGAATTAATGCGCGCATCAATTGAATTAACGAGAGCAATAATTGATTTAATGCGCGCATTAATTCAATTATTTCTCTCTTCAATTCAATTGATGAGAGCATCAATTTCGTAGAAATATTGCTCGTAATAATTGATTTAGAGCTCGGTATAAATAATTTGATGATCTCCTCAATTCAATTGAAGATATCTTTAATTATTTATAATGCTTTTGTATAAGGAATTAATGTACGCATCAATTCTTTAAAAGAGAGCAACCATTCAATTAAAGAGATCATTAATTCAATTGTGGATATGTTGAATTGAAGATATCTTTAATTATATAGTTGCTCTCTCTAAAAGAATTATTGCTCTCTTCAAATGAATTAAAGATATCATTAATTCAATTGAAGAGAGCAATAATTGAATTAATGCGCGCATTAAATCCATTATTGCTCTCATCAAATGAATTAATGCGCGCATCAATTTAATTATTGCTCTCATCAATTGATTTAATGCGCGCATTATATAAATTATTGCTCTCTTCAATTGAATTGTAGATATCATTAATTCATTTGAAGAGATCATTAATTCAATTAAAGCGCGCATCAATTCAGCAGAAGAATTAATGCTATCATCAATTCATTTAATGCGCGCAATAATTCAGAATTGAAGATATCATTAATTCTTTGAAGAGATCTTTAATTAAATTGTTGCGCGCATCAAATGAATTGAAGATATCTTTAAAT
The DNA here is from genome assembly GCF_947568905.1 of Ostrea edulis. Taxonomy (NCBI): domain Eukaryota; kingdom Metazoa; phylum Mollusca; class Bivalvia; order Ostreida; family Ostreidae; genus Ostrea; species Ostrea edulis. Next base: position 17,238,283 of record NC_079164.1, on the reverse strand, counting down.
ATTTGAGTTTATGTTAATTTGGCGCTCCATACACCTGATGTGATGGGTGTTGCTAAAACGCGGAACGGAACACGGAACAGAATTTAAGAACTAGACTGATTACTGTAGCTAATATAACACCCAAACTTTGTTATTTTATCTTTTACAATGTTGTGTTCGGGAGGGGGGGTGGGGGTGTTATTCATTGGATATTAAAGTCCTTTTCACTTTCAGTATGAATATTTTTTTTTAAAAATTATTATTATTTCTGTATTACGAGATATATTTCATAGTAAGTTAATGATTTTAAAATTCATATGCATTAGTATGAGACCGTAAAAACCGAGGACCCGTATCACAGCAGGGTGTTGCTAAAACGCGGAACGGAAAACGAAAAGGAAGACGGGACGCAACAGAAAACGGAAAATATTGTTTGTCATAATGTTATGAGGAGGTCAGCATTTTGCAAAATAAAAGGTTTATCATGAACCAGGGAAACATAAATTACAGAGAGAGCGGGAAGTCATATCCACAGAAACCACCGTTTCATAAACTTCATCATCCGAAGGACCGCCCCATTTAGTCGCCTCTAACGACAAACAGGGTACTGAGGACCTATTCTAACCCGGAAGCCCACTGGAAGAGCAGGGACAAACCAGCCTAGCCTACATTTGGCCTGCAATATTTCTACGAAGCACGTAGCCTGACCATAAATACCTTTCCGTTTGGCCTCCGTGTGATATCATATACATGTACTACAATTTTGTTCAGTTGATAGTTATATAAATTTTCGAACATCGCAAGCCTGTAGACAAAAGACATTGCACGATGCCCGCCTGGTCATTTTGCGGAAGAGATGCGCTGATCAGAGAGCAAATGCACGATTTTAGGGGTATTGCTAAAACGCGGAACGGAAAATATTGTATGCAATAATGTTATGAGGAGGTCGGCATTTTGCAAAATAAAAGGTTCATGTACAAGGGAAACAGAAATTACAGAGAGAACGGGAAGTGATCCACAAACTCCACCGTTTCAAATACTTCATACTAATGCAAATATATTTTGAAATGATTAACTTACCATGAAAAATATTTATAAAGAAAAAGAACAAAATAATCATACTGAAAAAGAGTTAAATTTTCAAATTTAATAACCAATGAATCCCCCCCCCCCTCCAAAAAAAAACAACCCAACATTGTAAAAGATAAAATATTTTTTTCAACAATTTCCCCCAAACACCTTCTTAAATCGAACTTTCTTTTATTCATAATTTAGTTCTACAACTGATATAATACATGTATTTATGTATCACACCAATTTTTAAAGCGAACGAGTCCGGTGTGTATAAAAGGTTTGCCTCATTTGGGATGAGTTTATGTGAAAGTTCGTACATTTACCGATATCCTGCGGATTAGTGTTGAACCCGAAGAGATACAGCGGGTAAGTAAGATTGAAACAGAACCAATGGAAACTAAAGTGACGTTCACGATCCATAGTGAGGTAGGCTTTATGGGAGCGCATTGTCACAATGACACGATATATTTGAGCTCACATCTGCAGTAAAAATAATGTCAATAGATTAATTTCTGAGTCAGCATGACAAAATCGATAAGTAAATCTGTCTTTGTGTCGTGGTCTCCCAGGATCTCCGATTAATGATCGCTCTCACCCTATAGGTGAGGAATGCTGCATATCCACAAGGTCGCTTACTCAGTCTCTACATAGCGAGATGTAGGAGATGACAGATTTTTTAATAGAAAACTATTCATTTTCAGTTTTAAAAAAATAATCAAAGTGTCACGTATCACATTAAAGTATTTTACTGAACCTAGCCTGTCAAATATTCAATTTTGTCATATTTACACGAACACAATTACTAGATGTGTTTTACTCACTTTGGTACAAATTAGTATGTGTTTTCTTATCCTCGCAGCATGCATGTCAATAAAATCATTACATCTCTCGTCATAGTAAGGGATCTCGCTTCCATCATTCAATGGTGACATCTCCATATGAGTGAAACATTCTCAAGTGGGACGTGAAAATATGGAAGATGGTAGGTGTCAGGGTATAGAATTAATATTCATTTAACTACGGAAGCCGATAGGTGCTAGGGTATAGAATTAATATTCATTTAACTGGCGGCCGCCATATAAATTAACTGGTGGCCGCCACTTACAGTATTTTATCGGGCGGCAGCCACTAAATTATACATGGCGGCTGCCAATTTCAAAAAATAATTTCAACTCATACTGCTGATTGATTTTTGAAAGATTTAGAATAGTACGCAGACACGTAATAATGACCAACGGCATGTGACACTGTCCCAGTCGTCGGAGAAAATATCTACAATTGTTGACAAGCAGAAAAGGAACCTAAAAATTTCTCTTTTGCCCAAACTTCATACTCCTAAATTGGAGGGGGCTCCATTCGTCCTTCAATTTATCAGTTGATTCATTATTCCATTTTTACCATTCATTACTACCACCAAAAAGTGGGGTAGGGGCCAATACGCCAATTAATCTTATGTGAAAATAACCTAGTTTGCATGTGAAAATAACGGAAAATGAACGTTGTGAAAAAAGTGGAGGGTCAACCCCCTGGTTCTGCATGTCTAACCCTTTAGTTAAGTACACATGGAGATTTTCTCGTGCGCGAATCTGTTGACATTTAATATGAACATTTATATAACTCTTTAAATTAACAGCACAATCGACAAACACTCTTAATTGTGTATCACATACATATTACCAAGTATTGGAGAGGGAAATTACAGAGATTACACCTTTCATTTTGATAGAAGAGAGAGAGAGAGAGAGAGAGAGAGAGAGAGAGAGAGAGAGAGAGAGAAGTTGAATAACTGACGGCCGCCATACAAATTAAGTGTAGTCCTTTAAAAAATTAATTCGAAATCGGTGCTCGTGATGTGTGCGAAGGTTAGCATTTGCATTAATTATGGGTTCAACGTGATATCGTTGTGCAACAAACTCCGGTTCCTCACCCAAAACTCCACCAGTTGCGAATATAAATCATCTGATTGTGTTCTTAATTGATGATGTCACAAATTCAGGGAATCAGGAACGATAATAAGGTAACGATTCCGAGTACCTTCGCACCTCGATTTCTTACAGTTGATATCAATATTAAGGTATTCAATGTATAACGACCATATTTCATATATAGTAAATAAATGGTGGGATTTTTGTAATCATGGTATTATTTTGAAGGATTCATCAAATAAAAATAGTCCACCATAGGAATTTTCAAACTTTTGTTTACTGCTTGACTTATTTTACTTAGAATTTTACATGGGGAGAGCACGTTTTATTTGAATATTTTGAAAGAAATTATATTTTCGTACAAATTTCTTGGTAAAAGGTTACTCACACTTTCTTTATGAAATAATATAATAAATCATATACATGACGTACCACACACATTTTCAGCAAATTAGATTTTTCTTATTGTTAAGGGCAGATAACTTTTAAAAAGTCTCACGTGAAAAGAGGCCAGTTTCTTAACATAAAAAGGAAATGTTCATATCAAGTGATCAGTCATCCAAAAATTACTTTGTTAAACACCACTCTGATTCCACACACAAGTACTCTGAAGTAAAAATTAACAAGAAGCCCACAGGCCTTATCGGTCACATGAGTACTACATGTAGTGAAAAAGTATCACTACTCCCAAGGGCTTTGAAATCTAGAACAAAATTCCTGTTCTGAATATCTAAGCTAAATTCTAATGTTCAGCAACAATATAAAACAAGATGTGTTCTTCAATGCCCTCAAAAGTGCATACAAAGGCTTTAAATAATATAATAGGTGTATTAACATTAAAAGCTATCACTAATTTGGAGCCATCCTAGATTCAAAACCCTGGGTTGTAAAATTAACCATTTTTGTACATCTTTTTCTGCTTTTCCTAAGTATGCATTTAGATTTTATACAGTATCAGCAAACTTACACATAAATACTGTATACTAAGTTTGGCCCCACCCTGGGGTCAGAACCCCTACTCTGGAGATCATCAAATTTACAATTTTGGTAAAGGACTACCTGCTCTTTCTAAATATCTATTTAGTTTATGAAATTGATACTAATTTTCCTGATTGCATATCTATTCATATTATATTTAGCTTTTGCAGATTAGCTCAGACTCAGGCGATCTTTAAGGCCCGTGAACCTCTTGATTTGCTTTATTGCCACTTTAGTTACTACTGTGAATTATTGTAACTTATACATCCTTCTAGCACATGATGCTAGATCTGATATTGAGTACATAACTTTCAGTTTGCAGGAAATCCATTTTGAAAATATATGCATGTTCTTGATTGAAAAGTTTTTGTACCGGTGGTATTTCACATTTTTTCTTTAAAAATATTTATGAATAATTATACCTCCCCTTCCCAAAAAGGGGACATATTGTTATAGTGAAAATTCTTCTTCCGCTTCTCATACTATTAAGTTTGTCCGGGCCATAGCTTTTTTGTCTTTTGACATAATAGATATTTCATATGTGGAGACTATGGAGAGAAAACTCACGATTGTCTATTATGATCTCTTGTCGTTGATATTGATAATCTGTTAATTTTTTTTATAACAAATTGATAATTTGTTATAACAAATTAGTAATTTGAAATAATAAATGAATGATTTGTTATAACAGAATAATAATTTGTTATAATAGATTGATAATTTGTTAAAACAAGTTTTTGTTATAACAGATTAGTAATTTGCTATAACAAATTGATAATCTGTTATAACAAATTATTAATTTGTTATAACAAACTATAAAAAAAAAAAAAAGATACTGCTGCTGCCCTAATATGCTTCCGTAGACGTCAAATGTTTTGACTGTAACATTTTAATATCACGAATGCTGTATATTTCATTTCTTGCCAGTTAATATTCGCCGGTCTTAGTAGGCAAATAAATGGCTTTTAAACAAAGGTCACCCAAGGTCATTTTGTAAAGGTCAAGGTCACTCAGAACATATACCACATATATGAAAAAATGCTTCATTTCAACAATTTTTTGGACCACCGTCTCCTCAGGGTCATTTTGAAAAGGTCAAGGTCACTCAGACTATATACCTTACATACGTTTGTTTGTTTTGTTTTTCGTCCCGTCGAGAATTTTTCACTCATATTGAGACGTCACCAGCTGTATGTGGAAAAAGTTCCTTATTTCAACAGGTATTGATCATACATATATATCACACAAAGATTATAAGTTATAGGGAAATTACTTTCAGACAAACGTCACTCAGGGTCATTTTTTAAAGGTCAATGTCACTCAAAATATACTGTAATGCTCACGGGTAGCTGTAAATCATCGCTAACCTAATAAGCTCTCATGTAGCGCAGCAGTAATTGTAAGATATTTAAACGATGCGCAAATAAATTAAACAATACCAATAGCAGACGGACCTGTGCAGAACTCATAAATTCACCATTTCATTTCAATGAACAATCAAGATTAATCAAAGATTATATTAAGTTTTATTCAATTACATAACATTTATAATTATATCTTCACTCACACAACTCATTCATACATTAACAATACATCTAATTAATTAAAAATATGATCAAAGTACCATCAACCTAAACCTAAAACCACCCAAGAGTAAGAGGGCTGGGTAAAGGGGAGTAACTCTAATTAAATTAATAATCCCGTTATAAGAACATTTTATAGAATGTAAACAGGATTGAAGACCATGTTGTGAACTGAGTTAAATTACTCACTTGTTCGCTATGGTTAACCTATAATACACATAATTAGATATTTATTAAGTTTAAATCGCCAACATTCGAACGTACAGTTCGATTACTGCATAGTCCATTATGGTTAACCTATTTCAATATGTAAATAAAAACTATACCACTCATGCATATCACAATTTATTTACTGTCTTGATATACATATGGTTGATTCCTAACTTATTTATTAATAAATTCCAGAAAGAAAAATATCATTAAATTTATATAACTAAAAATTTACTAAAAAAAATATGAATTGACAATTAGCTTATCCAAAAATAATTCTCAATCAAAAAATACTTAAAATTTCCAAAATTAATAAACTTCCAAAAAATTTACTAAATTCATAACTACTCGTCGAAATAACAACTTGCAGTTAAATCACCATAACTCACTGATGCAGTCGTTATACCGATCATTTAAATAAATAAAATCTAATCCTAAAGAAAAAATAGATAAATAAATAAATTTTAAAAAAATTAATAAATTTGGAACAACCAAACGTACCAACTATTCTCAATAGACCAAAGGTGAAAAGTAAGTATCTGACGTCAAATCGGCGGTATTTATATTAATCACCAAACGATCAAAAGATTAGCGGGAAATATCGATTATCGATCATGTGACTAAATCACGATACTTGATAGGATCACTATTAAAAAAAATCGCTTTTGCTTAAACGCCACCTATCGGATGATATAAAGAAATCAATCGATAACAGATAAATTTATCATTTACATCACTTTTTCGTTCATAATAAGTAACATAAAATAGAATAAGTTTACAATCAAAACATTCAACGCTCTAAATACTAAACAGCTTTCACTCAATTATTTCAACAATACACCATGTTAATTCAAGTATTACCGACACCAAATCACTGATATTTAACAATAAATTTATCGACTACACATCAGTCGCGTGCTAAACCGGAAACGAGCAGACAGAAAAACATGTGGTTACATACACATGATGCAGACTTCAACATACAATTTCTCAGGCCGTATCACTCAGGTAACACGTTAATACTTGGATCATGCTTATACATCAACTACAACTAAATAATATCATTCATATCATTAATCAAAACGTAATAAAAAAGTGAACATGTATTCGTGTACAGTCCGAATTTCCTCGACATTGTTTACATACATACTTGTACTCTACCACTAGCTTTCTAGAGTTCTACGCCATATCGTAACTCAAAAATATTAAGTAAAATAAATTGTTAACAACTAATCTAGTTAATCATAAACACCGGATGTATGAAAACTGCATCAACCCGCTCCAGATCACCATAATGTACAATAACATATTACAGTCATTGACTCTATTCAATAGAAAAATCAACGCGCTCCAAGTATATACAACAATAGTGAAGTATTACAGTCATTGACTCAGTACGGTTTAACAACTACTGTTATGGATGAAACAATAAGTTACACTGCGTCATATAACGTTACTGTCATGAACTAAAAAAGAAAGAGGGGGAGGGGGTACATTCATTACATATACAGTGGAGCCTCGGTAATCCGGACACTTTGATTCCCAGCAAAATCGTCCATATAAATGAAGCATCCGAATAACTGAATCGCATATTTTCTATCTTTACATAAGTAACCAATATGCCTACTTTATTGATGCGTAGTGAATTAAACACATTCTATCATTGGATTTAACCATTTGCAGTAGTAAAAAAAATAATAATGTTAATATTTACATACATTTCAAAGCACTAAAATTGAAATAATACTTGTACAGTGTATTTGCCTATGCTTACATTGTACATGTATATTAGCACTACAGATAAATCTACAAAACAGTGTAACGTATGCATGAAAACAAATAATGAAACACAATATGTAACTATAAATAAATAAATCATTAGTAACTAACATAATCATTTACACTTAAAACATTTCATCACATTTTTACTTCTTAAAGAGGCCGGTCATTTCAATATGTCACGATTTACAGGTTCGGCGGTCTGTTGAAACAATCTTAATCGTCCAATTAAGTTGATTTAAAAATTTCGTGTTTATCATGTCAGTCAACTGACATATCATCACACACCACCTAATTTAAGAAAGTGCTGACAGGGTACAGGCAATCGCTTCAATTAGACAGTTTGGCTTGTTTACTTTATAATTTACACCTTGCTAAAATTGTCCTACACAGACCTTCCCTCAAAAAAATTACCGTCCGGATTAACGGTACAATTTTCAATGCATTTTAACGTTTTGTAGTAAGAAATGACTGTCCGGATCCGGAACGCGAATTTCCGGATTATTGATGCAAAATAACGTATAAAAATTCTGTTTCCTAGAAAAATCGTCCGGAAGGGGAAGTGTCCGGATTAATGGCGTCCGGATTACCGAGGCTCCACTGTACCTTATATTTGGAAAAGAAACTTTCATTTCAACAATATTCCAACAGACATTGATCAAGTGCGAATCATTCGTCATATGAAGTAATTCATTGGTTAGATGCATTTCGGGGAACATTCCATCAGTTTTACGGATATACTTGAAATGTTCAACACCAAAATTGATTTTTTTTTGGTTTCAAAAATCGCGAATCAGTTCTTTTAAATTCAGCAATTTGCAACTAACAAGGCCTAACAATCGGTATGAAACATGTCAGACAGCATTTGACCCAATGATAAGTTGTATTGGCAAACTAGATCGTTATAACACCATAGAATTTTCGAAATGCTGACTACAAACGAGACTGTTTAAAACCCTGCGCCATCATCTTGTTTGTTAGTAAACTGACCATACGCAGAACAAGCTCTTGCGTATCGAATCAGTTGAGATATATACACATCATATGCAAGTGATAATGGAATTTTGCTACATAAATATTGGAAGTTGACGATGGAGAAGCTACAATCATCCTGTTTGTCATAAAGTTGAGTTGTTAGTTTGCTGTTAATATCTATTTTCGAATCAGAAGTAGACGACTCTGTAGTGTCTTTTATTTCGAGTTCACCGGCAAATATCGAATTGACATATGAATGAAAATTATTATTGTTATGATAGATAATACGTCGTTGATATATCTAAATGTCGAATTGAAGGCCAGGACCTATAACGAATACAATATAGAGAGTCGGGCAAACCCGGACCCCTGGATAAACCAGAGGTGAACACGGACCCCTGGATAAACCAGAGGTGGACACGGACCCCTGGATAAACCAGAGGTGAACACGGATCCCTGAATAAACCAGAGGTGAACACGGACCCCTGGATAAACCAGAGGTGGGCTCAGTTGCCTAATGGTTTGATATTTGGAAATAGCAGTTTATGGCTTCAAAATTGTTGATGGAGAAGTGAAGTCCCAATCGAATGTGGACATTTTCTACCGACATCCCTGTTTCAGTTCAAATTGTAACACTCGATAAACTTAAAGGGAATAAAGTTTACATTGATGTTCTAGTGTACAAACCATGTTTCAAGTCAGATAAGTAACAGTAGAAACTATATTTTCCAAGTTTAAACTCGTAGAAAATTAAAGAAGGGTACTAAACCTTAAAAAGGTTAGAAATACCTTTCTTTTTTTTTTGGACAAAATTATTGAGACCCAAAGTTGTCTACAGTTTTACAGTGGGTAAATTGTTCCCAGAAACCTGCTTGACAGTATGTACATTTGTAGCTCCTCCAAATGATATTGTTAAATACTATTGGCAAAGATGGGAATAACTTGTTCTAGAAAGTGTTATGAATGGGAGTTTCATGATGGATACGATTTTACTTTGAAATGAAATGTTCCAAGTAATTCAGGAACGTAGTGTTGGAAAGAGTTCCATAATAGTATGACAGCTGGTCACATAAGAATTAAGAAAACTTAAGATATCCAGATGTGATGTACAAAATGTTACCTACATGTACGTTGTATGTAAAATTGTAGTACCACGAAAATACTAGAAAAATTAAAACCCAATGAGAACGTGTAATGTCGGTGCATCCTTTGAAAGAATTGCCATTGATATTCTAGGGTTGTAACTACGTACATGTACAAAATGTATCTACTGTACTTGTTAAACATAACTTTAGTAGATGGCTAAAAGCGATACCGGTAAGAAATCAGGATGAAACTGCTGTTGCAAGTAAACTAATTGATAGAATTATTATGCCCCCGAGATCGAAGATAGGGGGCATATTGTTTTTGTCCTGTCTGCCATTCTGTATGAAACTTTAACCTTGCTAATAACTTTTGAACAGTAAGTGATAGAGCTTTGATATTTCACATGAGTATAGGGTCGGAAAGTCTCGTTTACTTTCGCTTTCGATTTACTACTTCCGGGCAGCAGTCGAAAAATGTCACTTCGTTTTGCTTTGGTTATGCTCAGATGACAGCGTTAAAATGAACCTACAGCCTATATAGATTCCCTACTTATGCAAAAAGAGGAAGAACTAGATTTATAGATGCAGGTAAACAAGTCATAATACTTATATTTTATAGTTAAATCACCGATTGAGAACTGAGAAGCAGCGAGCTCTACCCACGACCGGGTGATTGATCTAAAACATATTTTACTGAATATTTTCGATAATAAACAGCTGCCAAGTTAAAGGGTTTAGTTTTTTTTATGAGTTAGAACTAACATTACATGACACAATTATGCAGTATGTTACTTTTGATAAATGAGACAGACTGAATGCAAAAGGGTCGGGGGGGGGGGGGGGTGTCGGGAATAAAACAATTAGCTGGGTAAAGTAAATATATGACACAATTGTCGGGAATAAAACAATTAGCTGGGTAAAGTAAATATATGACACAATTGTCGGGAATAAAACAATTAGCTGGGTAAAGTAAATATATGCAGGCATCTATTTGTACCATGTTTTGTCAATCTCCCTGATTAATAGTTGATCATATAAACTTGTAATAACACATTTATGGGATGCTGATAGTTTAAGGGGGACGGGGGGACACATTTACAAGGCAATGCAGTTTCTCATTTTCATTATATTTTAATTAATAATGATATTGCTTATGTTTTTATGTTTTTATTGTGACCCTCACGGAAAATGCTACCAATTTGGAAACAAAAAAAATTTCAAAGACGATTGGGATCACTGAAATAACATGTTTTTGATACACATGTACTTCATTTCTGTATATGTGTTTGTGGAACACTATGCCTCTTGTGACAACAAAGAAATAGTAAACATTCGCCCATACATTCAGATCTTAAATTAATTCAATTTAGATTGTGGCATTTGAATTCTTCTTGAAAATGAAAATTTTGATAAAAGATGTTTATTTACTGTTTAATAATGCAGTGGTGGGACAAGTGGGGTTGGTGGTGGTGCCATCCCCCATTTGGTAGTTCACATGTAACAAATATGGGGATTTGGGTTGCAATTTTGATAATCTTAATTTACACACATACCTCTTTTAGGGAGATAGTATAAATTACACTTGCCCCCCCCCCCCCCCCCCCTGCAAATTTTCTTGATCCACCCCTGCAATACTTTTAATGATATTCACTTGATGTCTATGCTTGTTACAGATGCTGTTATATACATCATTTCCGTCAGAAGTATCAATGTGTTGGTGGCTGTTATGAAGAGAATGGGCCCATTTTAACAACTTCTAGGATGGGCGGTGCAAGGGTTCATACCAGTGATCAATTTCTCATGAAGTTGCACCTAAATCTAAGGGATCTACATTTAGCAGGCCAGAGGGCTCAATGCCGAATTAACCTCTGAAAGAATCGCAATGGATACAACAAACATAACACTGAATTTAACTTTAAAAATGAATAACTAGTCATTATCTGACAGCAACTACATTGTGCAAAATTTGTCACACAGCAAAGGCTATTACTTCTGTAGCACAATTGTTCTGAATTCTATCCTGGATCCACCTCTGATGGTGACATTGTTGATCACTGAAGTGTATTGGAGATGTTGAAGCCATATGATATATGATTCTTGCTAATAAAGGATTTGATATATTTGATAAACTTTAATCAGGAGTGGCATTGAACATATCACCTTTTCTTTCATCAAAATCTCATTTCAGTAAGGATGAAGCACAGCTGTTACCAGAAGAGTCAAATTCATGTGGAGTGTGAATTGAATAATTAAAAACATCCATATTCTAAATCATATACCTTCACAATACAGACATATATATCTGTCCACTAAGATTTTCAACTCTGTGTGACTCTTGTACATTTGCAAATCCTCTACTGAAGGAAATAGCCGATATGAATTCCACAATTTATCAAATCTTACCTTTGGACTTAGATACTATAAATGTACAACTTCTTACTCACATTATTCTGCATTGTCAAGTTGTATTAAATGCATTCAAGTAAATGATAAAGTGAACATTTATTTAAGGTTAATAGTCAAAGAAATTGTTACAATGATGATTCATGCACATCTTTACACTGATCAATTGTAGCAAAAACAAAATAAAACTAATGGAAGACATTTGAATTTTCACAAGTTTGTCTAGTTGGTTATTGCAGAGAGGGCACAAAGGCTCAATCATGTATGCCAAGTACAGTTCCCATAATTCATCTCGAAGGATGAGAATCACTTCCATGTTCATTGGTGTTCAAACATTGAAATCACAAGTGGTGCCTGTGAGGTAAAGCTGATGGAGAACTTGATGCCAATAACCATGGCTCTCTTTGAGCTGCTGCGCACCTTCCGGGTTGCACTCTGAAAATTTTACCCCAAAAAAATATATTAAAAAAGACTGACATCCACTATGTCTATATATTCTTTCATAAAAATACCAATGCTAGATAATTCTTATTTGGACATTCAACATTTTCTTATAGAATAATAAAATTTATTTACTTATACTGCTGTCTGAAAGAATTTGTAAAGAAAAACTTTATAATGATATCTGCATTTATCTAGTAAAAAAATCCCTATATGTTTGCACAAGTATCCTTTGCTGTTGCAGAGAAATGACATTTTTAAAATTTCTATATTGTCTAGAGATGCATTCATTTTTGGTGAACCTTTATATTTTTGGAACACCTGAATTTACATGTATGTACAAGTATTCATTACAGAATGAATATCATTTAATATTGATAGCTTGACGAGCATATATTGCATAAAAAGTTCTGGTGAGTTACCTATATTCTGATTGCCTGGGTGGATACATTTCTCTCATTGTCATAGCTTTACGAGGTGCAGACTTAGGATGCTTTATCCAGCTGTATTGTTTGCCCTTTTATATCTAAAAGATTAACAAATTAACATTGTAGTCATTGTTGTCACACAAAACATGTAGATTATGCACACTAAAATGCAAATTGGCTATCTGGACTAGTCAATATTTCATAATAGACATATAGCATGTTCTATCAATTCAGCTGAAATTCAGATAGATCTCCACCTCATGAAACCCCCCCCCCCCCTTATTTGAATTCCTGAGTCTGCAATACTAGTATATATAGAATTGCACACTAAAATGTTTGTTGACTATCTGGATTAGTGATAATTCAGCTGAAATTCAGATAAATGAAAAAATCTTAGATGCCAGTCGCGGATTTAAAGCCCCCCCCCCCCCCCGAATTTCTGGATCTGTTCCTGTATGCAGTTTTACATACCAAATGTATATACTATAATATTATAAATTACTGCAGCTACATAGTGGAAACAAAACTGACTCATGGGACTTCCATATGTCACTGATATGATTGGTGTCAGTAAAAAGTTCTGTCTTCATTTTATAATTATCTTTATGAAATAATTTAGCTAAATTTCTAAATGAAACTGTAAAACGTTCAAAATCATAGAATAAAATAGGGATATATATCCATGTTATGCACAACAGGAAAAGGTTTTATTCCTTTCTAGTGTTTTCACTCGATGCAGATTATTACACACAAGTTCTCTAAAGTTGATATTAAAAAGATGCTGGAGTTCCTCATGGGGGGGGGGGGGGGGGGGGGGGGGGGTATCACAACATCAATCAAGAATCAGTCTAATCAGAACTACGTAAATATATTGCTGAGATTTTGATCGAGGACTTCCGATATCTTTAACTAAACTCTGAGATATAGATGTATGGGTGTATATTATGCAAACGACTGTGCAGTGCATATGATGCAGACGACTCTATAATGTAAACATACCTGTACTTTGTTGGAAAATGTCTCGTATTGACGCTTGAACAACTGCTGTAATAACTCAGAGCTCTATCTAGAACAAATTTCCAAACCCAGTTGTTATCCACCGCTCTCTCGCTTTTTGTAGAAAGCTCTATGTGGTTTTGAACGTAGCGAGTCTAGTACATTATTGATAATGCCATCCTGACAACTGCCCGGAAGTACGATTTCACGTTATTTCTCGCGAGTCTCATGACGAGACTTTCCGACCCTATTCCTTGTGACAAGACCTTTCCGTGGGTACCAACATTATTGACCCAGTGACCTTGGAGTTTAATCTACATTTTGAAAACTTTAACCTTGCTAATAACTTTTGAACAGTAACAGATAGAGCTTTGATATTTCACATGAGTATTCCTTGTGACAATTAAGACCTTTCCGTGGGTACCAACATTATTGACCCTGTGACCTTGGAGTTTGACCTACTTTTTGAAAACTTTAACCTTGCTAATAACTTTTGAACAGTAAGAGATAGAGCTTTGATATTTCACATGAGTATTCCTTGTGACAAGACCTTTCTGTGGCTACCAACATTATTGACCCAGTGACCTTGACGTTTAATCTACTTTTTGAAAATTTTAACCTTGCTTATAACCTATTAACAGTAAGTGATAAAGCTTTGGTATTTCACATGAGTATTTTTTGTGACGAGACCTTTCCGTTGGTACTAAACCTTTTGACCTTGACATTTGACCTACTTTTCATTTTTTTTTTACATGTAGGTCATAACTTCTAAATGGTAAATATTAGAGCTTTCATATTGTACATGAGCATTTCTTGTGACAAGATCTTTCTACTGGTACCAAGATATTTGTCCTTTTGACCTTGGCCATATTCGGAATTGGCCATTATCGGGGGCATTTGTGTTTCACAAACACATCTTGTTTTCTATTTGGGGTGTCCATATATTTATCTATACAGACCAAAGTTCTAACTGTAAGTCAGAAGTTTTTCAAGAATTGTATAAACTACTACTAAGAATTATAAAACCCGTACTACACTATTACGAACAATCAGATGGTATGGTTGTCGTATTTGTTCATCCCGTGGGGATCCGGGTTAGAATAGGTCCTCAGTACCCCTCCCCCGGGATCCGGGTTAGAATAGGTCCTCAGTACCCCTTGCTTATCGTAAGAGGCGACTAAATGGGGCAGTCCTTCGGATGAGACCGCAAAACCGAGGTCCCGTGTCATAGCAGGTGTGACACGATAAAGATCCCTCCTTGCTCAATGGCCATAAGCAGATGGCATGGTTGTTGTATTTGTTCAATAATGCTGTCCGTATATATGTTATCACAGCGTGAAACTAATTGTGCTATCCTGTGTAAATATAGGACATTATTATCAGTATTACATGTATTATAACAACTCAGAGAAAACATATACCGTCCCAAATTGAAAAGCACAAAGCTATACTCCCGCCCCTAAAGAAAACATTTATTCGAAAGGCATTTTCCAGACTCAAAAGCGGAGGATTAATATCAACGTTGGTGGAACAATGTCCTACGTTACAAGCGGACCCTAGCTCCCTGCTTGCCAGGATTAGCTTATACTGACATCACCTCTAAAACAGTATTCTGTGGACAATATTTACGCTTTTTGTCGTGGACAGAGATCCGAAACTAGTTGTTGACATCTTTAACTACATATATATGTCTCTCCGCCACGAAGTACCCCTTCCTATGAGGCGTCCTCCCAGTGATATACCAATGATATAATACTTTTTCGCATAATGAATTCTTTTATCTTTAGAATAGGGCTTGGTTACATAATTATGTAGTTTGTCAGGCTGATCAAAAGTACAGAACTCGCGCAAAGACTGATAAAGAAGTGCTTCTGTATCTCTGTCACTTCAAACTACTAAAGCAAGCATTTACCGTTACAGTAGGTAATCGAAGTTTATGCAATGTATTGATCTAAATGAGTACGATATAAAATAGCCCTGTAATATTGAATATGCGATAAAAATACACATACATTTTAGATAATTAATTTATATCAAAAATATACTATTTTGATATCCCCTTGCACAAGGATACAATATATATTATGTAGTTCACACTCAGTCTACAATAAATAGACAAAGAGAAGTAACTCTAAAATAGAAAAGAGTTATCGGTGGGTTTTGTTTTTCTTTTTTTTTTTCTTTCCTTTTTACAACCTTTGATCAATATGCTTTTACTTCATTTTACCATATCACTTAATGGAAATAGAAACTTTGTAGATATGTTGTATTGCACAATTGTTAAATCTGATTTTACAAGAAGTAATATTGCGACTAGCTCTTGGTAAATATTTAACACGTTACCCATAAATTACTGTAAGTGTCAAAGTAAACATGTTCTCTTAATATCTCTTTCAAAAAGTATGAGGTGAAATAGCGATTGGAGTCGGCCCTTATCGTAGTCAATAAAAGCAATGCTACTGTACAAAAGTTAAAATTGTGTACATAGACGCCAAAGACAATAGTTTCTGAATAGATTTAATGGTTCCCTTTGTTTTTCGTTTTTGGGAGGTGGGGGGGGGGGGGGGGGTGTCTTGATGAATGCCGAAATATCAATAGATTTTAAAACCCTATAACAAGCAGTTTTCGTCATGGTACTTCTTCATGAATAATGATAAACAAAGTGGGCGGGTCTTAAAACAAAGGACAACATCCACTTTAGGAGTATGCTTTCCACGTTTACAAATCACGTGACATTATTTGTGTTAGAATCTTGATTTATTTTTTTATTTTTATTAAAGCTGACATGAATTAATAAATATAGTAGAATTATCTGTGTCAGCCATATTTTTCTGCTTATCTGCCATATTAGATGAATGTTCTATTGTTATATATATCAGGGTTTGCATGGTATACATGTATAAAGGGATGAGTTTTGCTACGCTTCACTTTACATCAGTGTTTCCTGCTTACCTTTGTGGGTATCTTCGACAGGTAACTAACACGTACATCTGCGATATTAATTTATAAAAAAATCACGTACAAAGAAATGAAATCACGTTTTAGAACACCATGCAGTACTCAAAATTACAATAAAAATATCGTATAGTAGTAATGTAAAACTTATACGGTACCAATTTTGATGCACCAGATGCGCATTTCGACAAATAATGTCTCTTCAGTGATGCTCAACCGAAATGTTTGAAATCCGAAATAACAATAAACTTGTAAGAGCTATTTTAGGGGAAAACAGAGTGCCAAAAAGTGGAGTCAAATTCGTCTAAGGATAAGAGCTATGCATGAGGGAGATAATCCTTAATCTTGAAATGAATTTCTAAATTTTATCAGAAATTAAATATACATTCGTATTTTCAAGCTAGTAACGAAGTACTTAGCTACTGGGCTGTAGAGACCCTCGGGGACTAACAGTCCACCAGCAGAGGCCTCGACCCAGGGGTCATAATGTAAAACTTATACGGTACCAATTTGATGCACCAGATGTGCATTTCGACAAATAATGTCTCTTCAGTGATGCTCAACCGAAATAACAATAAACTTGTAAGAGCTATTTTAGGGGAAAACAGAGTGCCAAAAAGTATAGTCAAATTCGTCTAAGGATAAGAGCTATGCATGAGGGAGATAATCCTTAATTTTGAAATGAATTTGTAAATTTTATCACAGAAATTAAATATACATTCGTATTTTCAAGCTAGTAACGAAGTACTTAGCTACTGGGCTGTAGAGACCCTCGGGGACTAACAGTCCACCAGTAGAGGCCTCGACCCAGGGGTCATACTAAAAGCTTTGGATAAATAAATTTAGAATGACTTTTTTTTACGTGAATGTACGTACAATTGCATTAAACATGTCAAAATTATACAAAAATGCGAAGAGATATGTTATCTATTGATAGAGTGGAATAAGCAAAGGGCGTAAAAGTTATACTACATACACTCACTTCAAGCAAAATACAAATACATAAATACTACTGTAACTTATGCACATCACATGTATACTAATAAATGAAAACGAATCGAATACGGACGACTCTTTACCTGGGTCTAATCATAATATTTTTAAAGGACCGCAGATGTACGTGTACACTTGTCGAAAATACTCTAAGTAGAAGTAAAATTCCCTATATTTGCATGATCCATGAAACAAAACGATAAACTCCATTTGCATTCCTACAGTAAAGACGTTGTCACTTGTTGTACAGACGCCGACACATTTAGTCCGTGTCGATCAACTATCTTCAATCAGGGAAAGTATCAGAGCAGAATATTTACCCTGAATTGTGCATGAATTCTAATACCGTATGATTTACTGGCCAAAGTGTTGCAGATTTGTAAATCAGGAAATAATTTAAGAACATAAATTGCGCATGACCATATAATTTGCATATTCAACCTTGTGCGAGTGTATGGGATTGGATAGATAGATGGGTAGATAGATAGATTCAAACGATGATCTTGTATACATATTTCTCACTTACTTTTCAAAAGAGAATTTTTGTTTCGTCTTTTATTTATGGGTGAGAGTTCCCCTCTGAACATGGCTACTGCGACGTATTCTTAGAATATGGAATAGAATTCAAAATAATGGTCTCCCAGCATAAATAAACTAGTCCATCATATCATAGTTCAAACTTTCTGTCCAGAAAACATAATGCCTAACACGCGAAGTGCTTGATTGTGTATATATATATATATATACATGTATATCATATACCTAGTAGTGTATCAGACCTGATACACCTATCATGGCTAGGGTGAGACTGCTGCAAGTAGGTAGGGCTGTCTCGCCCTAAGGGCCGAGATATCTCTGTCTCGGCCCGTTGTCAAGGGGCTGTCTCGCCCTCAAATTTCAAATGGCTATTTCTTCTTTAATCTTTTGAAATCTAACATAACTACATGAAAAAATGATGTTAGACACAATTTTTTTTTCAAATATAATACTTTCTTCCACGAAAAAATTTAATTTAAGCAAAAAAATTAAATAAAAACGTTTTCAAAAATAGCGCTAAATTGTAGCGAGTATTTAAGCAAAGGGGGGTAACCCAAGTAACAATTGTTTATTTAGAACAATAGCACGTTTAACTTCATTTAAAAACAATCAACGTTCTAAGCGACAGAAAACAGTAGGAGGATTATGGAGGGTGATACTGAAGCATTTTCAGAAATCCCCGGTCCTTATGGAGATAAAATGTTGATTTAGGGCAATTTTGATGTAGAAAACTGTTTTAAAATGATTTCTGAAATCTAAAATCCCGAGGACTTGGCAATAAAACGAGAAAAGCAGAACCATTAACATCTTCCGACGTATTTCAACGACTTACATGTATAGATGCTAAAAAGATGGGAAACGGTAAAAAAAAACCAAAAAAACCTTACTTCAGTATAAGGTAACATTCCCTAAGCAACTAAATCGCAGCATCAGATCTGTAAACATTCCCGTTCATACGATGACGCCACGTAAACAAAGTTCTACAACTCTTACAAATTATATGAAATAATGAAAACGGGCGAGTTTGGTAAATCCGAAAAAAGAAATAAAAATAATTCACTTATTTCCAATTTTGGTATTAATTAGCAAGCCCCTTGGAGCTGCTTAATAGTATATACATGTACATGAACAACACAGCGATATATATGACGAGTTTCTCAGCCAAGCAGTTCAGTTAATTGAAACGTCCAGATTCTAGACCACATGACGGGATGTCCATAATTAATCATCCAGTTATCGTGACCAGCAATGGAATAAAGCTACAAAACCCAGATCAACGTTAGCATGTTTCACAATGCCAATAGTACTGGAAACATAACCATTAAAGTAAACTCACAGAAGGAATAAAATAGTCAAATATCGTTGTACAGTATACCATGTATTTATGTTTGGGTCAATACCCCCCTCCCCTTTTAAAAAAAATGCTTATGAACTTGTGTTTTAGGTATATGATATAAACAATATCACACTCTAATGTTGATCTCGGACCTGGGGTTGTCCCTCGAGTGATCTCAGGGCCAATCCTAGGTCCGAGATCAACATTAGAGTGTGATATTCTCTCTCTCTCTCTCTCTCTCTCTCTCTCTCTATATATATATATATATATATATATATAAGCACTGAAAAGGCCACGACACTGTTGGTTATTTAAAACTCGAATTTTCAATATTAGAGTGTGATATTCTATATATATATATATATATATATATATATATATAAGCACTGAAAAGGCCACGACATTGTTGGTTATTTAAAACTCGAATTTTCGACGCAACCCGCGTCTTTATCAAGAGACATATATTACATAAACAAATAACACGCAAAAACGACAAGTATCGATAAACTACATTGATGACAAGAGTGATACACTGTTGTACTGAGTGATAAAAATCACAGGGGCTCGGTTGTCAGATATTGAAGTTTTGTATTATTTGTTCCCGAATAATAAATTGAAGTTTTGCATGATTTGTGTCTGAATAATAGATTATATAAATAAAATCCACCACCAAAATCCGCTGTTTTCGAGGTTTTAAAAAAGGTGTATCATGTGTACATTAAAAAAAGTAAAGGGACGACACTCGCCATCTTGGATTTCTGGGGGGCCCTCGATTCACGGCTTGTTTTTAACAATTTCTACACTCTGTCTACCGGTTTCTGGCGAGATCTATGTTGGAAAAAGATCCAACGACTTCTCCCTATCGTCTGCTTATATCTACATGCCGTATTAAAGATCCAGTGACCCGCAACATCCTCGATACCTGCCCCTACTTATCGAAAGCAACGGAAGTTTGCATCGAGTGACACGACGCCTACCGGAGCTCTCCATATAATCACTGGGGTGTTCCGAATGTATACGATAAATCTAGAGAAGTTAAAGTTGAAATAAGCACTGAATTTAAATTGATTATAATTGAGTAAACGAATGTTTTCCACGGAAGAACAAAGAATTCAGACAATGTCGTAGCATAGTAAGCTGTAAATAGTAAACTATGTAATTTATGGGAGAGATTTTATATACCAATAACTGAATGATTCTCATTAGATTAACTTACGCACAAAGTACCACAGGGGCACATGATAAAAAAGAACACCTGTTTATCCACACATTGCTATATAAATATCAAATTGAAGGCCGATATACCATACAAGTATTGTAAGTGTATTGTCGTTAACTCATCAGACAGTGTTCGTTCGATTACACAAACACAAGTTGCAGGCCCATAGAAGGCGTGGGGGGGGGGGGGGGGGGGGTCATGCAAACCTCCCCCTTCCCCCATTTCAACTTATCTTGACCAATTATATGTAAATCCACTTTTTTCCTATCATTAAGGGAAATTGATTAAGAGTAATCTCGACCCCCCCCCCCCCTTATGCTTATTTCAACTTTTGACTTCTCTAGATTTATCGTATACATTCGGAACACCCCAGTGATTATATGGAGAGCTCCGGTAGGCGTCGTGTCACTCGTTGCAAACTTCCGTTGCTTCCGATAAGTAGGGGCAGGTATCGAGGATGTTTCGGGTCACTGGATCTTTAATACGGCATGTAGATATAAGCAGACGATAGGGAGAAGTCGTTGGATCTTTTTCCAACATAGATCTCGCCAGAAACCGGTAGGCAGAGTGTAGAAATTGTTAAAAACAAGCCGTGAATCGAGGGCCCCCCAGAAATCCAAAATGGCGAGTGTCGTCCCTTTACTTTTTTTAATGTACACATGATACACCTTTTTTAAAACCTCGAAAACAGCGGATTTTGGTGGTGGGTTTTATTTATATAATCTATTATTCGGACACAAATCATGCAAAACTTCAATTTATTATTCGGGAACAAATAATACAAAACTTCAATA
The DNA here is from genome assembly GCF_947568905.1 of Ostrea edulis. NCBI lineage: Eukaryota > Metazoa > Mollusca > Bivalvia > Ostreida > Ostreidae > Ostrea > Ostrea edulis. The sequence continues at coordinate 17,216,593 of NC_079164.1, read as the reverse complement.
TCTGACAACCGAGCCCCTGTGATAAAAATGGTGGTGGTTTCGTTGTAAAGCGTGTTTACTGACTATGGTTTAGAGAGTTTGTACCATGGTCGGGTCGGGATGAAAATAGAATTATTCTTGAAAATTACAGAAATCAGATAAATTTAGAGGGAAAACTTACAAAACAATAGGGTCGGAAAGTCTCGTTTACTTTCGCTTTCGATTTACTACTTCCGGGCAGCAGTCGAAAAATGTCACTTCGTTTTGCTTTGGTTATGCTCAGATGACAGCGTTAAAATGAACCTACAGCCTATATAGATTCCCTACTTATGCAAAAAGAGGAAGAAGTGGATTTATAGATGCAGGTAAACAAGTCATAATACTTATATTTTTATAGTTAAATCACCGATTGAGAACTGAGAAGCAGCGAGCTCTACCCACGACCAGGTGATTGATCTAAAACATATTTTACTGAATATTTTCGATAATAAACAGCTGTCAAGTTAAAGGGTTTAGTTTTTTTTATGAGTTAGAACTAACATTACATGACACAATTATGCAGTATGTTACCTTTGATAAAGGAGACAGACTGAATGCAAAAGGGTCGGGGGGGGGGGGTGTCGGGAATAAAACAATTAGCTGGGTAAAGTAAATATATGCAGGTATCTATTTGTACGATGTTTTGTCAATCTCCCTGATTAATAGTTGATCATATAAACTTGTAATAACACATTTATGGGATGCTGATAGTTTAAGGGGGAGGGGGGGGACACATTTACAAGGCAATGCAGTTTCTCATTTTCATTATATTTTAATTAATAATGATATTGCTTATGTTTTTATGTTTTTATTGTGACCCTCACGGAAAATGCTACCAATTTGGAAACAAACAAAAATTTCAAAGACGATTGGGATCACTGAAATAACATGTTTTTGATACACATGTACTTCATTTCTGTATATGTGTTTGTAAAACACTATGCCTGTGACAACAAAGAAATAGTAAACATTCGCCCATACATTCAGATCTTAAATTAATTCAATTTAGATTGTGGCATTTGAATTCTTCTTGAAAATGAAAATTTTGATAAAAGATGTTTATTTACTGTTTAATAATGCAGTGGTGGGACAAGTGGGGTTGGTGGTGGTGCCACCCCCCATTTGGTAGTTCATATGTAACAAATATGGGGATTTGGGTTGCAATTTTGATAATTTTAATTTACACACATACCTCTTTTAGGGAGATAGTATAAATTACACTTGCCCCCCCCCCTTGCAAATTTTCTTGATCCACCCCTGCAATACTTTAAATGATATTCACTTGATGTCTATGCTTGTTACAGATGCTGTTATATACATCATTTCCGTCAGAAGTATCAATGTGTTGGTGGATGTTATGAAGAGAATGGGTCCATTTTAACAACTTCTAGGATGGGCGGTGCAAGGGTTCATACCAGTGATCAATTTCTCATGAAGTTGCACCTAAATCTAAGGGATCTACATTTAGCAGGCCAGAGGGGTCAATGCCGAATTTACCTCTGAAAGAATCGCAATGGATACAACAAACATAACACTGAATTTAACTTCAAAAATGAATAACTAGTCATTATCTGACAGCAACTACATTGTGCAAAATTTGTCACACAGCAAAGACTATTACTTCTGTAGCACAATTGTTCTGAATTCTATCCTGGATCCACCTCTGATGGTGACATTGTTGATCACTGAAGTGTATTGGAGAAGTTGAAGCCATATGATATATGATTCTTGCTAATAAAGGATTTGATATATTTGATAAACTTTAATCAGGAGTGGCATTGAACATATCACCTTTTCTTTCATCAAAATCTCATTTCAGTAAGGATGAAGCACAGCTGTTATCAGAAGAGTCAAATTCATGTGAAGTGTGCAATTGAATAATTAAAAACATCCATATTCTAAATCATATACCTTCACAATACAGACATATATATCTGTCCACTAAGATTTTCAACTCTGTGTGACTCTTGTACATTTGCAAATCCTCTACTGAAGGAAATAGCCGATATGAATTCCACAATTTATCAAATCTTACCTTTGGACTTAGATACTATAAATGTACAACTTCTTACTCACATTATTCTGCATTGTCAAGTTGTATTAAATGCATTCAAGTAAATGATAAAGTGAACATTTATTTAAGGTTGCTAGTCAAAGAAATTGTTACAATGATGATTCATGCACATCTTTACACTGATCAATTGTAGCAAAAACAAAATAAAACTAATGGAAGACATTTGAATTTTCACAAGTTTGTCTAGTTGGTTATTGCAGAGAGGGCACAAAGGCTCAATCATGTATGCCAAGTATAATTCCCATAATTCATCTCGAAGGATGAGAATCACTTCCATGTTCATTGGTGTTCAAACTATGAAATCACAAGTGGTGCCTGTGAGGTAAAGCTGATGGAGAACTTGATGCCAATAACCATGGCTCTCTTTGAGCTGCTGCGCACCTTCCGGGTTGCACTCTGAAAATTTTACCCCCCAAAAAATATATTAAAAAAGACTGACATCCACTATGTCTATATTCTTTCATAAAAATACCAATGCTAGATAATTCTTATTTGGACATTCAACATTTTCTTATAGAATAATAAAATTTATTTACTTATACTGCTGTCTGAAAGAATTTGTAAAGAAAAACTTTATAATGATATCTGCATTTATCTAGTAAAAAATCCCTATATGTTTGCACAAGTATCCTTTGCTGTTGCAGAGAAATGACATTTTTAAAATTTCTATATTGTCTAGAGATGCATTCATTTTTGGTGAACCTTTATATTTTTGGAACACCTGAATTTACATGTATGTACAAGTATTCATTACAGAATGAATATCATTTAATATTGATAGCTTGACGAGCATATATTGCATAAAGAGCTCTGGTGAGTTACCTATATTCTGATTGCCTGGATGGATACATTTCTCTCATTGTCATAGCTTTACGAGGTGCAGACTTAGGATGCTTTATCCAACTGTATTGTTTGCCCTTTTATATCTAAAAGATTAACAAATTAACATTGTAGTCATTGTCACACAAAACATGTAGATTATGCACACTAAAATGCAAATTGGCTATCTGGACTAGTCAATATTTCATAATAGACATATAGCATGTTCTATCAATTCAGCTGAAATTCAGATAGATCTCAACCTCATGAAATCCCCCCCCCCCCCCCCCCCTTATTTGAATTCCTGAGTCTGCAATACTAGTATATATAGAATTGCACACTAAAATGTTTGTTGACTATCTGGATTAGTGATAATTCAGCTGAAATTCAGATAAATGAAAAAATCTTAGATGCCAGTCGCGGATTTAAAGTCCCCCCCCCCCCCCCCCGAATTTCTGGATCTGTTCCTGTATGCAGTTTTACATACCAAATGTATATACTATAATATTATAAATTACTGCAGCTATATAGTGGAAACAAAACTGACTCGTGGGATTTTCATCTGTCACTGATATGATTGGTGTCAGTAAAAAGTTCTGTCTTCATTTTTTAGAAATATCTTTATGAAATAATTTAGATAAATTTCTAAATGAAACTGTAAAACGTTCAAAATCATAGAATAAAATAGGGCTATATATCCATGTTATACACAACAGGGAAAAGTTTTATTCCTTTCTAGTGTTTTAGCGTTTTCACTCCATGCAGATTATTACGGGGGGGGGGGGGGGGGTTGTATCACAACATCAATCAAGAATCAGTCTAATCAGAACTACGCAAATATATTGCTGAGATTTTGATCGAGGACTTTTGATATCTTTAACTAAACTCTGAGATATAGATGTATAGGTGTATATGATGCAAACGACTGTACAGTGCATATGATGCAGACGACTCTATAATGTAAACATACCTGTACTTTGTTGGAAAATGTCTCGTATTGACGCTTGAACAACTGCTGTAATAACTCAGAGCTCTTTCTAGAACAAATTTTCCAAACCCAGTTGTTATCCACCGCTCTCTCGCTTTTTGTAGTAAGCTCTATGTGGTTTTGAACGTAGCGAGTCTAGTACATTATTGATAATGCCGTCCTGACAACTGCCCGGAAGTACGATTTCACGTTATTTCTCGCGAGTCACATGACGAGACTTTCCGACCCTATGTGATTATGGAGTAAAATGGTGGGAAGATAATGATATGGACTGATTAAGTTCAAAACAATATTAGGTAGGCCGTACCATTGATGATTCGGATATGGTGAACATCGAAAAATATGAATGCCAGAAGAACACGATCAAACAACAAACAAGGTCAATCTCAAGACACAGATCTAGCATTAAAATCAAAATCAACAATCAAATAGGTGAATGGGAGAGAAGTCTAAGGAAAAAGATACAGTATAATTTTTCAAGGTAATACACCTTTCAAGGTCAGACAAATTAAAGCCGCATTCTAGAAACCCCGACATCGCAACACAAAGAGTCATGCGAATCCGAACCTATGTGGATTTAGAATAATGTTTTACCATAGTTTTGAGGTCTTAAGATGATATATTAATAAAATACTCGTCTTCAAGGTCAATTCATTTTTTCCTTTATTTTAAAAAGCCGCAATGTCGAGACTTAGAATATGAAAGGGAGAGAGAGAGAAAGAGCTATATAAATTCATGTTGTAAGGATTTCTTATGATGTTCTAACATAATTGGGAAGTATTGAAGGTCAAACAATAATCGCAATTTTGGGAATCCTCGTTATGGCTAAATAAAGGAACTCAAGGTTAAATAAAGGAACTCAAGGTCAGATTCTTGAAACCGGGGAAACGAATTGTATTTATATTAATCAAACAAAATAAGATATCTTATCGGGTGAATTTTGGCGATTAGGCTATGGAAACTGATTTTAACTAGGGATTTATCCTGGATTCATGCGCGTGAAATCATTCAAATTATTCATTCCACCTGAACGGAATGATTTCAAAGGATTTTTCTGTGCTCTTTCTCTCTGCATCGGTCCATATTGGGTTGTGATCAATAACAACCACTTGCATGTCTTGCATTTCAACAAAGAAGCTCACATTTGGCAAGACATGCAAGTGGTTTTTTCTTTACTGGCCTTGTATCTTCTCAGATCCGACACTTTAAGAAAGTAGGGTGTTGATGGGTTTTTGTGCTTTTATATATATATATATATAAAGCACTAAATAATCACAACTAGGTACTGAAAATTTTCGCCCCAGCCCGGGGTCGAACCAGCGACGTACGGCACCCACCGCCTAGCAAGATTGTCAAACCAGTGCGTAAGTCCACTCGGCCACAACGACTTCCCTAGAAAGGAAGCTTTGTTATGCTCCTAAAGCGCTACTTATACACACTGATGCAATCCCACACAGTCGCTGTGTCATTCAGTGTTTAAGATATTTTATAAGGAGAGTGGATCTCTCGATGCAATTGTATAGAATATTTAATATATATATAAGTATCTTTTTTGGAAGTAAAATACAGAAAAAACTCTAAACACTTTGTTGAAAAACATTTGAGAAAGGTAAGAGTCGTAATAATAAAATGAACAATACTCACCCGACCTCGTGGACACATCCTCAAATATGACTGAGTACAATTAAATATTTGGTATTAGTAATGAAACAGAATTTTAGAAATGTCTGTTCACAAAGCAGTCAACTACTGGTCTAAGTGAATACAAACAAGAAATATTACAGTAAGTAGATAATCGTAATTACGTAATTAATTTATTACGCAATATCAACTTTGACGTTTATAATATTTACTGTGACGTCATAGTACTTTCGCGTACATGTAGTCGTGCGTTACGTTGCTATGAGAAATAAACACGACTGTAGAAGACCGGTAACACGGTCGAAATATTTCAACAGTGTTGAGTTTATATATATATATATATATATATAAACCGGCCTGCTCACGGACCAAAAAGCGGCCACTTTAGAGGGGTGGCCGGTATACCGAGAATTTAGCAATTAATGACATTTTATCTCAATATTCACAAAGTAGGTACTGTTCACTTTGATCTGGTGATCTATGATCAACTATCGGTGAAGATCAAATTAGTTTGCTTGTACCTACAGGTAATAATAAATTACATGTACATGTGCAAGAAATTTTCTTGCTGAAATCATCTAATTTTAAACTTCCATGTATCAAGTCCCAACATAAACAAATGAAATATCTGGATAAAACTAATCGACAATACTATCGGTATCTGCTGTGAAATTAATCATAGTAAAACGTTTCCTAATTCAAATTTAATATCACTGGGTATTTAATGAGCACACTCGCCGAAATAATTCGTTATATTTGATTTCCTGTGCGTGGTGACAAGTCATTAATTTCAGTCGCGTGATCATGGTTTCATCATGTGTGACGTCAAAAGGCGTGGTATTGTTTATTACTTCAATTCGGTTTGTGTGAATGAATAATTTGTTGACATGGTGTTTCCGTTAGAGGGAACGCAGTTACTTGTGTACGTGGTAGACATCTGTAACCAGTGGGCGTTTCCCGCAGGTAAAATAAGTCGAGGCACACTGACTACAGGGATTAAACAGTTTTATCTCTAAACATTTGCATCATGCATGGACACAAAATACAAAACGTTCTTCTCTTGCCACTGTGACATCACATGAATCTATAAAAGTGTGCGAGGAGCGCATCATTTGACTTAACAAACACTACACTCCCCCCAATTTTATAAGAGTAAAGAATAAACATGCCGACGTCAAAATGACCTGACTAATCAAAGTATATACATCAAGATCATTATTATATACTTTCAATTTCATCTCTTCTTTTTTCTTTAAAAGTTTGCGGGCATATATCACACGATATATGCCCGGAAACATTCCGGCCCGCAAACATTACGTCACAATCAAATTTCTACGCCGTTAATTTTCAAATTTTCGTGTTTTTCATCTTTTACTCAGTTAAACCGATAAAGTTATTGTTAAAAATAAAATTATTGGTAGTTTCTAAATGAAATTGAAAGTATATAATAAAAAGGTTATACACTTTGTATGGGAAATATGACGACCTCGTTTTTTGTCGCGAACGGACCTCGCAAGCTCGGTCCGTGTACGCGTCAAAAAACTCGGTCGTCATATTTTCCCATACAAAGTCTATAACCTATAAATATTACCTTTATCGAATTACACGTAATTAACAATCAATGTCCAAATAATCCCGTGGGGATCCGGGTTAGAATACGTCCTCAGTACCCCTTGTTTGTCGTAAGAGGCGACTAAATGGGGCGGTCCTTCGGATGAGACCTCAAAAACCGAGGCCCCGTGTCACAGCAGGTGTGGCACGATAAAGATCCCTCCTTGCTCAAAGGCCGTAAACGCCGAGCATAGGCCTAAATTTGCAGCCCTTCAACGGAAATGGTGACGTCTCCATATGTCATTATGAGTGAAAAATTCTCGAGACATAAAATCAATAAATCAATCCAAATGATAAAACACATAACTAGGTACATAGATTTACACAGTTCAATCCATCAGTAGCACATCCCAGCCACCCTGCCTGTCAGGTCCAGGTCCTTCATCTCGGCCCGTAACACGTCTACAGTACCAACCTGACACCCAAGCAGTCCCAGAAAGCAGTCCCTAGAACTGCTCTCTGGGACTGTTTTGTTCGATCAGCCAAGCGTGAATGAATCACGTGATGTTATGATTAACAAGAAAGCCCCGCGAGACGGGAGACATGGAATGCCGTCGTGTGTTTAATGGTGTCAAAACAGGGCTATCATGAATAGCAAAAGAGCAATTATTGTTAAATGTTGTCGTCGGTAACGCTTTGAACAACATGTCTATTCGGGAACATGCACTTTACAAACACTGTACCTTCGATTTCAGGTTAAAACAGCATGTACACACAGGGGCTCGTCACGAAAGTTTTGTCTTCTTAAAACTTGACATCATCTTTTCTATATTTATACAAGGGAGGAATCCGGAATCTCAAAAATCGCTAACTCAAATTTTCAGTCGTCTCATTTTTATATTTCAAGGACGTTAAATCTTACAACCCCGGTCTCGATCGATCGAGGAAAAATCATAGTTTGTAAAAATATCTAATATATGTTTGCACCAGCAATAAATATGAAGAAGCAATGCATTTTCTGTCGTTCTCGAGCCGCGGGAACTTTTCCTCAATCACCCAAAATAGAAAACGCGTTTTTATTGGTCGATTCAATTGTACACCAAACTCGAGCTCAAAGGCCTCTCGGTCACCTGAGTATCATATCCCATACATAGACCATGTATTTCGTTTTTCTCACACATGTTTGGATGCAGAGAACATTTTTAAAGATTATTTCTTAACAAAAAAATTTCCCTGTGCCTGCAACACCCGCGATCAAAACATTCTGATCCGATAGTACAGCATAAGAGCGAATTGATTGACCAATGAGAACGCGCCTTCTATTTTGGGTGATTGAGGAAAAGCTCCTGTGGTTAAAAAATGACAGAAAATACCTTCATTTGGTTCTTCATATTTATTGCCAGTGCAAACAGATATTAGGTATTTTACAAACTATGATCTTTCCTCGATCGATCGAGACCAGGCTTGTTAGATTTAACGTCCTTGAAATATAAAAAGGAGACGAATGAAAATTTGAAGTAGCGATTTTTGGGATTCCGGATTCCTCCCTTGTGTAAATATAGAATAAAGATGGTCAATTCGTAACGAGCCCCTGTGATGTACATATACACTTTGATTGGAATCTTCATAATTATTTAAATCCGTCTAAATAAACAATTTTACAATGCTGGCAATAAGTAACCCATATCTAACCAATAATTTACAAATTAAAAATACGTGTACACGTAAGTGGAAAACAGTTTTTGCTAAGTTAATATAGACGATAAGTGAATAAACCATTTAGGCGACTTTAAACACATTTATTTCAATAACCTAGTCAAGAAATAAATATAATTATGCTACATAATTTTCAGAACCCAAGATACACTTCACATGTATGAAATATTAAAAAAAAATAAATAATGAATAACAACAACAAAATTGCCTGACAACATGAACGTCAATACGTTGTGAAATTGTGGTTATCAGACTTATAAACTCTGCATATATCTTTTTTCACTCGTATTCATAAACTATCATTTTGTTATAAATTCATGAAAAAGTGTCACAAAAGTATTTCGAATATGTGCTGTTTTCATGAACATGTATAATGTATAATACAATAACCAATTATTGGTTTTCTCTTTAATTACATTGTAAGTCATTTATCTTCAATTTCGACTACCGTATTGACGTGCTCCAGAGATTATCGACAATGTTCATTGATAATCTCACTGTTGGCTTAGCTCCTCCCACTAGTTATTTAACCCCACATACTGGGACCGCTGGGACTGCTTTTCGGTTTGTTTACTGGGACTGCTTTCTGTCATGTTGGGTCTGGTTGGTACTGTACCTCTGTTCCCTGGGTCCGACCTTGCTTCCTCCATGATGCAAATAATCGACAGAAAACACCTCCCAGAATCCTAGTATCTTGTGCGAGTAAAAGGATGATTGGGGGTGACTTTCTTTTCTTTACAATGATATGAAAACAGGTTGAAGGAATTTACGTTTTTAATTTGTATGCGTGATTTTGTTTCAGATCTCAGTAATAAACCATTTACAAATTTAATGTTATACAAGTCTTTAAGTATATCCCCCCCCCCCCAAAGTCTACAAAATAACCCACTTTTTGTTTTAGGACAGCCAGCTTTTTGTGGCATTTTACATGTTTCATTCCTATCATCAATATTTTGTATCTTCCGGAAATAAGGGGTTAGCTTGTATAATATGATGCCAAATTGATGGGTCCTCCTGATCCCTGTATATATTTTCTACATACAACTTTTCCTTGCGTCATTTACATAATAAATGACAAGTTTCAATTCAGTTGGTGTTGGGTTTTGCCTGCCTCAAACAAAAAACAGAGCAAAGTTTCTTTGGCAATGCAAAGGTGAAGATAACGAACAGTGATCAATCTCATAACTCCTACAAGCAATACAAAATAGATAGCTGGGCAAACACGGACCCCTGGACACACCAGAGGAGGAGTAAGCATCCCCTGTTGACTGGTCACACCCGCTGTGAGCCCTATATCCTGATCAGGTAAACGGAGTTATCCGCAGTCAAAATCAGTGTGCCAAGAACGGCTTAACAATCGGTATGAAACACGTCAGACAGCATTTGACCCAATGATAGGTTGTATTGACGAACTAGATCGTTATAACGACCATAGAATTTGCGAAATGCTGACTTTAATCGAGACTGTTGAAATCCCTGTACCATCAACTTGTTTGTCAGTAGCTTACCTCGATTTAAAAACTGACTATACCCAGAACAAGCTCTTGCATATCGAATCAGTTGAGATGTTTCGAATGTCGGAACATAAAATGTCTACAAAGTACACTATTAACTAACTTGATCTAACTCTTGAATTCTTCCCCACAACTTTCTTACAAAGGTCATGAGAAAGAAAATTTAATAATAAAATAGGCTTGGCCATTATGATTAATGCCGAGCAATTAACGAAAGAGCAATCACTACCTATCTTAACGTCTTAGGTTTGGCGCGGCTATGGTACGAGCGGGGCTCGAACTCGCAGAAGAATGCAATGAAGCAATTAAAGCTCGCAAAAAAGCAGAAACACTATTGAAAAGATAACCTTCTTTAATACTGAATAATTTTCGCATATAGAGAGCAAAGGCTTGTAGAACCATAAAGATAAGTAAATAACAGTTATGTCTGAACAAAATCCAAAATTGGGCTGTTGTAAATGGTTTTTATTTTCCAGATCTAACTGCACATGTATGCATTTTCTAACCACCACGATGATCCTCAATTGCAATTAGATGGTATCCCAAGTTGTAATAGACCTTATAATAAGTTCTTGGGTGTCATTTTTAATAATAAACTTTCTTTTATTCCTCATATATATGCTCAAAGAGATATGTACAAAAGCTCTGGATATAATTCAAGTTGTTGCACACATAATGAGGAGCAAATTGAAATACTCTTCTACACCTGTATCGCTCTCTACTCCGGTCTAAACTAAAATACGGCTGAAAAGTATATAAAGCGGCAAGGACATCCTCTATCAAAGCCCTCGATGCAATCCACCATCAAGGACTACGCTTTTCGAACCTCTCTTGTAGATAGTTTGTATGTTGAGACAAACGAACGGCCTCTTGATCTACGTAGAATAAAACGTATCTTGCAATACATTGTTAAAATGAAAACTAATTTTGACAATCCTGCATTTAACTGCGTTTTCCATTCGCAGTTTGAACATCTATATGACAAAAGCAGATATGTATAAAATCAATCGGTCTACCAGTTAAAAAACATATACATGATTTTAACTTACATGTATCCTTAGACATTGTAAAACCCTCATCACGTTCTGAAATACCACAATGGAAATTACTAAAATCCTAATTAGACACACAATTTTCTGAATACATGTATAAAAAACATCTGAAACAAATTTCGTTATTTTCAAGCAAAAAATACCCGAAATAAATCAATCCAAACATCATACAATTAATATTTGATACCGGTCGACAGGGGATGCTTACTCATTGGCACCTGATCCCACCTCTGGTATATCCATTATACTTCATGCTTCATTCGGAAGTCATGCAGAGAAAACGTCGTCTGCGATAAATGCAGCAGCAGCGACTTTATTTTGGTCTTTTGAGCCATCTGTATAAATGAAAGGTGATGTTAACGAACAGTGATCAATCTCATAACTCCTATATGCAATATAAAATAGACATGTATATTCATCGTCGGAAACCCACGGTTGATTACGCTTCGTTTCCCTCTCCATCACCCGTGGATCCATTCATTCCTACTCGCTCGGTCTCATGAATGATTAATGAAGCAATTTGATTGGACGCTCATCATATACACTCTGAGCGAATTTGTCCAATCAACAAGACGCTTTCAGCCCAATTTCGGTATACAATTCTTGTGATAACAAAGTTAAGTTGATGCTACCTTTAAAAACAAACTAACTAAAAATATTATTACAGATTAATAGATTCATTTAAATCTTATTTTAAGAAAAGTTTTATACTGATATATGACCATCTTTGTCTGCGATCAAGAAAATTGTTCATGTAACACCAATGACAAAATGTGTTTGACCACTGACAAGTAAATTACACCACTGACATAAAAATAACCGAAGTGGACCCAAGCACTTTAACAGTAAAGCTAAAAATTAATCAATACCACTACTTTGAATAATTTCATACATTTCCTTTCAATGAAAAAGAAATCGGACAAGAATATTTTTGCTTGTATGTACAAATGATGAAGGTGTGTGTTACACCACTTATATTGTCGTTACTCCACTGATGATAGTGTTTGTGTAAGTTACATATGCAATAATAAATGATGTCAAAGGTAATCACTAAAAGTGTCAATATACTTACACCAAATACAAATTTCAAATATACATCTTTAATAGGTCACCTGAGTTAACCAGGTGACCTATTGCTTTTGGTCTGTGTCTATTGTCATGCGTTGTACATTAACAATTGAACAATTTTAACTTCTTGATAACTACCATTCCAAATTCTGATGCATCCTTGGGACAAGGGGTAATAAATTGTAAATTTCAGGACACCTGCACCCCCGGGGCCTCAGGGGATGAACAAAAATTGACCCAGTTTCAAAAAGTTTCTTTACAACCGCAAATCTGTAAGGAAAACTAAATTTCATGAAGAGCAGGAAGTCCTCTGCCATAATTGTACATTTCACGGTCCCTGGGGTATAGGACTAAGGTTCTGATTCAGTGACCCCAGGGTGGGGACCAAACTTAGCATATAGTGTGTATGTGTAAATCATTTAAGTAACATTTTCCTTAATGCTTTTGATACTAACTTTATAGTAATTGGATACTTATAAGGAGCAGATCGGTATTTTACCAAAATTGGAAATGGGGTAGGGGTGTGATATCAGGGTGGGGTCAAATGGTTATAGTGATTACATATGTATGTTTGCAAATGGACATTGTTTAAGTGTGTCTTCTCTTTAATAACTACCTTTTCAATGGGATCCATTTTTCACATTACAGCACGAGTTACCCCCACCCCCCAAATACAGAGGGCGCACAGCACGTTGAGGTCCTCAAGTGATTGCATCATTGTAAGGAATATATAGAAAAATTTCCATTTCTTATTGTAATTAAGTGCCAGTTGAGGAATTTTTATAGAAATTGTTTCCAGGTGTCTGTTATTATATTTTTACATATTACTCATGAAAGTTTTGGTATTAATTGTATCATAACTTGGACAATTAAACATCAGATACTGGAGATAGGTTTATAACACACACACCCCCCCTTTTCCCTTCTCTTCAATTTGATGAAAGTTCTAAAAAGTGTTCTTTGTAAAATCGAAGAAACTATACCTTAATTATGATTTGTAATACCATTTTCTATAAACTCCATAACTTGTTATTTTGTCAATGGAAACACAATTTAGTCATTGGTGTTACATAAAATATACAGCTAATTTCAATAGTCTAAGACAATTGTCAAATGGAATATGCATTGCAATGATCCCAAAAGTCGCAATTTCTATTAAAAACAAAAGAAAAATTGTAGAAAGTTATAACATTAAGCATTTATCCATTGTCTTTTCTTGAGAAAATTGTAATGTCAGTGGTATAACAAATCTAGTCAATAGTGTAACACTTGAAATATCTGATATCTAATATGATGGCTTTAATTTGACCAAAATGACCTACCTGTAGATAATAATGTTAATTGTGACTAAATAAGCTAAATCAATTAAGTTATCATTGTTGGTTATTTAGAATTTTACCATATAGATCTAATACAAACATGTCAGTGGTGTTACAATTTTCCTCAGTTGTGTAACATTATTCTTTGTTACACAGCTGACAGTTACACCAATGATGTATTGAGGTTAAATATGTCGATGTAGTCTTAGGAGGTCATTAAATACAGATAGCAGCAAGCTGCATCTAAATTAGATCTATAATAGGAACTATGGATGAACATCCCATGCTTCTATTTTGAAAATTATCTGTGAAATCAGTGTTACACCATTGACTTGTTTTAAACTGTACTCATTAAACCAAACTTACCAAAATTGAAAATATTTCACGATCACAAATCACACTGTTTCAAGCATTGTTTTTTTTTTTTGTGACAGGAAGTGATGTCACTAATGACAGGGGTATTCACACATCAATTTGATATCAATTTTCCAATGTATTTTTAGATTTTACATCTCTGTTACACCACTTATCAGAAATTTTTGTACATGAATATTTAACCTTCTCATGTTTTGTCAAAAGTTCAGAATAATAATTTCATGAAAAATTTCAATAGAAAGTACACAATTACATGGTGCAAGTTTATTTTTAAAATGAAATATGAAATTAATTATGGTATTGTACCTGAAAGAGAAGATCGGGATTTATTGACAGCCTTAAAATGCCAATTTCCGTAGGTTGGGGTCAATTTTCTTCTTCTAAAAATTTAAAATATGCATTGTAATATGACACCTTATTTATACTTGATTCATGGATATTCATTTTTCCCATTTACATAGCTTATTAACAAGATTTTTTGGAGTGACTGAAAAATCTGCGAAATTCGATAATGACCCATTTAGGATTGGAGTGCTGCGGTCACAAAGTATCTGTTACTTATAAAATAATAATATGCCAAACACAAGATGTTTAACTTACTGACTTAATAAGATCATGAATTGTCCTTGTTATATACATACACCGCTCTCTGTTGTAGGTATACATTTACACTATTATTTGTAAATTTACATGTGAATGTGCGTTAAAGATAATGACGTTTTGCCACCGGGGAGGGAGGGGGGGGGGGGAGCATACAAAGTAAGTATATTCTTTCCATTCTCTACCCATAGGTGTCGCTGCTCGCGGACACATCTGTCAATGCCGACATTTCAAAATTCTTGTAGAACGCGTTGTAAATTCTTATACAGACGTTTAACATGATGCAGAATTTTAAGGTACAATTGTTTTGTCGCTTGTAAACAAATTCCTACAATTTAGATTTTAATCATAATAAAGTATTTTCTTCCGATTTTTGGAGTTATCTTAGCTATATTAATCATTCTAATTCTTAAATTCTTTTTCGTTCTGTTTATCGTTCCGTGATTTAGCAACACCCGTTCGATTCTCCCTATTTTATGATTTGGAATGACAGACTCTAACATATATATATAGATATCATGGTGGTGCTCTCGATCGGGAGTTGATTGTCGGGGCATTATATTACTATTAAGACATGAGCTGAAAAAGACCTGCGGTTATAGCGAAGACATATGAATTAATTGTTTGTATTACGTCTTTTATCCGCATTTCTTCGGAAACGTGATGTAACTGTCTGCAATCTTGGAATTTTCAATCACGAATTCTCAACTAATAGAATGTTAGAGTTATCAAAAAGCTATCTAAGGTAAACTCGATCAGAGTATAGGGTCCCGTGGAGATCTGCGTTAGAATATGTCCTCAGTACCCCTTGCTTGTCGTAAGAGGTGACTAAATGGGGCGGTCCTTCGAATGAGAACGCAAAAACCGAGGCCCCGTGTCACAACAAACGTGGCACGACAAAGCAAGTCATAAGCGCTGCAGCCCTTCTTCGGTAATGGTGACGTCTCCATATGAGTGAAACAATCTCGAGTGGGACGTTAAGGCGGTAATGCTACACCAGAGAAAGGATGAAGTGAAATGGTTATATGAAGTGGCCCCCAATATACAATCTACATGATTCAACTTATTAACATTTGCACTTCCATGATTTAAATGTTACACGGCGCATAAATTCCCCACAAACGGTATATAATTCTGAATTTAAGCTTAGGGTTTCCTCATTAGCTGAAATTCCCGTAGGAATTTGGCCCTGCCCCTACTTTTGCAGATCTGGAAATATACGGACGATATTAGGTACAGTTAAATAATTTAGGCTATGGTTATATATGATAATAAACTTTTAAATTTCGTATGGCAATAAAACGTGGCCCATATCGTCGATATTTATTTGGACACCTCTTTGAACTCGATGACCTACCCAGAGTGGCTCACTCTATACAAAAGACGATACCATGTGATTCGGAGGTATTGTCCGCTCTTTTAGGAACATAAACACGCCTTCAACGTCATGTATTCGATATATACGGTATACATATATGTAAATTATTTACCAATATACTAAAAAAAATTGTATTTAGTTATATACACGTGTAGATATCGTTATCAAAAATAAGTTGACGTTTCTGAATTTAATTTCCTAAACAAACACATGTAATTATAATATTTTCTTTCTTTACATTATATGGAAAGTGGAATGCACTACGGTGATTTTACTTTCTTTATCAAAATTACAGGTAGGTCTGTTGGTTTATTATGTCACCTGTAATATAATTAACTGAAACATGAAGACTTACGCGTGTATTTCATATACATGTATTTTCACAGCACTTGCTTTTTAAATATAAAATAAATAATCAAGGTATTTTCATGAAAAAAATTATACGAGCCCAGATGATATTTATAAAATTTTTTGCTTTAAGACAAATTCAATTAAGAGCCTGAGAAATGGAGAGGAGGTGTTTTTGTTATTGATTTGAAATATTACTTTTTTGTGACATATTTAGTACATCACAATAAAATATAGGGTTTCAACGAAACGTATACTGACGGTTAACAGTTATAATTTCCGTATTTAGTTGAATATAACTATTTGAATGACAACAAGATTTGTACTGATTTCAGATTTCATTTTATTTTTCAGCGACGGTATCTTTGACCGATTGTGCTTTTGATAACTGTTTAGGTACATGCATTAGCAATATCATCACCTTTCATAACCACGAATGAATAACATGTATTAAAATACCGATCACATATCCAGCATATATGTATATTCAGAGAAAATCATGCATAGCTTCCATTTAATAAAAAAGATATCAAGATTCTAACAATTAAATAATGTCACGTGATTTGCAAACGGGGAAAGCACGAGATCTTCCTAAAGTGAATGTTGTCCTTTGTGTTAAGACCTGCCCATTTTCTTTATCATTATTCATGAAGGAGTACTATATGGCAAAAACTGCTTGTTATGGGGGTTTAAAATCAATTGATATTTCGATATTCCTCGCGATGAAAAACAAAGGGAACTATTAATACTATTTAGAAACCATCGTCTGTGGCTTCAACATGTATGTATAAAATTTTAACTATTGTACAGTAGTATTGCTTTTATTAACCACGGAAAAGGGGGCCAACTCTAATTGCTGTTTCACTTCATTCTTAGATATGGATGAAAAGTGGAGGATATATACATCAATATTTTGAAAGTGAAAACTTTGAGATTTACTTTATTTAGTCAAAAAATGCAGTTTTAGTAGAAACCAATCAGAAACAAAATTTAAATCCCTGCTGGATTCAGTCCAGTTCAATTTATTTCGCACAAACCCTGGAATGGTACATTAGGTACATGAAACATATCTACATTTACCAATGCACTTCCTTATGTGACAGTGCTAATGAAATTATATTCAATTTCTTGTAACATGAAGTTGGTCACGTGATCAATTTGTTCTTATGTATGAATACAATCACAGCTTCAAAAGTATTTGGGTCAATGTGCATTACTTTCACCTGGCTTCTTGCTTACGCAACGACATCAAAACAACGGCAAAATAAAAACCGCACATCAGAACATCTATATAGAGTTTACTTTGTAAACAGACAAGAATTTCATGAATTGAAGAAAAAATTCAGAAACACTAAATGTAGTAATATACCGTTCAGTTGTTTTATTCTAATATACATGTACCGTTTGCAACTAAACCTACAACTTCTGCAATATGGCAAACTTATACGGTGACTTTAGCATTGGAATTGAAGATTTTATTTGCTGTTTTCCGCCACACTCAACAAATTTTCAGTTATTTATTTAGTTTTTATTGGTGGAAGAGAGAACCCAGATACAATGTAACTGGGAAGAGACCACCGACCTTCCGAAAGTAAACGGATTCGAACCCGCGCCGACCAGAGGTGAGAGGCCGTGTGATTTTGAGCACGTTGCTCTAACCACTTGGCCACGGAGGCCCCTTGGAATTGAAAAATGGAGGGAGATTTATATTTACTTTCTGATGATGATATACTGGCGTCTCGATCTCTCTTCTATGGCCCCTGCTAGTGAACAAGACACTGAAACCACGATAAAGGAGCTAAAACATCTTATATGAATTACCTTCATATACCAGAGACACCTGTCAGTGTCAGGAAATTCTGACATCGGGGTTCTAAGCATTTTCAAACACATTTGATAGAATTGTTCAGAATCTACGTTTTTTAAAATAGAAATTTATAGAATATGCCTTTACATACATAGGTGAGGCAGTTTCATTATTCCTTGCCGATACATACCATGTATGCGCTAAAAATATTCATAAACAAATAGCAAAATACTCACATATAAAATGTGGACCTTACCATCAACAAGCGCAGTGAAACACGCCATTTCGAGATTTTCACCGACGAAAGTTCGGTAACAGTAATGAATAAGGTACACTCATTTTGTATCTATTTTGTGACTTTCTTTATTAAAAGGAACAATTCTCTAAGGTGTAACTTGCAATAGTACATAATTCTATGAAGCAATTCACTTTGCAACCGGATATAAGACTTTTAATTTCGTATTCCGATCCCGATCGCGAGTTGTTGAATGGGAATGACGTGTTAATTCAATATACTTGTAACATTAAGCATTTTTTATATCACATTAAAAAAGAAAAAAATATACACATACACAATGTAGTAGAGTTAATATGTTTTACGGCGTGACCGTGTTTGAGGGCGAAGCAAAAAAGTTTTGGCATTATTATCTATATCCAAAACAGGACAAAAACAACCCGAAGTTAGCACGCGGATGGAGCTGTACCAAAGCATCCTAATTTTGGACATTTGATCCGCCTATAGATAGAACGCGGGAAATATAACGCAATTGATGTAAACAGTACGTTGTGACGTCATATTCAGTGTCGTTATTTAGCAAATTTACAAACATAGCGTTTGAACCACAACAAAAAACATGGCGTTAATTGTGGAGTGATTATATATGATTAAGAAAATAAGATTTACATGCTTTTACGGATTTTATGTGTAACATCTCAGAACGTTAACTAGGGTAGACGAGATTCAAAATGGAGGAATACATGTCCACGCGCTAATATTCGAATCGACGCCATTGGTACCAAACTTTTCAAGTTCCATAGATATGGTTTAATTTTTCATTATTTTCCTATATTTTCCTTTTAAACATGTATATACGTGTTACCTATAGGGAGAGCTCCGCTCTCACGGCCCTCCGGGCCGTGAGAGGGCTTCGCCCTCTATTATTTTGTAAATTTTCCGTATCAATACAATACACATCATAATTCAAATTGAATCATCTCCCTTAAACAGTGGAAAATAGACACTGTCATAATAAGAAAGATGATGACATACAAACAGACAGTCAAAGTGACATGATCCCAAGATCTATAAGTGTATTTCTCTTATTGTAAATTATTTCTGTACAAAATTTGAAAACTACAATGAAAACTGTTTGAGTCATTGTGTCACAAAGAAAGTGTTCATAATAACAACGATGATGACATACAGACAAAGTGACATGACCCCAAAATTTATAGGCGTCTTCCTCTTATTGTAGATAATTTCTGAACAAAATTTGAAAACTATAGCATAATAAAGTGCACCGCCACGGCACATGATACGCCCGTCACATATTGTTAACAGTATAGATTGTACCCATTAAAACATTTTTTTATATATCAACTTAATTAAATGTCACAGTGACCTTAAAGTAGGATGCGACACACCTTCTACCTAAGATGCATTAGTTGACCAATTTTGGTGATTCTAGGTCTAATAGTTTTCAAGTTATGAGCCGGACAAGTTTTTGCCATATATGGCCATATCTTCTTAATGAAAAGTCACAGTGACCTGGTTTTAATGTGCGACACACCTTCTACCCAAGATGTATCTACAGACAAAGTTTGATGATTCTAGGCCTTGTAGTATTTAAGTTACGGGTCGGACACGAAAAAGCTAAGAGACGGACGGACAGACGAATATCTTCTTAATGAAATGTCACAGTGACCTGGTTTTAATGTGCGACACACCTTCTACCCAAGATGTATCTACAGACAAAGTTTGATGATTCTAGACCTTGTAGTATTTAAGTTACGGGTCGGACACGAAAAAGCTAACAGACGGACAGACAGACGGATATCTTCTTAATGAAAAGTCACAGTGACCTGGTTTTAATGTGCGACACACCTTCCACCCAAGATGTATCTACAGACAAAGTTTGATGATTCTAGGCCTTGTAGTATTTAAGTTACGGGTCGGACACGAAAAAGCTAACAGACGGACGGACAGACGGATATCTTCTTAATGAAAAGTCACAGTGACCTGGTTTTAATGTGCGACACACCTTCTACCCAAGATGTATCTACAGACAAAGTTTAATGATTCTAGGCCTTGTAGTACTTAAGTTACGGGTCGGACACGAAAAAGCTAAGAGACGGACGGACAGACGGATATCTTCTTAATGAAAAGTCACAGTGACCTGGTTTTAATGTGCGACACACCTTCTACCCAAGATGTATCTACAGACAAAGTTTGATGATTCTAGGCTTTGTAGTATTTAAGTTACGGGTCGGACACGAAAAAGCTAACAGACGGACGGACAGACGGATATCTTCTTAATGAAAAGTCACAGTGACCTGGTTTTAATGTGCGACACACCTTCTACCCAAGATGTATCTACAGACAAAGTTTAATGATTCTAGGCCTTGTAGTATTTAAGTTACGGGACGGACACGAAAAAGCTAACAGACGGACGGACATGAACGCCATACCATAATACGTCCCGTCTTAAGACGGGCGTATAAAAACTGTTTGAGTTATCGTGTCACAAAGAAAGTGTTGACGGACAGACAAACGTTTTAAAGCCCAATTTCAAGTTACATATTTTTCTACCCCCTAATCAAAAGGAGTTGAAATTAAGAGCAATTAATATTTTAACACCGATGTTAAATTTAAGAATCAATTACTAATGGATTCTACTTGGCATTTAGCAAAATTGCAAAGCATTGTAAAATATACGAGTTGAAAATGTAGGCGGGAATCCAGAGTTTGCGAGCGTAGTTCTTTGTTAATTTATAAGTATAGATTGCAAGTTTATACGTTTGAGTGCTAGTTTTCTCGACTGTAGGTGATGTATCATATCACTGACACTAAACATGTTGCTGTCAGTGACATACCTAGCAGCCCTCTGTGAATTACTTCAAATATGTGCAACAGATTTTCCCTCAATGTAAAATTTATTGGTACCAATTTTGATGCACCAGATGCGCATTTCGACAAATAATGTCTCTTCAGTGATGCTCAAGCCGAAATTTTGGAAATTCGAAAAAACAATCAACTTGTAACAGCTAAAAGGAAAACGTGCCGAAAAATGGAGCCAAATTCGACCAAGGAGAAGAGCTATGCATGAGGGAGATAATCCTTAATTTTGAAATGAAATGAATAACAGGAAGACCTGTCTGGGTTCTCGACAAGATGATCAAAAGTTTATTCCGTGGGATGAAAGAAATTGTCATTAATTTTGAAGAAACCTTATTAACAACAATGTTTAACAATATTACTAAAATATTCTAAATAAAACACGAATACTATGATTTCACATAAATACTGATGTACAACTAATACAGAATTTTTAAGCCATCCAGCTGTAGGGTTAATTTTATCTAAGGTTTCTATCAAATCTTGAACAAATAATGATATTAAGTTTGTCTTCTGTTTTTCACTTACACAATATGCGCCAGAAGTGTCCTCTGTCGTTGATTTTTAAAAGTTTATATCCTGCGCCTTTTTTGGAAGGCGAAGATAACGAACAGTGATCAATCTCATAACTCCTATAGCCTCTCACCTCTGTCGGCGCGGGTTCGAGTCCAGCTCGCGCCGGTAAGTGAGAAAGTTTCCCAGTTTACATTCGGAAGGTCGGTGGTCTCTTCCCAGGTACATTGTATCTGGGTTCTCTCTTCCGCCAATAAAAACTGGGCGCCACCAGATAACTGAAAAATTATTGAGTGTGGCGGAAAACATCAAACAACCAATCGTAACTCCTATAAGCAATACAAAATCAAAAGTTAGGCAAACACGGACCCTTGGATATACCAAAGGTGGTATCAGGTGCCTAGGAGGAGTAGGCATCCCCTGTCGAAAGATTTCTACGGCGTTTTTTTAAATCCATTCGCAAGTGTTTGATGTGGGAGCAACTTTACCAGTGTTTTCCCCCACAGTAATGGCAACATGATTGCTGCAAGCTCCTCCTCTGAAATAAAAAGTAGATAATAAGTTTATAGAGTATTTTATTGAAAACATTAATATAATCAGGGAAGTAAATTTAGATAAAATACCAGCAACATCTTAGCACTTGACCATTTTGACAAAAAGAACATTCATTCATTATCATCTGACATACAAGTTGATATTAAGAAATTCTATGTAGTCAGTAGTCAAGTAACATCATTTTTCAGCCGGGGGGGGGGGGGGGGTAGCAGGAGAAGAAAATGAGTTTGGACACAATTGTATACAATGTTTGTAGTGCAAACAAAAGTCCAGTATTTTGTGTACTTTTTATGTCATGGCCAAGTATAGCTGTAGATATTGAAAAAAACATGGTTTTTATGCTCAATCATATTGACATATATATTTTTTTCGTTACTTTTGTGTATTTGACATGCTTTAATGTGAATATTGTGAAGATGTTTAAATACTTTTTATGAATCATTTTACTATGAATTTTTTGCGTCTCCTGCCAAGACGCCTTTGGGTGGATGGATCCAATCTGCGATTGGATTGTGGCTGTTTGTCATTCTGTTTTTACCCACCCTTTTTTGATGGCAGGCAGCTGTTTATGGCAATTTTGTCTGTTTTGTATAAGGTTTATGAGGGGTCAACCTAAGATACATGTATACTGTACAATTCTTATTCTAGTCTGGTTGATCCTTTTTTCCTTTGTACATTTTGTTGCAATGTCATTATGGTGCAGGGGGTCAGATTGCATTATATTTTACCTAAGATGTGTAATACTCTTCATTTAAGTCCCCCTTTTACTAACATAGGGAGGTGGGAGGGAGAAAAATTATCGGAAAGTTGTACAGAACAGCTTTCCATGTTTTGGTAAATTTTGCTCAAATATGACGCTATTTTTTTTAACCATTCTGAGAGCTCAGCAAGGTTTGCTGTAATGGGGCCCTCCACAGGGCTAAAATATTGAAGTGAGCTTGAGGCCCTCGACAGGACCCAACCACTTGATAAAACTGATTAATTTAGGATATTCGTCTACAAAAAATAATTTCTATGCCATAAATTTCATGTACATGTAGATCAGACAAGTTTAGCATCACCTGAAATGTGTTCAATACAACTTATTCCCATAGAATTGTATGCTTACCATGGTTTTATTTAATTCAGTAATCAATGTTAATACATATTCTAATGCTAAACATTGTAAATTTTATGATGAAGTTAACAAGTCTATATGACTTGGGAGATTTATTATGTGGTGTATACATATGTACATGTACAGTATATATATAGTTATCTGCTTTGATATAGATCGCCTATGCCGTGTAATACTATAGCCCCTTTCGATAACCTAATTATCTCCCTCCAGTGCTCTCTCCAATGTTGAAGGCGCTGACGTTCGATAGGTACAAAGTTGTTATGGCGCAAGAACGTGATCGACAAAGGCAATAGAATGATTGTGTTTTGTTGTGACGAATCAAACTTTTTGAAATGGAATCTTTTGAAAAAAAGACCAAATAACAATTGATTAAATTTCTGAAAAAGTGTCGACAACCAATTTTCGGAAATAAACCGGATGTTGTCCGTAGAACCAGAGGAGCGAATGAATTGGGGTTAGTCAGCAACATAGACGGTGTCGATTCGACAATAAAACTAAAAGATAAAATAATTACACCGCTTGTAGAGAATTTGCCACTTCCATTACAGCTTACAACAGGCTGGCTATCGGACTGTGAGTACTTTCCTGACTTTATGGAAAAGGAAATTTACAACTATCTTTTTCTAAGTAAACATACGTTTGATTCAACACCACAGTCTGCAAGGCGTCAATTAAAAGTCAAAATAGTTTATGGTGAAAGTCATGTACAGCACATTGAAGTTAATCCAGTTATAAAAGACTCTTCACATTGAATTATTAAATGTGAATGCTTGCCTTCAATTCCAATTATGTGCGTGATTGTTTGGATGCAGGGAATATCAATTTCTTAGTGCACCATACACTTGCCGATATTGTATATTATGTGTATTAGCCTGACCAGTGGCCATGCATGTAGTATCGAAAATGGGGGTGGGAGCAATCAGCGCCTCCCCACTTTTTTTTTTAACAATGCCCATTTTCTGTTATTTTACAGAAATATTTGGTGACTGCCCCTCTCAAGAAGTTAAAAATGTCTATTGTTCACACACTTAATAACTGACCATTTTGGCCACACCCTGATACCAAAACCCCTACCTCTGGAATAATCAAATTTACAATTTTGGTAAAGGACTACCTATTCTTTCTAAATATCTATTTACTTTTAATTTAGTATCTATAGCATTAAAGAAGATGTAATTTAAGTGTTTTACACATAAACACTATATAACAAGATTTGCCCCGCCCTGGGGTTAAAACCCCTACCCCGTGGATCATGAAATTTACAATTTCGGTAGAGGCCTTCCTGCCCTACATCACTATGCATTTAGTTTTTCTTACATGTGTATGGTTCTTGAGAAGATTTTTGAAAATTGGTCAATTTTGGGCAGTTTTTGCCCCACCCCTAGGGCCCATGGTGTGCTGGAGTCCTGAAATTTACAATTTATATCCCCCTTGTCCCAATGATGCTTCATACCAAATTTGAAAAGAATTGGACTGGTAGTTATTAAGAAGAAGTTAAAAATGTTCAATTGTTAACGCACGACGACGGACGAAAACCAATTGCAATAAGTCACCTGAGTTTACTCAGGTGACCTAAAAACTAATTACCCACTCAGAAGATCATACCAGTGGTCATCAACAGCCATATTCGGCATTCAGCACAAACCATGATATAATTCAGATGGACTCCCATGGTTCACAATCAATGCTGAATATAGCTGATAACCATCAAGATGTCTTCTGAGATGTACATTTAATCAACATATTCATTTTCTGAAAGTATACTAAGACTAAATTTAATAAATTCCAACACTTCCTTTATGTCAAATTTATTAAAACTCTCAAAATTTGAAAATGTAGGAATTTCAACAAAAAATTAGGGTTTTAGGATTCTAAAGATGAAATAAGGAAAATAAGGGCTGTTGTAGAAAAATAAGGAAACCAAGGGCCCGCTTGAAAGCCTGGTGTTACATGTATGTGTACCAGGGAGGAATAAGGAAGCATAAAGATTAATTATGGAATCTACAATCTCTTATAAGTCATAAAAATATACTTTTGCTTTAAAATATATCACAGTGAGACAATTTATGTACATTACTATCAAAGATATTTATATAAGTCTCACTCTCACTCATCATTTATTCCATGAATGTGTTAAGAAAAAGGAAATTTATGCAGTCACATATTTACCATCTAGTATCGAAACAATTATTACTTAGTATCTATAAATAGCCTGTACAGATATTTGCTTACCATACTGTTGTATTCTGTTGAAGATCAATTACTAAAATCTGATTCCTTCATTTAATTCTCAACACTCCCTTACATTAATCAATTTTATGCGATCAACTCTTTCCAAATCTACCAGATTAAGTCAAAAGTAATTCATTTATATATCCAGAGGGCAAAGACACAATATTTTAGAAGATCTTTTACAGTTTACGGTTCACATATGGAATAATATGCCAGAATTTCTAAAATATTACCCAAAATTGGAAACCTTTAAATCCACTTATCTTAGAAATATTTTTCATCCTGGAAATTAAAAACATATAGATTAGTTTTTGTTTATTTTCAGTTTTATTTATATTTATTTTCAGCATGTAGATAGCGTATGTATGTAACATACCTTCATATATTATTTTATATTGTATCTATATAATACTGCTGTCTGTATATATGTTTTCAGGGCCACAATGTAAACTAGTTTTTTAAATTAATTGTGCTATTCTGTTTAATCAAAGAACATTATTATTAATATACAGGACTATAGAATTCCATCGCACTTTATTTTAGGCGAGTATACAATAAATGCTATTCACAAATACCTACAGGCACTTGTGTCTCATGAATATATTCATTTTTATGAAAGAAGTGTTCCAAAAAGCTCTCGTAAAACTTTATTCTGGAGTGGCATCAACTCGTATTGCCTTCAATGATAATTACGACTCTGAATTTTAATATTTTGAGTTTCACACTTTTCTCACGCGAGGTATGTTGCAGTGCAGAAAGATTACTCCCGACGGAGGAAGAACAAGCCTCATCAGGAAATGTCAAATTCTGTCATTCTATCTCAATGCATCCGAATCTAACAGGACATTAATTGAATTATGTTAAGCTGTTCTTTACAGGGATGCTGGTATTTGATTCAACGATTTATTATTGATATGTAAAGTTTGTTTGAGTAACTCGACCTTTTACATCGTCCTTGATTTATTCCAAGACACGACAAGAAACGTAGGTTTCGTCCATTTAATTCAATAAATGATTTTTAAGTGTGGGTGGCGCGCCAACAAGATGAATCGAATTTATTAACTACCTGACTTTTTCGTCTTCGATACCCTACAGATAAGAGTCGTTAAGAATCGGTCCAGTGTTCAATGTAACGTCATGACACTCCGTGTAACGTGTAGGAACAATTGGGTCCCGTCTTTCTTAACTCTTAATTAGAAAGTACCGATGAAAACATTTACCCGATTGAGGTTGTTTTAATGTGATTGTTAAAAAGCTAATCTAACCAGATGCAGCGTAACGGCAATATTGGCAGAACTAATGGCTTACGGAATACGAAGTAGCGCGATTCCTTTAATCAAGCGATGGCTGTTTCCCCCCAGAGAGAGACATATCATTTATACACGTCTAGATTTCCATAGAAATAGAAATTGTTACTTCTTAAGTCTCCTGGTCAACTGTAAATAAGTGAGTTCTTGTTGAATGCAGATGTGTTTCTTTATTTACATTTAATAACAGAAGTTACGAAACATGTCATCAAATCACAAATGTTCCCGGTCTATTCACAATTTTCTTGGTACAAACATCGTCATGAATTCAAGCCCCAAATGAACACGAGCAATTCAATTATCATAATGAACGTGAATTCTACTATCGCTATTTCGTTCAAACCATGAAGCGATGACCCATTCAAAATATAGTTGCAAATTCTCTGGTCGTTATAACGATCTAGTTTGCCAATACAAACCTATCATTGGGTCAAATGCTGTCTGACGTGTTTCATACCGATTGTTAGGCCGTTCTTGGCACACTGATTTTGACTACGGATAACTCCGTTCACCTGATCAAGATATGGGTGTTGCTAAAACGCGGAACGGAAAACTAAACGGAAAATATTATCATTTAATAACTTTTAAAGTGATGACTTATAAACGATGCTGATTGGTTGAAAAATTCGTTTGATTTCTCTGTCAAAATTTCGTTCGGAGTTCATCTGCACTAAGCACGCGGGACTACTTTTCTCTGGAATGCGTCTTCCCCGTTCTAATTTTAGCGCTATTTATAGAACGGGATTTTCCACACAAGCATTATATATAACGAAATGCATTTGTTTGATTTTTGTTTTTCAATGCTATCAAAAATTAGCACAACTAAAGATATGAATAAAATACAAATTAATTTAAAGAAACAACATACATAGGCGATGACGTGGCAGAATAGTCAATTTGATGACGTGGCAGAATAGTCAATTTGATGACGTAGACCACTTACTGGTAGAAGTAGACAGATTACACGAGTTCCCGGTATGAATCGTCTGCTTTACAAGATCGATAACATGACGGAGCAAGTGGCGACTTCTGATCTGGTAAATATCAATGAAATTGAACTGCGTTATATGGGGCTCAGTCAACGAGTGCGTTTTAAACGTTTTCCTCGATATTGAAATGGAGCCGAATTGCATTCCACCGTTCCAACGACACAACCAGTGTTCAACGTCTCCTCCAACACGATGCAGCATAAATCCAGTCACCACTTGTTATCTTCCTTTATATTTAATTCAGCTTTTAACCATTGCACCTTTAATTTGGCGTATAATCCATTTAAATCTGCACAGTAACTGTTCCTGACCTGAACGCACAGCCATGCCGTTTTTTTTTATTTTCATTCTTGCCTATATGTATTCCTACGCGCCATTTCAGAAACGTTAATTCAAGCTTTTTGATGGGAGAAACTATTTGTTTTTCTATCTTAAAAACATAATTAAATGATAAGAAATGAAACTTATAATTTTTGTTTGATGCATGTATCAAACAAAACATTGGACTTCATCAATGCGCGTAGCAAGTATGCAATATTGTTACGAGGTCAACATTTTGCAAAATAAAAAGGCTTGTCACGATGGTCACTAAGAATGCCCCCCGCTTACCCCAATCTCCCAAAGAATGTTGTTAATAGGTATAAATTACCTCTTTCCTGAGTGTAAAAATATGGTATGCTTTTGTAGAAGAAAATGGGAGATATAGTCCGAACACAAATCCATGGCATAAACCTATAAATTTGACCTTGAGATCCAAGGTCATAATGAGGTCATGAATGTACATGACATAGTATCATGGTGATACAACCATGTCTTATGGTATGCCTGTCAAAACCCTTTAATCAATTTTGACCTTGAGGTCAAAGTTCAAGGTCATATAGAGGTCATGAAGGCATCCGACACATCGTCTCATGGTAATACACCCATGTGTCATCTATGGTATGCCTATGTCAAAGAACAAAGAAGTCATGGCTCTGACACGAATCCATTGTAAAAACCTTTAATTTTGACCTTGAGTTCAAGGTCATATGGAGGTCATGAAGGTACTCGACACATCGTGTTATGGTGATCCACCTGTGTGTCAAATATGGTATGCCTAAGTCAAAGAAGAAAGAAGTTATGGCCCGGACACGAATCTGCACAGACAGAGTGATTCCTATATACCCCCCTGAACTTCGTTGGGGGGGGGGGGGGGGGGTATAATAACCATATTGAAAAATACTTGAAAAAGATTGAAAAAAAATTCAACAATTTCCCCCAAACATAGCTTTTTTAAATCGAACTTGCTTTTATTATGTATTTATGTATCATATAAAAGGTATGTATAAAAGGTTTGCCTCATTTGGGATGAATTAATGTAAAAGTTCGTACATTTACCGATATCCTGCGGATTAGTGTTGAACCCGAAGAGATACAGCGGGAAAGAAAGATTGAAACAGAACCAATGAAAACTAAGGTTAAGTTTACGATCCATAGTATGAGGCATTAACATAATTATTATGAAATAGCTAAAAATCTAACAGACAATGTATGCTTGAATGAAATTAAAAGGTTACCTCATTATTAATCTTAATATTAAGTAACACGTATTTAGTTTAGAAATAAACTGCTAGAAGTCTTCCCTATTTAAGATTGGAGTGCTGCGGTCACAAAGTATCTGTTAGTTAACAATAATATATTAAACACAAGACGTTTAACTTGCTGACTTAATAAGATCATGAATTGTCGTTATGTACATACCACATTCCCTGTGGTAAGTACACACATGCACGGTATTATGTGTAAATTTACATGTAAATGTGCGTTAATGACGTTTTTGCCAGGGGGGGTGGGTTAAAAGTACGTGTGTTCTTTCCATTCTCTACACATATGTGTCGCTGCTTGCTAACGCACCTGTCAATTCCGACATTTCAAAAATTCTTGTAAAACGCATTGTAAATTCTTATACAAACGTTTAACTTCGCTTAATCAATTTATGGTGCAGAATTTTAAGAATAAATTGTTTTACCGCTGGTAAACAAATTCCCAAAATTTTGATTTTAATCATAATAAAGTATTTTCTTTCGATTTTGTTTTTGGTGTTATCTTATTCTAATTCTTAAATTCTGTTCCGTTTTTCGTTCCGCGTTTAAGCAACACCCTCAAGATATAGGGCTCATGGCGAGTGTAACCAGTGGACAGGGGATGCTTACTCCTCCTAGGTACCGGATCCCGCCTCTGGTGTGCCCAGGGGTCCGTGTTTGCCCAACTCTCTATTTTGTATTGCTTATAGGAGTTATGAGATTGATTAATCATGGTTTTACGCCGTTTTAGTAATATTTCAGCCATTTTACGGCGTTTAACTTATTGAAATATGTTTGGTTGTGGGCGTAGGAGTTTCCCTGATGGCCCCCAGTGAGCCTACTCTTTTTCGTAAATCAGGAAATTGATCTTTTGCGTGACAAAGGGGTCGTGATCCTTGACACGGGACATCAAAGTTAGAAATACATAAACAGGTTAAAAAAAGTCATTTCGTGTATAAAAACAGTTGTATTATAAAACTTTTCAAATTTTCTTGTAAAGATTGCATTCTTGTACATATTGTTTAATATATGTCAATGTTTGTAAAAAATTCTTTTATTGACCTTACATTATTAAAAGGTCTATTTCGTATGGGCGTAAAATCACTACATTCTAAGTGTTTGCAGTCTAATTTAAAGTTATCATTCACAAATGTTATGATCGTTATAACAGTGATCTTGTATTTTCCGTTTGTTTGACTTGTGTTTAAACATGAATTTCATGGGTTACATGTATTCATTTTTTTCTGCGGTATATTATTCAGCTACAATAGTCAATCAAAGCGTACTATGACGTTCATATATTACACTCCGTGGCCGAGTGGTTAGAGCATCGCACTCAAAATCACACGGCCTCTCACCTCTGGTCGGCGCGGGTTCGAATCCCGCTCGCGCCGCTAAGTGAGAAAGTTTCCCAGTCTACTTGCGGAAGGTCGATGGTCTCTCCCCATGTACATCGTATCTGGGTTCTCTTTTTTCCACCAATAAAAACCTTGGCGCCGCCAGATAACTGAAAAATCATAGATTACCATTGATCCTATAAAGCGTACATATTTTTTATTGTGATGCTTTATTGTATATTCATATACCTATTTTTAATATAAAGACAATTTGCTCTAAGAAAAAAAAACCTCGTGTGCGAAAGTGTGATACAACAACCCACATATAAATGTGCGATATTTGATCATCTAGTTACAAAACATGATATACCACACAAATAATCTGTTAAAAAACTCAAGCTCAGCGCGAGTCTCACTACCACTGCTACACGGTCAGAATACTATCTCCCTGCCGACACGTCCATAATTCACATCCACAGAAAACTACCACGAACATTACCTCTATAATGATAGAAATGAAACCTCGCAACATTTTATAGGTATAGTTCGCATGTAATCAGATCATCGTACTCAAACATTTGACCTTTGCCAACTCTACATGAAATGGGTTTCTTAATTTAAACACACGATCTATATCAGATGTTTATACATTTATTCTCTATTTAATCGCGTTGATCGTATGACATATTCCTTATTTTATTACAGGTATACATAAATATCAGGTTATACATGTTTCATAAATGAAGGAAATGTGTTATCAATGCAGGATTTAATTACCTGCTTGTATTTCAAAACATATAAAGGCAAATATCAAAGTTCTCTCTGTGTCTTCGATGGTTGTAGGGTAAATCGGAACAATACGAGTACTTGGAAGCTATATAAACTTCCAAGTTCAGACAATGAATATATATCCCCTCTCACGATTATCAATCCTCAGATGTTGGTAAAAACCAAACTGATTCAGTTCAATACAATTTCACAGAATTTTTGTTTACAAATCATCAAACTTTTATAGGTTAAATTAGTTAATATTGATTGTGTATCGTTTAAAGTCTCTCTCAAGAATATTTCACTCATATGGGGACGTCACCATTACCGGGGGAGGGCTGCAAAATTTAGGCCTATGCTCAGCGCTTACGGCTTTTGAGCAGGAATGGATCTTTATCGTGCCACACCTGCTGTGACACGGGACCTCGATTTTTGCGGTCTCATCCGAAGGACCGCCCATTTAGTCGCCTCTTACGACAAGCAAGGGGGTACGGAGGACCTATTCTAAACTGGATCCCCACGGGATAATTATTTAGTATAAAAATAAACAGTCTAGCTGATTTTCTGAAAAACGACTTTCATGGAAGCCTATATGTCGATGACGTTGTTCTGTTATAAAAACCCATGAATTCCGTTAAGCGAAAACGAGTTGTGTCTAAACAAACTCCAAAATTGGGCTGATGTAAAATGTTTTAAATCTTCGAAAACTAAAACTGCACACATGCATTTTTGTTCTAAACGGAAACACCACGGTGATCCTCAATTGCAATTCAATGGTACTCCATTTAAAGTGTCATGGTGCGGTACTTTTTCGATCTTGTACCATGGTTGACGTGTTTTTCCTTTGAAAATCCCTGTGCATTAAATCTTGATACCCCTGTGTAGACGGAGCTTAAGGTGTGCGGTATCTATAATATCAGGAAGTCTTGTACAAACAATAACTTCCAGAAATATTACGATACCACACACGTAGGTTCATACAGCTTGAAATAATATAAACCTGTATAGAATGCTTTATTTGATCATAACACAATCCAATTAAATTCTTCGGCCCCAGCCATACAGCATGTAAATAAAAACGCATGGAATACCAGTCAATGAAAACGCATCAAATACCAAAACATTAAGTAACTGAAATTGAAAACGTCATTCGTCTCGATAGAATGTAATGTTACAGCTGTTAAAGCTTGGTCGATTGGTGGAGATATTCGTCTCGATAGAATGTAATGTTACAGCTGTTAAAGCTTGGTCGATTGGTGGAGATATTAGTCTCGATAGAATGTAATGTTACAGCTGTTAAAGCTTGGTCGATTGGTGGAGATATTCCCCAACACACTGGTACACCCGAACAGTTTCTCATCTTTCAGTTTCTTGGAATTACTGGTTCCACGCAGTTTTCGAATCATCCTAGTCAGATTCCTTGTCGCGCTTCAGTGAATCTGTATCCGACTCGATGGGAGGCGGATCCAGGACACTCGCTACCTGGTGTTGAATGGTCGTGGACGATTGTGTATACTTGCGGACGCTTTTTTCGGATCTGTGCCCAGTTCTGGCCATGATTTCCTGTTCGTTTATACCCGCCATGTATAGCTGGGTTGCACAACTTCGTTTTCCATTATGTTGGTGTAATTTCCCTTTAGACCACCACGCTCACAAATAATTTTCATAAACATCTTCAATTTGTTGATTCCCACTGGTTGTCCTCCATATCGAATAGGTTGTCCATAAAGGGGTCGTCGGTAAAATGCACCTTAGCCGCCCAGTGCCTCGATGTACTGTTGAAAATAATCTACGATATTCTGTTCGTCTGTGATAAGAACATTGAAAAATCCATTATAAAACCACTTTATATATATGCTTTCTGGCTTCAATAATGAAACATCTCGGATAGTAATTCATTGTTCCATTGTCATTTAGTGAATTTCCTTGACAAACCTGCTAAAACCATTTCTGTGTGCGCGCCAAGACTAAAATACACGAAACGCCCATGCCGTATTCTTCTTAGTGTTACCATTTTCCTGAGATTCTATCAAATACTTAACGTCATTTTCTGATAAAGGTGCAACAGAACGATCGGATTTCATCTCGTTCGTCGACGGTTTAAAATCCACTACTTCAGATTCCCCGCGCTCTGGAAAATGCAAGTTGAAGTTACCCACGTGCTCTGTCAGACTGAAATCCATGTTGTCCATATGTAGTCCTAACATATACATTCACGGACTGAGACACGGAAAGGTTGTCAAAACCTTCAAACATTTCGTTTTCCTTTTCAATTTGCTCGCACACTTGTGACAATATAACGTCACCAATATCGGTGTCAGAATTTGCAAATGCAGTGGCGGATTTAGAGGGGGCGCAGCCGACGCCCCCCCCCCCCCCTCCCCTAAACTTTTCATAGTTAAGGTAAATCGCGGTATCTTGTTTAGGAAAATGTACTAAGCGATAAAAGAAGCAATAATTTCTTCCACTCCCGGAGAAATAAACGACAAAATCTTTTGATTCCTTGAATTACTTTATTGGGAGAACTTAATTTTTTCCCAAAAAACCCTTAAAATTTGGGTCATTTTATTAATTTCACATTATTAAAATAATAGAAAATAGTACAAATGAATAAATAGGAGAAATATTTCAAGCCCCATAAAATCTGTAAAATCCAGGAGCTTGCGGGGGCTTCGTCCCCTGGATCCCCCACGAGGGCTTCGCCCTGAACCCATTGTCTCATAAAGTGGCGCCCCTCGTAACCGCAATTCCTGGATCCGCCCCTGAAATGGATCCGGCACTTCGCTTATCTCCTTGTTTAAGATATTATCGCTCTCCATCGCGCACGGAAATAATGCGTTATATGTAGGTAAAATATGCGACATAAGCTACATGTACTGTACTTATCATGCTCAATCCCTCTTTAAAATAATCCATTTAATACTACATGTATGTGAATATTCGGGTAAACGTCATCCAATTCATTTTGAAATTGAGTGTCAGACTCTGTCAGAGTCAGTGTAACCGATCTTCATCACCATGTCAAATCTTTTATCAACCCGACTTTTGACGTCACATCGCGTGCAATTTTTGCAGTGATAATATGAATATTCATGACACAAGACATTTACAGTGCTTTCTTTCGTTTGTATGAAATTTATTGTACAGAGGAGGATGATAGTCTCGTCGCTGCGCGACTCGACTGCCACGCCTCTCCGTACAATAAATTTTGTACAAACAAAAGAAAGAACTGTAAATATAACTTGTAAAATACATTACAGCTCATTTTCCACATTCTAATAAATTGTTTTTAAAACACGTATTGATAAAAGTCATATCGATATTGACAATTTGGATGCATCAATTTACTCTCGACTGGAATTCAAAGGTTTCTTCACGCTGACTCGGGACTTTTGAATGCTTATTTATGTCACGTGATTTTGAATGACAGCAAATGTGTTGTGAAAAAAGTATTTAAATACCACTTACGGTGTTCACAATCGCTTTCGAAATATGAAATTATTCCCTGCTTCTTATAATTAAGTAATTATAAATCATGATGTTAACAGATATTCGTTCATGTCCTTGTGACCAATGTTTTTACAACGAGTATCGTGTTAAGAGAAAAATAGCACTAACTTTTAAAGCAGTGTCTTAGCTAGTTCCAATCGCAGATTTAGAGGCGGCAGGACCCCTCATTTTTTTTTCGCCACAAATTGTGAGTATAACTCCAGATTTGGCACCCAAAATGGCTGAGTACTTTGCCTAATATTTGACTTTCACATCCCCCTTCGGAAATCCTAGATCCGTCACTGAGTCCTGCGTAGGTTTCTCCTAGCTCTTTGTTTTTCAACGGTTATACTGATCCCTAAGAAAATTTTAGTTCACGTATGAATTGTATCTCATTCTATTTTTACCTCTTTTCTCGCAAAATCTGTCAAAATTCTGGATGTATCCATTACACTATTTAACTGGACGACATGCTGCACTGTGTACCGTCCATGCGCATGCGTCTGATGATCGAAAGGAGGATACTCGATATTTTTGTATAGGTCATGAAAAGGTATAATTAATTTTTACGTTAAAACGAGAATTCTTAACTTTAGATAACTGTTAATTTTGCAAAGTTCGTACATTCATTTATGCAACAAAAATGAAAAAGCGCTGGGGAAATTGTCATGTCATGATTTTTGCGCACAATGACCTTTAGTGTCTCTAAGTTCTTGGGTGTCAGTTTTTATAATAAACTTTCTTTTATCCTTCATAAAACAATGCTCACAGAGAAATGTACAAAGGCTCTTGATATAATTAAAGTTGTTGCAAACATAAAATGGGAAGCAGATAAAAATACTCGTTTACATCTGCATCGCTCTCTAAAACGGTCTAAACTTGACTATAGCTGTATAGTATATGGAACGGCAAGAACAACCTATATCAAAGCCCTCGATGCAATTCACCATCAAGGACTTAGACTGTGCACAGGAGCTTTTCGAACGTCTCCCGTAGATATTTGTATGGTGCGGCAAACGAACCACCTCTCGATCTACGTAGAATAAAACTTATTAATTAAAAGTATCACTAGTCCCAAGGGCAATGAAATCTAGAAGAAAAAACCCGTTCCTGTTCT